>NC_143206.1:16639166-16955000 GCF_051530095.1 Phoenix dactylifera | reverse complement strand
CTCTCTCTCTCTCTCTCTCTCTCTCTCTCTCTCTCTCTGTGTGTGTGTGTGTGTGTGTGTGTGTGTGTGTGTGTGTGTGTGTTTTGGCTGTAAAGGGAGGTTGCCCACCCAAATCAAAGTTATAATGAAAAGTAGAATAGTCACTTTATTGAATATGAACAAATTAACATAATAATATGCTTCCAAAAAATTTTAAAAATAAAGTTACAGTGAATATTCAAATTACTCTATAAGAGTGGGAAGTACGAAGATTCCTCTTGGGCTCCTTCGCCGGTGCTCAAATTTGTTTATATGAACAACCATCATTGATAATTAACAACCATGAAGCATTCATGTCTGCAAGAATCAAAAGAAAATTAACATGATCTGTAGGAGTTTGTCCATGTTTCTAATGTAGCAAGCTATTAAAATCACATGAGAAGGTCACTCTCTCACGCGCATGCGTGCCGTGCAGGAGTTGCAATCGGTTGGGTTTGGGTTGGTTTGAACTAGATTTAGGTCAAAAAAACTCTCAGCCATGCCGGACCCATTTATAATCATATTGAAAGACGTAAACATGTGCGCAGTTCATTTATTTTATATAAGTCCATACTTGCCCATCGACCCATTTAAGTTTTTACTCATTATACATATAACTAGAAATTAAAGCAAAATATTTCATTCAAAGATCACCAATAGTAAAATTAAATTAAACTTCAAATATATCATCATAAACATAATAAGAAAAAAAAATTAGGATAAATAACAATCATGGACTAACTAAGACTAAAAACTTGCTAAAATACAAACACATATCCTAAGACCTAATCGATCATCTTATCCATGACTCACAATAACATTTTCCCTTTAAGTGAACTGAACCATATGAAAAAAAATTAAAGACTCAACTAAGCGAGGCCTTATCGGATCAACCTTGGTGATCTATCAAGTTTAGGGAATAAATTTAAACCCACCTTATTACAATCAAGTTGATACCGGGTCAATCTAGAACTGACCCACTTACAAAAATAAAATAAAAAAATAAAAAAACATATCCATTCATGCCAATACGTTCTTGTGGTTTGGTAGGTCGGGGTTAAATTTTGCCACCTCTAGCCAAACAACCTAACCTAATCAACATCTTTTAACCTGATATATTTGATTTTGGTCCAAATATTATATCCTACTTATCCGTAAGATGTTGTAGGAATTCACCACCCATCATAAAGCTCATAAAGTTCATTTTTATGTTACTAAAAAGGCTCCATTTAGTCCAAATTAATGTATGCAAGCTTTTAGGGCTCGTTCGATCATTAGTGAATCTAGCCTAAAAGAATACAGTGTAAATACGTAATGCTCGAGCACGCCAACTCTAGCTCAGGTTGGCTTGTTTTATGATCAAGCCAAGTTCAAGACAACTCAATTACTTGTGACTAAACTCGAGTTGCTCACAAATATCGTGTTTAGCAAATTCAATAAGAATTCAAGATCCCCCAAGACCTTCATATACAAACTTTGAGATAATTTCCGTCACTGCATTTCAATTCTTGGAATATCTTCTTTTATCTACTAGCTACAATTCACGTACTTACGCATGTGAATCCAACAAAAGATTAACATATAATGCAAACTATATTATTTGCAACAAAGTGAAAGATGCAACTATAGAAAAATTAAGTGTGGAATTTAAAAAAGAATTACTAATTTCTGTGAAGACTATTTATTCACAACTCTTAATGTCAGTTTGGATCTGACAAGTTCATGAAGGGATTAAGAGTTCAAGATGAAGTATAGCTTTGGAAAGAGTCCCTCTTTGCGAGTTGCTCGGAATCCAGCTAGAAAGAGGAGATCTGATTCATTGATGTACACATTACAGGGTCTTTTCAGGAGAGGGATATTTTAAGAGTAAAAGAAAATCCACATGGCAATTAGCACACCAATATAGTTTTAGATTTATATTAAATTTAGATTAGAGAAAGATTTAAAAATATATATAGCAATCAAATTTTTATAAATAATATATTTATTTATTTCTATTTCAAGTTTAATCAAGTCAAATTGAATCTAGCTCAAACTTGGTTCATTTAGTAATTGAGAGAGAGCCAAATTCAAGACTAATTTTGAACCAAAGATGCATGGTCTGCTTGTGCTCAAAAATAGAATATCTAAACACAGCTCCAGCCGCTTAGAACTGGCCATGTATTGTTATTATAACTTCTTGCAAAAAGGTAATTGCTCTCTTTGAAAACTATTTTTAATATCATACCATCGAACCACCTTTTTTTTTTTTTTAACATACTATACCAGGTGGTCTGCATTGTATCTAGGACAACCAATTTTCATCTTTAAATTATGATTTTTGAACAAAAAATCTCTGCTACACGCGCGAAAGAATATCAAATAGAGTGAGCTTTATATTTTACCATTTTTTTCTCTAGTACCAATCTTAAAGAGAAACCAAAAAAATTAAAACGAAATGAGACTCTTGCTATTAATGGAGTCCGTCGGTTCTATGACTTAAAAAAAAAAATCGTGCGCTTGAAGAGAAGTTATTTTTCTGCATCCTTTTAATTTTCTTATCCAGCTTCTTTCCCTCTGTCCTCTTCCTCATTAAACCATCTCTTTCCTCCGTAAAACCTTTCTCCTTCTTCTTGATTTTTCTTCTCCTTCTCCTTAAAATTTCTCTCTTTTTTTTAGTATCAAAGAAGCTTATACTATGTATCAGAAAGCCAACGAGTATGTATCACCTGGCTATATACTATGTACTAGTAAACACCATGTTTTGGATACTATATATCAATTTATCTAGAGCATATATTGGGATGTTGAATAGCTATTTTACTAAACGTATATCACCTAACTATGTAGTGCGTATTGGTAAGCACCATATTCTAAAAACTATATATCAATTTATTTTATATGTGTGTATTAAGGCGTTCAATAACTATTTTGCTAGGTGTATCACCTAACCATATGCTATATATTAATGAACACCATGTTCTAAAAACTGTATATCAATTTAACTAGAAATATGTATTAAGTTGTTATTGATATCAAATAAGCTTATGGTATATATTAAAAAGCCAATGAGTATGTATCATCTGGCCTTGTACTGTGTTCTTAATACTATGTTCTAAAAATTGTGTATCAATTTATCTGAAGGTGTACATTAGGATGCTGAATAACTATTTTGCTATGTGTATATCATCTGACTATGCAGTGTATATTGGTGAACACCATGTTCTCTAAACTATATATCGATTTAATCAAAGATATATATTGGAATAATAGATGACTATTATGTTAGGTGTATATCATCTGACCATTTAGTATAACTGGCGAACATCATATTCTTGAAGCTACATATCAATTTACATGGAGGTATATATTAAGACATGTATTGTGTGTTGTGTATCATATAGTATTCTTCAATTTTTTTTTTTAAATCATAGAATTGGCAGTCCTCGTTAGTAGAAGAAATTTCATTCTGATTTAACTTTAGAATTTTCTCTTTAAATGAGCGCTAGAAAAAGATACGACAAAACAGAAAGATTGCCTCATATGATATTCTAAATTCCATGCCCCATAATTTTTTTTTCATGATTTTTGGAAAACCTAAACTAAGCTAAACATGATTCTGACAACCATTGCGGTCCCTTCTCATTCAGAAACTGCTCCTATGGAGCAACCATAATCATTTGCTGGCCATCCTGAAAATTTAAATCCGTTTTATTTGCCCTTCAACTCGTTTCACCGCTAACCGTAACGTTTGAATACTTAATATTTTTAACTTCTATCATTGTAAAGTTCAGACATGCCAATCCACAATAGGATTCACCATATTGCTTTTGTGGCTAAAGCATACCATTCATATTATTCGTTTTGTCATCTTTCAGTGATGGGACCCGCATGTCAATGTTCCAGTCTGGCCAGCTCCATTAAAGAGGATCTCCCTTTGTCTCTCTCTAATCCAAGATTGACTTGCTTTAATTACATTGATAATGCTTGTAATTGCCCACTAAGAAATGAGTTGGAGGCAACGGAATGAAAGCAGAAGTGACAACGGTGGCATAATGTCTTTTCCACGAAAGCAAAACTTTATATTGCCCAATCAATTTGCAACATTTATTGAGTTATGAGCCTCTTAGGACCCATGTTAAGTTGGACCTGTCTTCAACCTCGGAAAAAACTCTGATCAGGAATCAGTGGGGCTGTTGGGCGAGTGGTTCAAACAATACCCTAAAAATTCCAACTAAATATAATTTTTTTTTATTCTATTTTTCAGGGTAACCTTTTTATCAACCAAATATGGTAAAAAAAATTTTTTTTATAACTATTTTTTCGGATGAATAATTTTCATAAATTATTAGATTATCTCGTAATCTGACATATCCAAACTAATCTAACGTTAAATAGAATTAAGTGCTATATGCACCTAACTAATCTTTCATCAAACAAAAAAAAAAAAAATCCATTCACTGCATAGATCACTCAAGTCTAATCCTTAGATCTTATATCATCCAGTGCAAACGCAACAATGGATCAAACAAGATTAGGTAGCTCTCAAATGCCCACCTGTTTTGTCCAGGTCCGCCATAATGGTGATGTTAGTTCTAGCATTCACTAATGAATCTTGAAGTTGTTACATCCGCTTGGGTGCTCGATCATTACGTGGGGACGCAATTTCTCTCACTTTTATGACCCGTTCTCTCCATTTATTTCTATATGTTTTCTTCACAAGAACTGCTTGGAAACCAAGAACGCGTTTCATTGGTCCAGAACGTGCCCAGGCGACCTTAAGCTTTGGCCGCTTCGAATCCATGTTTGACGCGCTCGGATCGATTGTGGCGGCCAACCCGGAACGATTGCCCTTGTTTTCTTATCTCTTCTCCCATCGATTGTGACTAATGAGACCATCTAGAAAGTGAAAGAAAAAGATATATATACATATATAAAGAGGAAAAAAAAAAGAAAGATGGGGGAGAGAGATTAATTTTGCTACTCTTCATCCCGAACGACCAACTTAAACCGGTTCCAGTAGCCATGAGATAAGACGACAGAGAAGCAAGGGGCATCACTGTTGCTGGAAAGATATCTATACATGATCTATCCTCCCACCACCAGACCTATCATAATTGCTTAAAAACATCTGCCCTGAGACCCTGGCCCCCACTGTCTGCAATTCTTCCTTTGGTTCAAATTCTACGATTTCCTTTTAGGGCAGGGACAAGGGACGGTGTCCCATCCTGCAAGCACCTGGACTTCTAGCCCCTGGAAGCCATTGCACTCTTGCTCGTCCTGTTCGGCGCCCACGTTAGTATCAAACCACGCATGAAGCACACCACAACCTACACAGAATGACCTTCCCCTATACAAGGAGAAGTTAACAAGAAGAAATCGAGAGAACCGCGTCTGCTCCAAGCGGAGGGGCCACACCCCGTGTTCGGTAATTCCCACCCCCCTTCCCAGTTCTTATTCGTTCACTTCCCCCTCTACCCTTTCTCTTGTATTCCTACCATCCTCCATCTACCGATCCATCAACATTTATTTCTCTTTTAACGTCCCATCAGAGCCATCTTTTAATTTCTCTCCCCCATCCTTTCCTCCCTCTTCTACTGTGTACACCCTCCCACCCCAACCTCACACGCACAGAGAGAGACACCAGCCTCTTCATCAAACAAACGAAGTAATTAGAATAGTGAGCCAAGCCAAGCCAAGCCAAAAATAGTCAACAGAAGCGAAGCTGGTGTATGGAATCTGGCCCCGACGCTCCCGGCGAAGGGGCAGAAGGCCCCTCGTCCTCCACCGCCACAGCGGGCGGCGACCCCAGTTCACAACCTGCGGAGCAACAGACTGCCCCACCTCCAACCCAACCCCAACCTCCACCTCAGCCCCAAGCTCAACCACAGCAGCAGCAGCAGCCGAGTCGATACGAGTCGCAGAAGAGAAGGGATTGGAATACTTTTCTTCAGTACCTGAGGAACCACAAGCCACCGATGACGCTGGCACGGTGCAGTGGAGCTCACGTTATAGAGTTCTTGAAATATCTGGACCAGTTCGGGAAGACCAAGGTGCACGTGAGCGGGTGCGCCTACTTCGGCCAACCCAACCCCCCGGCGCCCTGCGCCTGCCCCTTGAAGCAGGCCTGGGGCTCGCTCGACGCGCTCATCGGCCGCCTCCGCGCTGCCTACGAGGAGAACGGCGGCCGGCCCGAATCCAACCCGTTCGGCGCCCGGGCGGTGAGGATGTATCTTCGTGAAGTCAGAGAGAGCCAGGCCAAGGCGAGAGGGATCCCGTACGAGAAGAAGAAGCGGAAGCGGCTGCCACCGCCCACCGCCGGGGCGTCTTCCTCCGCCGCTGCTGGTGAAGGAGGCGCAGAGCGGTCGTCGGGAGGTGGAGGGGAGAGTTCCGCGTCTACTGCTGCTGCTACCGGTGTTACTGCAAGTGGGAGTAGCGGCGGCGGTGGGAATAGTTCGGGAGCGGGGGAGGGATCCGGTACTCCGCCGTTGCCGCCGGGCGGTCCGGCCTCCACTTCCTGAGTATAGATACTCTCTTAGTCTCTTTTTGACTGTTTCCTTCTTAATTTTACTTCTTTGTTACTGTTCTTATTATTATTTGGTGGTTAACGGGTAGCGGAGTAGAATACATATTACTCTTGGCGATTCTCCCTATTTTTCATGAGGCTAATAAAAAGAAAAATAATCCAAAAACTTCAGAAAACAGTAAGACTCTGATCTCTCTTCTCTACCTATCTATCTAATGAGTTCAATGGTGACGGAATTATTGACTGTCTGGCTTTCTTGTTCAATTCTTTTCGTTTGTTTCCTTGTCATTTTGGACTGGTGCTTCAGTTAGTCCAAAACCCTCTGCTTTAGATTTGAAATGGTGTGAATGTATACTAGCTAGACTCTTGTGTTTTTTAACTGTTGAACCTAGAACGCATGAATTTGGTGATATCTTTCTTTTGTACGAGACTGCAAGTTTTTAATGGAATGCGAAGAGTTACTGTATACTAAACTCTTAGTATAGCATCATAAACTGCCATCTTCTAGTTTCTACTCAGCATATTTCACCTTCTTTCTCTTCTGTTACCCAGTTTTGACATCAACAGTGAAGTATCTACTTACGTGATACTATGACCTTCCAGTTCTCGATCCCTACTCTCTCTCTCTCTCTCTACATTCCAGGAAAGCTTGGATAAAACTTCTCTTTCCTTTTGAGTGCCATCACATCCTCATTCTATTTAGTTTTCTAGTTTCTTCTTCTTCTTTTTTGTTTTAAAAGAAACTTTTTCTAGTTTCTTATTAATAATATTTAATACCAAGCGAGTAGCATATGAATGCGCTCCTCTTCTTCCCTCTTTGCGAGGGAAATGCTGTCTCCTCCCATAATGTTCCATGACCCCGAGAACCAACGAGCGCAAAGTTTAGATTTTCTTCCCCCTTTTGAACAGTTTTTTTTGTCTCCAGTTAATAACAGCACCGATTCACTCTTCCTACTCTTCTTCGTCGTACCGAAACTTCGCTTCCTCCTATTTAAAATCCTCGTCTGCTGTCCCGATTCCTCCCCCTCTTTGCAACGCTTTTCTTTTATGGCGCTGCTGACGCCAGAGACCGATTGGTTAGCATAATTTAGTAACAACTCAGTCCCTGGTCCCCGGGCCTCTGCAGCCAAACCAACCCCCTCCCATCCCTCTCTCTGGCTTTCTGGACTCCCTGCGACGGAAATTTACCGCACGTGTAGCGTCGCAGCCCCTGGCGCCCAAGAGAACGGTCTTTTACTCTCTCTCTCTCTCTCTCTCTCTCTCTCTCTCTCATTATTCTATGAAATCTTGAATCGCCACCTATTGAAAACGACGCTTAGTAGTCTGAACTAAATCTCGATGAATGATGAATCACAGTTACAGCATTGCTCCGTTTTCTTTACATCCAAGCAATCCTATCCATCTCACCGTCATTCCTCGAATCTTCCTGTTTAAAACTTCCTCGTCTCATTCCTCGTTATTTCCAACCAAGAAATGAGGGTACTTCTTTTTCTCCTTACCTTCTGTTGAAGTCTGGGTTGGGTTCTGAGCTTCCTTATCATTGACCGATGTCTCCTCCTTCCGCTTTTCCTCTTGACCACCACAACAGTAAGTTTCTTCTCGCTCTTCTCCCCTCTCATACGCAAGGAGAGCTGCAGCATTGTACACGCTGGTAGAAAGGGAGATCCGCTCCCTTATTTTGTCTGCACATAGTGAAAACTGGTAGTTGCTGACCCAAAGGGGTAGCCAGAGGGAGTCTCTTGTACGGTTTGTTAATTTGAGGGCCCACCTAAGTTTTGAGGTCTGAACGGGAAGGGGTGGGGTGGTGGAATTTGTGGGTGCGCGTCTTTTTAGTTTATTTTTTTTTTTTATAAGAGAGATGAAAGGGAAAGCACATCAGCACCGTCTGGTCTTGTCCTTTAGCTTCCCGGCAACATTATTATGGAGACCGGGCTTGACAGGAATATATATATATATTAAATAACCCAAATCGCATTTGCTTCCAAGTAAGACACCACATCCATTAAAATAACATTACCCTCATTCCATCTCTATTTTTTTTTTAATATAAGATTACAAAAACACCCCTTTATGTTTATGTCAACCTTATGGATATTCTCGACTTCAAAAAATTTCAAATGAACCCTCAAACTTGCAAACGGTTTCAAACCAGAAAAATGCTCTCTCCTGTTTAGTCTATTCCAATATTAAGAGCTGGGCAGATGGATGACTAATTCAGATTATTTTGAGATTCATGTTGTTGCTTTGAAATTATGTAGATGGATGAATATGTAGATCAATCATGGTTGCTTTGAGATATATACAGACGAATGAATATCTGAATCATTTATGGTTACTTTGAAATCTATACAAATAAATGAATAATTCTGATTATCCAGTGATCGTTTTGAGATATGGGCAGAAGGATAAATAATCTAGTCATCGATGCCATCGCCTTAAGATCTGTATAGATTGATGGATGATTTTGATCCTACAACCATGTGTTACAAGTCGCAGAAATGCCATTATCAATGATTATTGAGTTAAGATTTTAGGTGAAATGGGAATTGTAATTCTTTCTGCGTCTTGAGGTATAATGATAGAGGAGAATGAACCTCTTCGGCAAATAGATAATAAGGTCAAAAAATCCAAAAGGGTAGTCATCGTGAATTCATACAAAGAAAGGTGAGTCCTAATACCATTTCTACGATGAGATTTTTTTGTGATACGAAGAGCAGTTTGGTTATAATATAATTTTGTACTGCCACGTGATGGTCACGAGATGCCGAGATTAATGATTGGACTAGTTTGAAATAGATGACAAATTGAGAGGTTGTCTTCAAGATTAGCCCAAAATTGAAATGATGTTTCTGTAACTTTCTTTCCCCGGTTCAGTGTGGAAAGGTTGGTAATTTCAGTCCTTCACGCCTTGAGGAACGTAACCCTTTCTCTACTTAATTTCACACTGGAGCTATTTCACGAGTATTAAAATCATTAATTCTACTACAAGTTGTCTTAGTCTTGGATTTCCATCTGCTGTTGGTTGACCGATTGGGAGTGCTGTTTTATCTTCTTTCTTTTATTCAATCAGAAGCCACCTGCACAGGGAGGAAAAGAAAGGCTAGAGCTAAGAAACGAACACCCACGCGGATCGACTGATGTGAATTTAAGAATTCTAGGCATCTTACTGCAGCCCATTGAAATAATTCATGATGTAGTCGTTGTAGCTGACGTGGTTCTGCTTCGTGATTTGCTTCCTTCCTTTGTCTCCTTATTTTAATCTAATTGGCGCACCAATTGTCAATAAGTATTCTGCGAATCAGTACCCGGGATTTCTTTCGGTTTCTTGTTTTCTAATATTCCTTCAGTTGGTTCTAAATCTTGTACCTTTTGGCTTGGGGGATGCTTTGGGTAGCGCAAGCCTTAATTTTGCCAATGGAAATAGGACAAGAGATGCTGACCAATGGCGACGTAGGCATGGTGAGGAGACCATCCGAATTGACCCAATTGGTGCAGAGCAACATCAATAGACCCTATGCCTGGGATGATACTCATGTCTCAACCTATTGTCTCCATTTTTTTGGTGGGAGTTTTGAAGTTAGGTGATGTGCTTGGACTTAGTTGAAAAGGCTCATTTTAAATATATGATTGCTGTAGAAGTATACTGATATACATGATGTTGATGGATTTTTTATAGCCTAGATGAAGGAGAAATGTTAATCCATCTTAAATATCATGAATAATTTATCATGCATGCATGGATGTGCTGCTTTTCTAGAACTTGCACACGCAATGGTGACGTATGCAGCATATTTTGATGCTTCTTGTACCAAACTTATGAGACAATACTGTTCAGCTTTAGTTTCATTAGCTGGTCTCTGTTTAGATTGCAAGGGAGGTCAAATGATCATTTTATGGAGTAGTAATAGCTAACGAGTTGTGCTTTTGCAATGCACCAAGGATGATTATTCTGAGATCACATTGACTATTCTGAGATGAAATATGAAACATATGTTCATATACAATTTATTTAACGTCGAACTAGCTAATCTTTTTTCCTTCTTTTGGTGGAGAAAAGATGGTATACCCACCCATATCCCTAGGCTAGGCAACAAAGGTTAAGAAGAACAGAAAGAAAGGGAGGAGATTAGCTGCAACAGGGAAAAAGGATGTGAGTAAAATAAGAAGTTAAGAAGTTCACTTTTGAGGTGTCATTAAAAGATATGAGTAAAATAGTACTATCTAAGTTCGCATAGTCTTTTAATCATTAATAGACGTGGAAAATATAATTACTCCTAGAGACCATTTGAAAGGAAAGATACAAAAGTTGCAATTAACACAATTATAATCATCAGCCCAAAAGAAGCTAAAGTTGGAATAGATTTAGGTACTTGTATTGCTACCAGGTGCACCCTACCCAAGGAATCAATGGTGGGGTCTTCGACAGATTCAACTACCTTCTGATGATGAGATGGATGAGATGATCACAAGAACAGCCCAATGCATTTGGGGGCCTAAAGTGAACTCACTAAGAAAGGTCTTTTTCTTTTCTGTTTTGTCTTTGAGACTTTTCCTACAGTGGATCGGTCCGGCATATATAAGGCAAACTCGCTAAGAAGGGCATTTTTCTTTTCTATTTTGTCTTTAAGGCCTTTCCTGCGGTGAGTCTTCTTTAGGCCGGGATTTTAGGCAACCACCTCAGTCGCCTAAGGGTTGGGCCGGTCCTCGATGACCATCCTAGTCTCTACAAGGTGAAGTGAAAAGCACCCGGGTCTTTCCATTGGTTTGAACATGCGCTGTAACATCTCAAGGAAGATTTTGAGTTCATGCAAAAGAAGAAGCTTCAAGAAATACACACAAATGCAGTAAGGTTTAAGCATGCATTTGGAAATCATTGTTTTATTGACTTTGTTATATGAATTTTGAGCTTATATTATGCATTGGAATTTGAACTTCGTCTTGATGATCCTAAGTTTGAAAATAGTTTGAATGGGGTTTAAGTAACTTTCAGGTTAAGTTTAATACATTGATAGGACAAATTTTGGATAGATAGAAGTTCTTAGACTGGCAGTATTAGGTACTATTAGAGGAAGTACTTGTAGAGGAATCTTATGTTGGATTGCAAACTAAGTTCACTACGTTTCCCTGAAGAACGAGTTACCCTTCCTAATTGTCACTCTTTTTTGGGTTTTGTTGAGAAAATCACATGAGATGGAATGAATGTAGAGGTGAGAGTTATGCCAACCAAACCACAAAACTATATATCTTAAAAACGATGAACTAAGAATCTCTGCAGACAATTTTTGTACTGCAAAATTCTGTACCAAAATAAATAGTCATCATATCATCTATTTTGGAGATAGATATTTTTCATCACCTTGATGCACCGTATATTATACAATCAATATCTCATCGTATTCAAGAAAAAATTTTGAGCCTTCCGTTTGTGAAATAAATAATGCGGCAGCTACCTGCAATATTACGGGGGTCCACAAGGGATCCGAATTCGAAAACAGCAGCCTGAGGTGGTCAAAGTTAAGGGATCCGAATTCGAAAACAGCAGCCTGAGGTGGTCAAAGTTACCCTAGTACTGTCCGAACATTAGATCCTGAACTTTATTACATCATGATTCCTAGCCTCAAAAAATGAGCATTTACCAATTAGTCAGCTCCTGCACATATTCTCTTAGGAGTACATATGGAACATCGTTGTAGATCGTGCTAAATTTATATTGATATGTAATGAGTTTGTCTATACGGATGTTGTTGTGGTAGTAACTTAAGAAATCGAGTAGGAGTTCAGCAAAAAAAAAAAAGAAATCGAGTAGGACGATGAGTGACAGTTAAAGCAAAAGAAAAGAAGATTTAATTCCTAAAAGCATGATTGCGCATAATCGACTGTCGGGCGAGAAGCCAAAGTAACTTCATCCCTTTCCGTAGTTAATAAAGTAATTTTCCTCCAGAAAGATATTTGCATGAGTTTTCTTTTTTTTTTTCTTTTTCTTTTTCTTGATGAGAAGGGAGGCAAGGCCATCCGGATTTTATTAAAAAATAAGATATATAAAAACTATTTATAAAAAAAATTATAAAAAAATAATAAAAACTTTTACAAAAGATAATGGCGGGTAAGTACATCTATTAAACTATTCAACAAGTTGAACAATCTCATAAGTAATTTGAGGATTGTCTGTATTTTCAATATGCAGCTATATAAGCTCTCCATCCTAATTTAAAGGATCTCATCCTTATTTCAAGCTTTTGGACAACCTTCACGTAGAAATATGCTATGGTGTAAGTTGAAATGAGGGAGTCTGTGATTGGCTTTAATTCACCAAGTAGTGCGCGAATACTTGGTAAGTACTTGTACTATGAGAATTGTTAGTCAAAAATGTTCTACTATGGGAAATCAAGGGCCAATAGAATTGATCGATGGTAATTAAGATTACTTTGGAGGAGGAGGATGTTAACAAGTGAATTTAGACATAATCCTTCGACCTTAGGAATTCTCAGGGCACCTTAATGGAAAACCATCATGAGTAGCAGTTTCATTTATATTTAACATGGTGATTTTTGCTTCGATGGATTAAATTTCAGCCTCAGCTAGCTATGCCTATGATAAAGAAAATCTATCTCATGTTTTGGGTCGATCAGTTCAGTCCAACGCACACTGCGCTTTGATGGGTAAAAGTTTGAGTACGAATTAAAGTGTAGACACTTAAGAGGAAATAACTGATATCAAGCAGACTGGTGTGAAAATAAAAAGAATGACATGATCTAAACAAGAGTTCATTAGAAACCTAAGCAAGTTTCGAAGTACGTTGGTTGAATCCATCTATGATCAGTTATCTATATGAATCTCTCTTGAGCTAGCTTACTACAAGACGAGTACCATTTTAAGGGGTTTTCAGGGACTGGATAATTGCACTGGAGATCAAACTTTCACATATGATGCCATTGAGAGTTGAAAGCATGAGATTGAGAGTTGAAAGCATGAGGGTTAATGTGGCTGCAACTGGTGGCAAATATGAAACAGGCGTGAACTGCTGGGATCCACACGGACGCATGAGATAACTTGTGAATGCGTTGTTTAC
Organism: Phoenix dactylifera; assembly: GCF_051530095.1. Taxonomy (NCBI): domain Eukaryota; kingdom Viridiplantae; phylum Streptophyta; class Magnoliopsida; order Arecales; family Arecaceae; genus Phoenix; species Phoenix dactylifera. The sequence goes on along the minus strand of NC_143206.1, from coordinate 16,941,408 downwards.
GTATGCATGGTCATGCGTATAAAGGAAATCCCGCACTATTCCGACAGTTCGAGTAGGCGCGTCGTAAACTTTAACCGGCAATTTCCGAATGGCTTCCACTCTCCACCCCTTCACGTTCAACTCCATCTGCGCGAGCGAGCCGAGAAATAAGCATCTCTCGCGTGCTCATGATGTAGAAAATTTCCACAACCAAGACCACAGAGATTTCCTAATTCTGACATTAATATGCGGCTGCACCATCACATATACGTACATGAGCATGTAATATGATTGATACTGAGCATTTTTGTATCTATTTGATGCAAAAAATTAGAGGTTACTAAAGTATATACATTTAGTTTTTAAAATATTTTTATAGTACAGATCATGCTCTAGAACTATCTCAACTAAGAGTGCAAATAGATTGGGTCGATCGGATCCTGAGTAATCCTAGTCCGACTCGATTTTTTGTTCAATTTCTAATTTTGGATCCAGATTTGATCCGGCTGAAGATCGGGTTGAGTCAGGTCAAGTTGGATCGGATTCGAATTCGAGTTGGATTTGTGCTTTTGGAGAAGAATTTAGGCAAATCTAACGTGGTCCTATCATAATTATAAGGTGCTGTGTGACCCAGGACTTGAAAGACTTGCAATTGACCTCCAGTCAGAACAGACGACCCATGACTTACCAACCAAGTCGGTCTATGAGCCAAATTGCATATCACACTATTTTCTATCCATTTGACTGATTGGACGGAACCTTGTGTCTCCCAGCTCCCCCCTCACGAGGACAAAAAAAATCCCAGATTTTCTTCCAAAATCCAATTCCGTTGCAGAAAACTGGCACGAGTCATGACCCATATTTAGTTCAGTGTTCCCTCACTTTCTCCCTTCAAAAGGTAAAAGAAACAGAAACCAAAAAACAGAAGGAAAAAAAATAAAAATCCAGCTACCGAGACACCAGAGCCAGAGGTATCAACAGTGTAATAGATCAAGAGAGAATCCTGACGGACGGAGATTCCATTCGATTCTGTGAATCTATACTTGTTGCTATCCTTCCACGCTTGAACCCTACTCTCCTTTGGGCTTTTTTTTTTTTTTTTTTTTTGCGTATAAAGCTTTCACTCCTCGTTGGCTGGCATTTCCCATCCCTTAGGGAGCAAGCTCCTAAAAAACCCATATCTCCTTCCTGTCTGCCTTAAAAACCCATCATAAAATCACTTAAAAACGACTGATGGTACAACGACCCACACACACACAAAAAAGAAGAGACTCCCTTTTATTTTTCCTCTCTCTCTTTCTCTCTCTTCGGGTCCATTCGGATTGGATCGGATCCGTTCGGTAAACCCAAATCCGATCCAGAAAATGATTCTGATCTAATTTTAGGACCTGACCCGCACCCACGAGTCCTAAAATTTCGGTCGAATCAGATCTACATGGGTCGGGTCGGGTTGGGTCACGGGTCCCGACCCATTTAGCCATAATCTCAACTATCCTCTTTAAAGCAAGATACATTGTAGTGCCTATTAATATATATAAACGACAATTCAAATCCTAATCTTGGACCGCTGATAATTGGCACGACAACCATTAACATTGTGGGTCCTCTATAATGTATGATTAGCAAGCTAGATCCAGTGCATTATAGTTTGCACGCCAATTACGGAATAATTCCAGTCTCGACTTCTTCATTATAGAGCCATTGTATTAGCTAGCTAGATCCATTGCATTATGGATCACACGTCAATCACGGATGACCTATAATTTGAGACTAGACATCAGGCTAATAGCTTGCCAATCCAACATCTAATCAGCTTCATATAACACACCAATTCTACAAGTTATGGTAATTTCATTTGCACATTAAGTATTGCACAACATTACTTATGCAGAAACCACTGATTTTTGGTTCGATGGTACAACCTCTACCATTTGTAGCACGGATGGTGGTTTGATTTCAAAGGGTGCCGGCTTTGGCCTCTATCATATAAATGCTTGTTTTCGTGACTAGTGAATGCATCAATCTATACAAAGCTCCGGCTTAGATAAAGATAAGATGGATATAGGATAGGCCGCAGAAAAAATGCTCACACACTTACAAATATAGAAATTTCATGATATGTAACTAAAGATTCGGGTTACATTTTTGGTGCAAAAAAATGATTGATTTTTTTTTTCGCGATGTAGCCCATAAGATCATGCTCTGCACAACAATCAAAGTATTTTGAACATGTTTATTCTATCTGTATAGGTTTTGAAACATCAAGCAATCTAATAATAGATTTGTGTGAAAAAAAAAGATATATTATCCATTCTCGTGAAAAATACAATTCTGTTTCTGTAGCTAGAGAGCTGTGAGCGCAGTTTCCGTACGCCTGATCGCATGCGCCCTCGTAGCCGCGCGGCATCGCCAATAATTAGCAAGGAATCAATCACATCGGCGGGCGGGCGGCCCTGGCGTCGACGGAATATTTTCTTGTGCAACGAAGCCATTTGCCTCACCATTTGAAGCGAACGGAGACTTTCATCTAGTATTTTAGAGGACAGTAGCACGGGCTTATCGTTCCAAACGTCCAATCACCGAGACAAAATGATCCAGAGTCGTAATCATCGTCGCACGGAAATTTGACAGGACGCCTTCAATTTTTCTCCCTTTTTCTTTCGACGGGCAGCGCCATGGGACCTGAAGATTGGGGGGCCTGGAACGAGAAGGCCTGCTCACGAGCACGCCTACGGAGAAACTTTTCCTTTTTATGCGACTCTTGGAGATCAATCATTGGTAGGTTTGCATTATTGTCATCGGCCGCCTCGGCCTTTGGTTTTGTCTTCATTCCCGCTTTCAAAGCCAATCAATCACCTGACGCCGGACCCTTTCGCTCTGAATCTGACCGGCTCCGTTCGCGTACTTGAGATTCCGTTTCACGATTGGAACGAAAGGGTCAAATTTTATAAATAATATTTATTAAAAAAATAAAATATCCATTACGATCAACAACTTCCTGCTAGCGTGCTGAGATAGGACACTAGATAAAGGCTCCAAATAAAATTCTAGACCCAGCATCCTTGACCTTACGTGGCATGCGTCGCAGAAGACTGTACAACCTTCAGCAGCCTCCAATAGGAGGTGGACTGCTATGAGAATATGAATTGCTATCAATAGCGAAGTATCGTGTACGGTACGTAAGACTGTCTTATTTGATAGTTGTCTATTTCTTGATAGCTGCTATTGATTATAGTAAATCACTCTGCGACCAACATAAGAACTATATTCGGAATTCTAAGATAGGTGACATTATTGGGAATTGAGTCTAGCATTGTATGTGCAGCAAGCTAATAATATGCAAAGTAAATTTTATTCTATTGATTAAAACTCTCTTTTTTAGTAATTATACGAGAAATAATAGTAAAATTCTATCTTTTTCATATACCAATTTCAAAAAAGATAGTTAAAAAAGTGATTGAGAATCCAGATGATATAGAAGAAGTATGCATCAACCAATAGCCTGGGATACAACTTTTACGTTTTATTCTCCATTTCCTTCATGTAGTTTGCAAATAATTTTCAGTAATCTAGTAATCAACAAAAATAATTTTACTTAAAATTAAAGGAAAAATATATAACTTCTTGAAAATATTCTTAAAGAGTACATAATTAGGACCGGACCATCTGAAAAATTAGTTTCTTGGGCATGAAATGCTAGTAAATCTTACACCGACCGAAACAAATAGAGTGCCCAATTTATATATCCACATGGATCTGGTGTAAACTGATGGCCCAGCTAAGATATCAGCTAAGATGAGAACCAAGTTGTCATTGTAGTCCTCAACAGCGGGCGCACAAGCAGTCCAAGTGACTTTTTCAGGAGAAAAACTCGCATGATTTAGTTATGGTATAAGCGTGAATCATGCATGGACCAGGATAAATCACCCCGTGGTTGCTGCTCGCTCAGTATACATTCACCTGCTTTTCACTTAGATCAATCAGTATAGATCTGGAAAAATGGCACAACTCAAAGAAAAGAAAAATAAGAAGGGCAAACAGATTTATTTTGAACAACATGCTTATGCGGCAATGATAAGCACTCATGCAAAGCACTGACATGGCATTCTTTCCTCGAAAGTTACAAACAGAGGTTGAGATCTGATTCAACATGAGGCAGTGCAATGCTTATTGGGGCATGCAAGTTTGATCCTGTATTATTTCCCCAAGAACCTCTTTGTTTGCATTTACACAGTCATATATCTTTCATGCACAAAGAAACAGCAAATTAAGATCCTATTAACAAGACTGCCATTGAAGGACATATTTTGGCCTGCCAATTACTGTAAGGGTAAGAGCTTCTGTCAGAAGATAGATGATTATGGGTTTGTACAAAGTCACAGTGCAAGTCTAAATTATCATTTCTATCTTCATTTCATCATTATCCATGGTTATGGCAGGACCAGTCAGTCTCATCAAAATGTTTGATTGTTTGTTTTCCACTTTGGGCTTTAGCTTGAGAGAGAGTCCGGCACAAGCCTTTGGCAGCTCACCACCATAAGCTTTGCAGATGTAAGCTTCAAAGTTTTCATAATCCTGGAATCAAGAGTAGCAGATGTCTATCAGTCAGAATGCGATATTGGTATGCAATTATATTCAACAGTAGAACCTGTTTGACTTATGAGGTGTTAGATTAATAATCACCATGAAGATTCACGGCAAACATCCTTTTGAGAAACAGTAAAGCTACTCGCAGATCTTCATAAGCATATAGGATAAGATAGAGGAAGAACATAGGTCTGAACAATCAGTAGAAAAAGTTGGAAAGAATAGATAGAGAATAAGCAGCCCTCTTCACCTAGAGGCGGATAGTATTCATATTCAGTTTAGAATAAGTGCATGTAGTTGAGAGAAAAATTAAACTTAGAGTGAGAACTTTGGTTTCTAGTATGCCTGACGTCTAAAACATGTCTGTTTTGAGACACTGGGAGTTTTAGCCAAAGAGAAGAATCCAAAATCTGTATGCCAGTTTGCTAAAATGCTAAGACGGTGCAAGCAAGGTAGTGGTCTCACTCCATGGAGCTGTACAGATCGTTAAAAAAAGTTCTTATAATAAAGGTACAAAACAAAGACTACAGCATTGCTATCATATACCTTTTCTGGTAGCTACTAGGCAGGCATTGCTACTAGAAGAATTGGGCTAGTGGGATGACTGTGGTTTGGTATGGGGTTCATCCTTGGAGCTAATTCAGTATTTGCATCAAGGACAATTGAAAGGCAGTTGAAAAAATAGTTGTGAACTATTCAATAACAAAAGCATAGTAACAGAATCACTAATGGATTTATGTGGACTGTCTAGAAGATTGTTATGGTACCAAAGAATAAACAATGCTAATTAAATAGATTGACCACTTTCAGAAGTAGTAAATTGGCATTCTTCATACATGACTGGGCATGTGAGATAGGTTCGATTTGGTGAGGTTTCTGTACTTGCAATCCATTTCACAATTCTTTGAGGAAATTAGCACAGGGTTTGAAAAGATCGCCATGATCTAACTTGGCAGGATGGAACATACTTAAAAACTGCTACCTTTGTTGTTCTGCTCACCATAAAAGAAAGGGATTTTGCAGAAAAGTCTGCTTTTCCTACAAAAGTGCTGTTCTGGACTTTATTCGACCATGATGTCCCTGTCTTCAAATGAATGCAGATATTTATCCAAGTCGACGAATGCTTTGGCAATAAACGCATACATAATACAAGTAAATGCATATATCAACATATTCTTATAAATAATCATGATGGCGGGGGTATAATGGTCCAGTAAACTTCATGATGTACCATTTCTGCAGAAAAATAAAAATGTGGCCCAATTTTGCAAGCATGTTTTCTTTTTATTCCCCTAAAAGAAATCTGGATGACATCCTCTACAACATCTAAAAATCATGAAGTATGATGAAATAGGCTCTAAGTAGTCAATATAAAAAAGTGTACGAATGCCCGTGAACACCCCAGGAAACAGGCATCGAAATTTCTAAAATATATCAAAGCATCAAGTTTATATAGTCAGAGAGTATGAACTAACATCATAAAGTGGCTGTCCATCCACTACCACCCAAGGCACATATGTGTGAGGAGGTTGAAGGGAATCCGTTTGTGATGCATACTGTAATTCAAGCTGCAATTAAAATTCCAATCATGTCAGAAGAAAGAATGGTTTAGCTTATTGAATGTTTCTACATATGCAGATATGCATGTAACGACTCCTGGATCATTAGAAACTTAAAAAAGCAAGCTATGCTGTAAGTAAAAGTTAACACCATTCAAGATAATAGTCGAGAACAGAACAGGATCACATTGGTGACAATAAGATGATTTAGTGGAGGAAAACCAGTTGCTGTGTGGCCAAGTACACTTCCACAGCCTATTAAGAAGGGGTCTCAAGTTTAAGTTGGAAAGTCATGAAAGATGAGGGAGAGAGTCGGGAAAGTCTTTGATTTGAAATTGTGAGTAGAATTTAAAAGATTTTTCATTCCAAATGACTTCAATTAGGTTTCAACCAATAAAGAAGTAGGCAACATTCAAGCCGAACCATATTATTAAAGAAAAGCTGCCGATCATATCGAATGATCATTAAAATGGCGAAATTTGTTGTTTGAGCCAAGTTAGGGGAAAAATATAATTACACTATCATTTAAGAAAATGAGGTTCAACCACCACAAGTTGAATTATCAATTGATTATTACACAATAAATCAAAAATTGAATGGCCCAACTATGTTGTATACACGAAAAAGCTCTCTGACATGGATGAAGAGAGAAGCTTTAGCATGAAGCTTTGATTGCAGAAAAAGCTTAAAAATGAACATAAAAAAGGAAAATGGTAACAACCACAGATTTAAATCTACAAGAAAATTGGGAGACTAAAAACATAATTCTGATTTATTTGCAGAAGACAGTGGTAACATAAATACAATCTCTGCTCAGTTTAATATTTGCCCCACATTGGTAGTAGACCTCATTACACAATGGTCCAGCGCATATGTCCCCATTGTGCTGTCAGGTTGTACTGTCCAGCATTGGAACAAAAAGATCTTATGTGGACCATATAATTTTATACAGAACCAATAGCCGGAAGTATTATATAATGTACAATCTATATGATCAGTCAATTGGGAAGTTGGATTCAAAGCTAGATATGTGGGGAAAACAGGGCAACTTAACTTCCAGTCCTTTGTTTTGCCACAATTAACGATCAGGACCTGCTGACCAAAAATTTAAATCCCAAGCCCTTGATATCTTGGTCATTTAATTTTTAGTCCCTTGCCTTTGTATAAAAAATGGCACAAGTGCATATGAAATCCGCACCAGAGGCTAAAACAAAATATGATAGGGCACTTATCAATAAATGGAAGTCAAACCAAGGACCAGGAATTGATCCCCCCCCCCTGCCCCAAGAGAGAGAGAGAGAGAGAGAGAGGAGAGAGAGAGAGAGAGAGGAGATAAAGAATTGATCATGCAAATATTCATTACATTCAGAATCATGTATAAAGTAATGTTACACTGAATTAACTTAAGAGAGTCAACAAGATAAGGAATTCATCATGCAAACATTGCACAAATAATCAATAAGCGAATTCTCCACCTCCCTAAATACATGGCCATCATTATAAATCTACAGCAAAAAAATATGTAAATCAAGTTTGATATCTATATAATGAAAATTAATAAAACATGGAAGCAACCTTTTTCCCGTATCCACTTTTATAGCAATCCATAACAGCATGCGAGTCTAACCCAGTTCTTGAGAAGCAGGATTCCCAGTCAAGGTACTCATGCTCCATGACCAAACTCTCAATACAATAGATGAAACTGAAATGCTCATTCTGCAAGGGATTTTGAGGAAGTCAATTCACCATATATAGGGAATTAACAGAATATGATTATTACAAGTCATTTATGCTACAGATAAAGATAGAAATCAGGGAAATGATGACCTAAGATAACCTGCACCGAACATGTCAGAGTCCTTTTGCAGCTACAGTAAATTAAATATTTGATATAAGATGAGCTGGTAAGCGCTCGCTAAACAGCTGTACATATGTTATATACTTTGTAAAAAATTTCTAGACACCTCTTAGATATATGCCTCCTGGACTGATGATGGTCGAAAATTCTTATATGGATTTTTCTTTGTAAGGATGACAACCCAGGAGCTAGCTACATACAATTATTTTTAATCATTTTCTGTTTTGTCAGGATTACTAGAAATAAAATGGATTGCATATAAAAGAATGTCATGTTATTATGGTATTTTAGAGTGTTAGCACTACATTTTGCATGCCGCATAGGTTATATGGCTCTAACCTACATAAACACTTCCAAAACTCAAGACAAGCATGTTTTGATTGAGGATCTATTATCATGATATATATTGATGTCCACAAAAAAAATTTATTGAGCAATAGAGAAATGATATTACCACATCAGGCCAGGCACTGATGGTGCAGGCTTCTACAGTGTTCAGCACACACTCATTAGGACCATGCTGCAAAATGCAATGTAAATTAGTGTCACTTACAGCAGACAAAAGGATGTCAGTGTAATACTAAAATGCAAGAAGAACATTTTAAGGATGCAAAAAGGAAAAAAGAAAAAAGATGGGCATCTTTTACATCACATTGCAAACAAAATAATTTAAGAATAATAATGCAGAATACAAAATACAAGAGTGGGCTCCTCTTCAACTTTTGTGAAATGAGGAGGGGGCCTTTTACTGTTTTACATGAATAGCCATATTATGATAACAATAAGTCACCTTGGGCTCCTAAAATGAAAGGCAGTTTGTTGGGTTAAATATTTGCTTTCCCCTCGATCATCTTTGCCTTTTCTTGTGTGGGTGTTAATAATTACTCAAATAATCTATTGGAATATATTGAATAGGGCTGCATCCTTGGGAAAGAAATGGTGCATGTGATTCTTTATGACTAATTGATATAAGAGCCATGAAAAAAGGGGAAAATAAGCTAACAAAGCGAGTCTTTGATTAGTTTGACATCAAATCCAGCAAAATATACCTTTGCTACCTGGAAAGCCCTCATATAGTTAATTTGTCTTATGGATGAAGTTTCTCTTCCTGTTTCAATTTCTTATGTTTATTGCTATCATAAAATTTCTATTGCTTCTCATCTATCATAAAATCATTTCCTTGCATCACCCCTGCACATACCTGATACCCGGCATTATCTCACTTAGTTCTCGAACATTCTATGCAAGGGTTACTAATTTAAAATTCTTCTGAACAGCACTGTGAACCGATCGGGAAAAGATCAATTTTTATTCATTCCTAGAATCAAACCACCTCCTATCTCACAGAAAAGCCCATATAACGACCAAAATAATAAGAAGAGAGCGAGTCACCAGTTCGATACGCGAATCAAGTTTCCCAAAAGCGAACAGAATATGGAAAAAGAAAAATTAAAGAGGAATAGGACGAGAACCTGGCAAGAGATGGTGCCATTGGATCCGACCCGGGCGTTGCCGTAAGGGATGAGATCGAGATCGACGATGTCGATCAGCCCATTTTCGAAGATCTTGGCGAGGTAGTTGACGATGAAATTGGAGCAGTAAGGGCACAGGGTCTCGTAGTACAGAGCCAGCGGCACCTTCCAAGCCGAGACAGCGGAAGAAGCGAAGCAAGAGGAGGAGAAAAGGAAGAAGACGAGGAGAAGGCGACCGGAAGCCATGCGAATCGAGAGGCTTCCGGGACCTCGGGATTAATCCGGAATCAGGGTTTCGGATTTGGAAATCTCCTCCGTTTCATGCTATCATCGCGCCCTCCACCCGGGCACTTGGAGCTCGGAACAGGGACCCGAAAGAGATCTTTGTCTTTTTTTAAACGTCCGGGGCGGAGACGACGTCCAGTCTAATACTAGAACTCTAGAAGTACTATGTTTTAAACATTATTTGATGGACCCAAATGCGCACCCAATCATCTGAAAATGGAGAGATACCGCGGAGCGGACAGGGATAGAAAAGGTCTCGTATCAATAATAAAATATTAAATATTATTAATGGCCATAAATTTTTTTTTTGTAAATTGATTATTACATAAATATCCTCCTCCAAATTTAAATTTACATAAATACCCTCATTAAATTTATATTTATTTCTGTATCTTAATAAAATATTTTTTTTTGCACAAATGCTCATAATTCTTCTAACACCATTACTAAAACCATATTTATTTTAATTAAAAATAAAAAATAAAATTTCTTTTTTTTGTCTTCAATTGCAATCGTCTTATAAATATATTTTTTTGCACATCTATTCATTAAAAATATTTTAGTCATTTTAATTTGAAACCGTTAATTTTTTAACGGTGTTAGATGGTGTAGATATATATATATAAATAAGAATAAAAAAAATGACAGAATAGCAAAACAAGTATTTTACGATAGTATATATATGCAATTATCAATTTTGGAACGGCATTCATACAAAATTCGATATTTAAAAGAATATCTATGCAAAAAAAAAAACTCTAACTAAATATTATAAACGTTCATACATATTCTTTACATAATAGTTAACTAGAAAAAATATTATATTATTACTTCGTTGGACCGTTTTGCTCCCATGCTAGTTATTTTCAGAGATTGTCACAAAATTTTTGCAACATACATAATATGAGGGTTTAAATTCAGGAAGTAGATAGGAAGAGACTATTTGAGCTGATGGAAAAAATATCTATATCATACTTGTAAACTTGTAGTAAGATGTTTTAATGGATTAATACAAAGGGACAATGGCATTATAAATTCCTAGAGCAGTGCCAGATGTACATGTCAGTGTAAGTGCATTCATGTAACAGCACGCATGTGTCAAACAAACGTGTCAAAGTTATGGATTACGAATTCGTTTGGGTTGCAGGCTACATCAGATCAAGATTACGTACCACCACTCTCCTCATATTGCATGCCGTGTGTATTCTTTTTTGTCGACTCTGATCACTAATGACTCTCTGATCGCCGACGACGAATGATTACATACACCATGCACGTGTGACGGGATCATATAAGTACTTTTTTTTTGCTAAAGGGTACTTCTTTCTAATGAGAAAAAAAACCATAATGTGTAATTATCACAGGGACAGCTTGGTGCAATTCAAAAGTATTGCCTTAGTTACAAACTTTAAGGTATAAGTTCCGTCTTATTAGCCGTAACTGGACATCGGAAATCAGTTTGATCCAGTAGAAATTCTTCATTTAGGTATTTGGTTGGCTCCAAACATTTATAAACAGGAGAAACAGGTCATAGTGGTGGTCATCTCGGGGAAAGTGGGCTTCTCTCAATCCACTTATAACAAACCAAATATGCTTATTGATCGGCCCAGACCGGCTATCTTTGGGTAGGTCGGATTCTAGGGCTGGAAACAGGCCGGACTACTACCTTACCCATGCCCAGCACAAGAGTTTTTCAAGCTTTAGGTTGAGCTTGGCCCTAAAAACTTTCAACAAATCTCAGCTTGATTCTAACCCGAACCAATTAGACCTACCTAAATTATCCATTTGAGCTGACCCAAATTTGATTGAAGCTTAATCTTTCAATCTTTCATATTGCAACTTTACTTTCTGGATCAATGATTGGACATGCAAAATAGAAATACTTTTTTTTGGGTAAAGAAAACCTTTTTAATGAGATACTGAAACTTTACGATAGCAAGCATCTCATGATTAAAAATATATTTACCAATAAAACAAATTTGTAAAATAATTAGAAATGATATTTCTATTTTTTAAGCAGTTCATAAACAAATATCTAAGTTCTGGCTCGTGTCAAGTCTTATTTGAGTTTAAGCTCAGGCCGAGCTTTTATCACGCTAGATATATTCGAATTAGACGTGGACTCTATACTTAAGCTCAAATTTAATCCAAATTTTTTTTGAACCGAGCCAATAGCTCGATCGGATCAGGCCCAATTCCAACCCTATTGCCCACCATAATGCAATCCTGTCTGTATGGCTCACGTGTCTCCCATATGCTCTTCCATTAAAAAAAACTAATACGAAATTTTAACGATTTAATAAATTGAGATGCTGTGAGCCAAGCTTTTTGCTTTTTGCCTTCGCTTGAGTTACATGCACCTGGACCAATAACACCAAGCTTCTTTTTTTGATGAGACTTACAGGTTGCAGCCGGACAGGCTACGTGCTTCAAACGCATGGCACCGACGGGAAAGCAGGGGATTACGTGTGCAACTTGCATGGTCCCCAAGAAGATATAAATTACTCTAGACCAGGAAGGACATCTGTTCATGTCGCTCTCTATCATGTTGCTTGCTTGATAAGTATGCGTGATCTGCACAAAGAGACAGGAAGAGGATGGAGGATAGTTTGATCGATAGCGAGGGATTGATTTCCCTTTCAATGCTGAAGACAGAGGGTCAAGCTCTCGGAGAGCAAGAAAAGGATGATGAAGAGAAGCAAGATAATGAAGCAGAAGAAGCCGGAGAGGCTGAAGACGATGGCAAGAAAGAAGGAGATGACTCCAATGCTGGCGGGCTAGCCGATGATCAAGCTTCGGGCTCGATGGTTTCCATTCCAGGCGTCTCTCCAAGAGAAACTGAGGTGGATCATAAGAGAGAGGACGGGGCCTTGGGTGGCCTTGGCTCGCTGTGGGCTCTCGGATCAAGCTTCGTCGCCAACTTACCTGTCTCGAAGCAAGGTTTCTCTTTCAATCTCGCCTTCCATAGTCTTATGATAGCATATTATGATCATTTAGTCAATTTCCCAATCCTTATTATAGTCTTTAAAAACTGTCATGCCTGCTTTTTGTTTAGCGAAGTATTTTCTCAGAGGCTTGTCCCTTGAAGCTCTATTCCTTTCCTCCCTTCATGTTTCATCCGTCCTTAATTAGTTTCGTCTACTTTATTTGATTTATAAGATTTTCAGTAATATGGAGTCTCTCTTGTGTGACCAGATGAGCCACCATCCCTTTCAGCTGATGAGGCTTCCCTGCTCATTTCCATCATAGAGGACTAAGAGGACTCGCTCTGCCGATATCTCTTGTCATATCGAGTGATTCGTTTGTTTTCTTGGTTTTCATGGTCATGATTTTGGGTCTTGCAACATAGAACATTTCATCAAACAATTCTATTAAATTGAGCACAGCTGTATGTGTGATAGTATCGACTATATTAGAAATATCAATAAATTGAAATCTTGCAATTGCTTAGAATATATATATATATATATATATTTTAGCTTTTTGGCCTATTTCTTAGCTTGGCTTGTCATTATTATGAACATATTTACTTTTCCATATGTAAAAGAGTTGGAAAGATTTAATTATACACCAGGATAAAAATTTGCTACATGAGAATTTCATACCTCCCATTTCTAGTTGGATCTTACCAACAGACAATGCCGGCCGAACCAGAGCAGTCATCTAAGACCTCACCATAAAAAAAGCCTTAAAAACAAAATGGAAAAAAAAAAAGCCCTCTGTGAATTTGCCTTAAGCTGGCTCACTGAAAAAAAAAGGCCTCGAAGGATTAGGCCTTTAAATATATTAGGCCGCTCCTGCCAACAGATACAACTAGGATCTACTACATGGGTTCAAATTAAAACCTTTGGAGGATTCAGCCTGCCACTAAAATGGAAGTAATCCGTCCGCTTCATCTGATCATGTAACATCCCACATGAAATCCATCGATCGGATCATCTGAATCAGTCTCCTGAGTTATATATAGCCAGAAATAACTTTATTATAAAGTTCGGAAAACATGCATCGCTTTGACGTCATCAAGTAGGGTTGTCGGTGGGTTGGGCCGACCCAAACGGTCCCAAGACCCAACCACGCTCTAGCTCAGGTTTTTGGGCCAGGACGGGCTGATAATTTAACGAACGAAGGGCCCCGTACTAAACTTGGTCTAGCACTTTAGATGAAAAGCATGCCGAGAGTCGGGTTGGGCTCGAGCCTAACACCCCCGGGCCCAGACTTGACACCCAAGCGCTCCCGTAGGGACCAGAGAAAAGGACCAGTGATGGATAGCATCTTTATCAGATGGATAAAACCATCTTTTGAGGGTACAATGGCTTGTGGATGCATCCCATGCCACGAGTAAGATCACCTTGAACAGCCTGATCCAACCCATTCATCTCATGCCCTGGTATTTTTGAGGTTTGTTTGGCTATTTTTGTACGATTAGACCAAAAATTTTATAAAATTTGAGAACTGCACCGTTGGACATACCTCTATATCAACCAAACTCCATCTAACTCAAATTTTATGTTTTTTTTTCTACAAATATTAAATTCTGAGCTAGATTTAGATAGAATTTTAAAAAATATAAGTTAGATGGTCCCACAAGTTGGATTCTTAGAAAAAAATAAATAGCTCAATTATCTTGGAATAAGCCTTCAGTTCTATACAACTTTTTTTTTTTTTTGCGCTAAACCGGGCGATCTATACAACACGTGTACGGATACACCCAATAAAATCGGAAAACAAAACATTCCGGAGCTCCCGAGGCAGCTCCCCGTCCCCAGCCCATAAGGTGCTACCGGTATGGTTAGCCACATACGTGGCCACCCAATCCGCAGCCCCGTTGGCTTCTCTAAACACATGCTTCGCCTGGACCACCCCTCCGTCCCTCATCATCAACCCGATATCGCGGACCAAGGGATGGTCGGCAGCACCGGCTCTCAGACCCCCCTGGATCCAACTAATGACCGTTGCCGAGTCACCCTCCAAGATGACTGATCTAGCTGAGAGCACAAGCTGAGCGTGTCGAAGACCCGCCCAGGCAGCTCTCAGCTCCGCACCAGAGACCGTACAGTCAAATACCTAACAGCCTCCTGCCGCCACTACCCTGGAGGTCGGGTCCCGAATAACAAAACCCGCTCCACCTATCGTGCCACCATCCAGCACGGACCCATCAAAATTGACTTTAAGGAAGCTTGAGGGTGGGGGCTCCCAGGTGAAAAACACCGTGTAAGAAGCTGCCGAGGCAGAAGGGGAACTCCAGATATCCCGAGCTATCAAAAGTCCATCTAAGGAGAAAGCATGACTAAACTCTGCCGCCTACGCCCGGGCGCTCTCCGCCATGAGCCTTGGCGACTTGCTCTGCTCACCAAAGGTTCAAGCATTCCTGGCCAGCCATATCTGGTATGCTGTGCAGGTCGCTCTAATCGCCTCTTGGCGAGTCAATGGGTTACCCGACCACCAGCGGATAGTTCGTAAGAACTGGTCCCCATGGGTCCAAACATCCCATGGCAGCCCCACCGCACACCACGCCGCCCTCGCCCACATGCACTGAAACAGTACATGGTCCACCGACTCATCAGCTTCGCATGCCCCGCACTCTGGGGGCAACCTCAAACCCCGTTCGCTCAATACTTCTCTTGTCGGAAGCCGAACCCAAGCGACCTTCCATAAGAACAGTGCGACCCTCGGATGGAGGCCTAGGCGCCAGACCCAGGCACAATCCGGCCCTGGCTCATGCTCTGGCCGGAGCACACGGGAGAGGTCCCCCACCCTCACTCCGGTCCTGCACGACGTGCTCCACACCCGGGTATCCGGACCCACATGCCCCGGGATCGGAAGGGATCTAACCCTCTCAGCCAAGTGTGCCCCAAACATGTGACCCAACCTATCCTCATCCCAGGCAACCCCGCCCGGGACAAGGAGGTCACAGACCCGCAGTCCCTCCACTGCCTCAATGTCAACCATAGTCAGCCAGCGTCTCAAGGGTAGGGCACCCACCCATGGGTCACCAACCACATCAATACTCTGCCCATTTCCTATCAACCATTTAGTGTTCTCCTCGACCATGGGAAGATATCTGACAATCTCTCGCCACATGAATGAACAGCGACGCCCACTGCGAATATACAACCTTTTGACGGTCCACTGCAAACCTACTCATGGAATTTCTGCGGGCTTATAAAAGAGGTTAATTTTTTTTCTAGGCTACTCATATTTATTGGAAGAATAATATTGCTGCCCAGATTATCTTCTATGTTGTGTACCATTTAAATTTTTTTTTTCTTGAAACAGTCTCAAATCTGTGTATATATATATATATATTGACCTTCCTGGATATACTTATTGGGTAGTGTTTGCCGCTGTACCAAAAAAAAAAACTAATGTAAGAAACATTGCAATTATCGACAAACCACTTATTCATTTGAACATTAAATTACCGTTCAATCTTGCATCCAAATATGTTCTTTTACCTCAAATTGAAACTATTCAACTCATTTATTAACTACAATGTCAGTAGGAGTAATATAAAGAAGAAGATTTAGAGAGGCCAACGAGGTTGCAGATTGGGTGGCCTTGTATGTGGCTGACCATTCGAGAGAGCTCTTTGGGTTGGTGAGAGGGAGCTGTTTAAAGCACTTCAAGACTTGTTATTTTTTAATTTTTTTTATATGTTCGTACTAGAAGTGTATGAGTCATCCATTGTAGTCAAAAAAAAAAAAAAAAGAATATTGATGCACAGGAAGGCTCAAAATACTTGTGCAAAGAGCTTGCACCATCCTATAATTTTCACTTCTTTTCTTGTCCAATTAAATTTTAATTGAGTTGAGATAATTTCTCTTATGGAAAGATGTCTCAATTCAAATATTCATTATTTTGTGACTTCAATTTAAAAATTCAAGAAAAGCTTGCAGTTTTGTATGATTTTATTTTATATTAATTTATTTTCTTGACGCACGGTGCATGCGCTCTTTCCTTCTATTATGCTAATGGATCAATCTGAAACTATTTCATAGATCACAGCCGTCGATTTTGTGGGGGTAATCCTGCGGACTGCACCCGGACAGGGTGGTACATACTTGACGCGCAAGTTGCCAGGCTAGCCATCCTAATCCTTTATCCGGAGCCTCCACTCTTACCGTTTCTCCGTATTTTCCTAGTCCCAGACCAGGAAATCGAAATCACGCCCGCCCACGTGTTAACACCTCTCCATCTCAACCGTCCAGCAAGCGCCTTATTAACCTTCCTTCGAACATTTATAGGGCTCTAATCTGTCACGGCGCGGATCGTATTGCCCTAAAGCCATCCTTCTCTTCGAAGCAAAGGAGGTAGAACCCTAAAGGCATGTCGGGGGCGTATGGTTCCGGTGGAGCAGACGGCTCTGCTCCTCTGCCTAGCGGCGGCGGCGGTTACGGCAGGGGAGGTGGAGGCGGATACGGAGTAAACCCCCCAATTCGAGGTTTTTGGCTTCCTCCCTTCTTTCCCTCCCTTTTCTCTCATGCTTTTGTTGTTAGGGTTAGGTTTCGGTTTGAGTTTGCGTTCTATGCGGTTGTTGTATACAGGCGGCGGCGGCGGCGGCGGCCGCGGCGGGTATCAAGGCGGCGATCGTCGCGGCGGCGGCGGCGGCGGCGGCCGAGGTGGGGGTCGTGGAGGCGGCAGGGAAGGGGATTGGCTCTGCCCTAATCCTAGGTCTGTTCGTTCCTCTCTTGATTTATCGTCTTTAGGGTTTGTTTTCTTTCTTTGTTTTGACAAGATTGGAGGTTTTTTGCTTGAATCAGTTGTGGAAATGTGAACTTTGCGAGACGAGTTGAATGCAATAGATGTGGTACGCCATGTCCTGGCGGTGGCGGAGGCGGAAGTGGTTCAAATAGAGGAGCTGCTGGTGGTAATTTTAGCAGAGGCGGCGGCGTTGGTTACAGTCGAGGTGGTGGTGATTATAGCTCGGGAGGTCGTGGTGGTTACAATCAACGCGGTGGAGATTACAATTCTGGGGGTGGCAGTGGTGGTTATAATCAAGGTGGGGCTGATTACAATTCTGGCGGCGGCGGCGGTGGTTATAACAGTGGTGGTCGGAGCTTTGATGGGAATCGTGGTGGTAGAAGTGGCGGATATGGCGGAAGAGGAGGTTATAGTAATCTTCTGGGAAGGGAAGATGCTGGTTTTGCTAATCAAGACAAAGGGGATGCTGGTTATGCTCAGGTTTCACCACCTGCCCCAGCCCCCTATGGGGGTCCTGTAGGGAACTACCCTCCTGCTCCCAACTCTTATGGTGGGGTTAATGCTTATGGTGCTGACCCTGTTCCACCACCCAATAGCTATGGCGGGCCTAGTTCCTATCCCCCGAGCTATGGTGCACCACCACCGAATCCTTACACTAGTGATGCCCTCGTGGGTCATGGAGATCCACCTATTAGTTATGATGGTGGATATGCTGGTCGCCCGATCTCGGGCCGTAATGGTCGTGCTGCTGCTCCACCATATAACAGGGCTGGTGGATATGGTGCTGTTCCTGTTGAGCCTTCTGGGAAGATTAAGCAATGTGATGAAAATTGTGGGGACACATGTGACAATTCAAGAATCTACATCTCGAATTTGCCACCCGATGTGACAACTGACGAACTGAGGGATCTTTTTGGTGGTATTGGGCAGGTATACTATCCATCTCCTATGTTCTGATTATCATTGTTTCTTTAGAGGTATACATGGTACAAAATCGACATGAATCGTTTGATTACTTGCTGCTTAATGACTAAATTGTGAGAGCGGTGGGGCTAAGTGATTATTTGTATGTGGATGTTATCATGCTAATTATCTGCCGATCTTTTA
This sequence comes from Phoenix dactylifera, assembly GCF_051530095.1. Classification (NCBI taxonomy): domain Eukaryota; kingdom Viridiplantae; phylum Streptophyta; class Magnoliopsida; order Arecales; family Arecaceae; genus Phoenix; species Phoenix dactylifera. The sequence continues at coordinate 16,922,860 of NC_143206.1, read as the reverse complement.
TTTTTATTCTAACATTCTGGGATATTTAATGATGTAAACAATAAGGTCAGCACACAAATATTATTAGACAATAATGTTTTTTTATCAAATATAATAAATTTTCCCCTTTTGCCCTCCTAATGAACTGGCATCTGGAAAACCTGGAGGCTCTATTTCAAATCTGGCAGTTATCAGAAACTAAGGGATTATTTTCTCAACTAATACTTCTAGAATCCTTATTGTATCTGGTTGATCTGGTATTAACTGGATTACATAACGTAGCATAAATGAGAAATATATGTTCACCGGTCTTTCTCCACATCTCTATATCCTCTTCTTTTTTTTTGTGTGTGTGTGTGTGTTTTTTATTTTCGCGGGGGGGGGGGCACTAGTTGGAAGTTTGAATGACTTTTGTTGCCGTCATTTTCTTTTGATTTTGATTTATGATCACAGAAGTATCTTTAATGGGTGTTTTTGAAGTTTTTCTGATGGAGGAAATAAGAACATTTCAAAGAAGGAGGGATATTTGTATCCGAATGCAAGTACTGTATGGTATTTTGATGATATGTGAAAATATACTTGAGTTAGATTGAAATTGTCGACTTATTTTTAGAGGTTGGTGGTATTATTTGCTGCTGTTATGAAACGGACTAAAATGGCAGTGTGTACTAACATAGGGATTTGATCATCAAAGTCCCTTTTTTCCCAATTCAGCAGTTGTCTACATGTGTAGGCATACGTACAGTACAAGTATGATACTTGTATGGTGCATAGATACGTATATGTGGCACATTAAAGATTAGTTAGATGGACAAACAGACAGACCCACACATACAGTGGAAACTTTTGTCCCTGTCATTTTCTATTGATCATTATCGTGAAATCTTTTGATTTATGATCACAGAAGTATCTTTAATGGGTGTTTTTGAAGTTTTTCTGATGGAGGAATTAAGAACATTTCAAAGAAGATGGGATATTTGTATCTGAATGCAAGTACTGTATGGTGTTTGATGATATGTGAAAATATACTTGAGTTAGATTGAAATTGTTGACTTAATTTTAGAGGTTGGTGGTATTATTTGCTGCTGTTATAAAAGGGACTAAAATGGCATTGTGTACTGACATAGGGATTTGATCATCAAAGTCCCTTTTTACCCAATTCAGCAATTGTCTGCATGTGTAGGCATACATACAGACACAAGTATGATACTTGTATGGTGCATAGATACGTATACATGGCACATTAAAGATTAGTTAGATGGACAAGCAGACACACACAGACACAGTGGAATCTTTTGTCGCCATCATTTTCTATTGATCATTATCGTGAAATCTTTTGATTTATGATCATAGAAGTATCTTTAATGGGTGTTTTTGAAGTTTTTCTGATAGAGGAATTAAGAACATTTCAAAGAAGCTGGGATATTTGTATCTGAATGCAAGTACTGTATGGTATTTGATGATATGTGAAAATATACTTGAGTTAGATTGAAATTGTTGACTTATTTTTAGAGTTTAGTGGTATTATTTGCTGCTGTTATAAAAGGGACAAAAATGGCATTGTGTACTAACATAGGGATTTGATTTGGCCATCCAAGTTCTTTTTTTCCCAATTCGTCAATTGTCTACATGTGTAGGCATACATACAGATACAGTTATGATACTTGTATGGTGCATATATATGTATATGTTGCACATTAAAAATTAGTTAGATGGACAAACATACACACACACAGTGGAATCTTTTGTCGCCATCATTTTCTATTGATCATTATCTGAAATCTTTTAATTTATGTTCACCGAAGTATCTTTAATGGGTGTTTTTGAAGTTTTTCTGATGGAGGAATTAAGAACATTTCAAAGAGGATGGGGTATTTGTATCTGAGTGCAAGTACCGTATGGTATTTGATGATATGTGAAAATATACTTGAGTTAGATTGAAATTGTTGACTTATTTTTAGAGGTTAGTCTTATTATTTGCTGCTGTTATAAAAGGGACTAAAATGGCATTGTGTACTAACATAGGGATTTGGCCATCAAATTCTCTTTTTTCCCAATTCAGCAATTGTACATGTGTAGGCATACGTACAGACACAAGTATGATACTTGTATGGTGCATAGACACGTATATGTGGGACATTAAATATTAGTTAGATGGATGGACAGACAGACACACACACACAGTGGAATCTTTTGTCCCCGTCATTTTCTATTGATCATTATCGTGAAATCTTTTGATTTATGATCACAGAAGTATCTTTAATGGGTGTTTTTGAAGTTTTTCTGATGGAGGAATTAAGAACATGTCAAAGAAGATGGGATATTTGTATCCGAATGCAAGGACTGTATGGTATTTGATGATATGTGAAAATATACTTGAGTTAGATTGAAATTGTTGACTTATTTTTAGAGGTTGGTGGTATTATTTGCTGCTGTTATAAAAGGGACTAAAATGGCATTGTGTACTAACATAGGGATTTGACCATCAAAGTCCCTTTTTTCCCAATGCAGCAATTTTCTGCATGTGTAGGCATACATACAGACACAAGTATGATACTTGTATGGTGCATAGATACGTATATGTGGCACATTAAAGATTAGTTAGATGGACAAACAGACACACACACACTGAAATCTTTTGTCGCTGTCATTTTCTATTGATCATTATCTGAAATCTTTTGATTTATGATCACAGAAGTATCTTTAATGGGTGTTTTTGAAGTTTTTCTGATGGAGGAGTTAAGAACATTTTAAAGAAGATGGGATAATTGTATCTGAATGCAAGTACTGTATGGTATTTGAGGATATGTGAAAATATACTTGAGTTAGATTGAAATTGTTGACTTATTTTTAGAGGTTGGTGGTATTATTTGCCGCTGTTGTAAAAGGGACTAAAATGGCATTGTGTACTAACATTGGGATTTGACCATCAAAGTCCCTTTTCTCCGAATTCAGCAATTGTCTACATGTGTAGGGATACGTACAGATACAAGTATGATACTTGTATGGTGCATAGATAGGCATATGTGGCACATTAAAGATGAGTTAGATGGACAAACAGACAGATATACACACACACGGTGGGGGGGAGAGGAGGGGGGGGGGAGGTTTGTGGTCCAGGCAGTTCAAGAATCTACATGTGTCTCAAGTCATTATTGCACCAGTAATAAAATTTATTTCAGATGGCAGTATAATTTTTTTGAATGTACTGATACTTTCTCTTTTTCTAGGTTGGCCGGATTAAACAGAAACGAGGTTACAAGGATCAGTGGCCTTGGAATATAAAAATTTATACTGATGACTCTGGAAATTACAAAGGAGATGCTGTTCTTTCTTATGAAGATCCCTCAGCAGCACATTCTGCTGGGGGATTTTTCAACAGTCAGTTTAAGAAGACAATCGCCTGATATTCAGTGATTCTCCTTATAAAATACTATTTTGATATATACTGCTGATTTTTGTTACAGGCTATGATATGAGGGGCTACAAGATCAATGTTGCAATGGCTGAGAAGTCTGCACCTAAAGCTGCACCTGCATTTGGGTATCTTCTCTCTCCCTATTCAATATGTGCTTTGATGCCAAGTGTTGTTTATCAATAGTGCTTTATTTGTACTCGGCATTCATCTCATATGTATGTATATTATGTATATATACGCATGTGTATATATGTATGTACACCAAGTTCTTTATTAATATGACATAGGTTGAATGATAGGAGCACGTACACAATCATTGTTTCTGCAAGAAGTGAAATGGTTTCCCTGGCTTTTGAAAGCAAGATTTCATAGTGCTCTGGCCGTGTATATCTGTGTAGGTGCATTCACTAGATTTCATGTACGAAAATGATTATCCTACTGTCTGTCTGGAAGATTATTAAGATACTATATAGATTTTAAATCTGTGATGAATCATTTTTTTAGAATTTCAACTCATGTACTGGTTTTCTAAGTTACTGATTCATAGTTTTTATTTTAATTTAAATCTAGTTGTTACAAGGTCTCCTGTTAGTAATTTTGTAAGAGTCCCATTGTAGCTATCCCTGATGTGCATACACTTGATTGCATGTTGGGTTTAACTTTGTCTACTAGGTTACCCATTAGCTTGTTTTATACATACAGTTATAAACGATGTGTACTAAAAGTACCGCCATATTTTTGGACTAGAAGGACCGCCATATTTTTGGTTTCAGGGATAAATAATACGGAACAAAGGCCTTTTGTTTTGTGCACCAATCCAAAAAGAAAAAACAAAAATCGAAGAAAGGCTCCTTTTCTATATGAAACCCTTTTTTGAACGATTGTTTGTCAACCGTTTGTATTCTGGATTACCTACGGTACTCTTGCAGACTTCACCATGTTCTTTCTTGCAACTTCCATCTCCTCTTCCGAAATCTTTGGACAAAAATTATGCTGCATCTCCTTATTGGTTCCTCCTGTCTTTGTTGTCTGTTACCATATACATCTCGATCAATTATTCATCACTTCATCTATAATTGACCCAACTTCTACAGATCCTTTAGCATACACTCATTTCTGAGCTTATATTCACCTAGTTTATCCACACATCCACCTCCATAGAGAGGAAGAAAGTTGCTATTGGAATCTGTTCAGAGTTCTGGGATTTTCTATGTTGTAGCAGCTCTCACATTGGCCTGGACTGTGTATGTGTGCTGATGATCATATGTCCTGGGTACATGATTATTAAAGGATGAAGGACCTGTCCGACATTGTTTTGAGTCATCATGGAGGTGCATACAGCTTGAAATAACAAATGGTCTCATTGATTCATGGTCTTGAAGGCTTATGTAAAATCAAAATTTTAGACCTGAGAGAAACTTGGGACAAGATCAAGTAATCACGTCATATGATAATTTGCTAATGAATACCATATGCTGCTCTTGTTTTCTGAATGAAGATTCAAATTATATCTCTCCCCCTTGGATTCTTGAACAATGTTGTTTCAGGAAAAAAAATGCTGCCTAGGCTTTTTAAGGTATATATTTCTGATTTCAGACTTGGGATTACTATTTTTTTTCTCTTACACAACTGCATGGTTGAAAGCTTCTTTAAGACAGCTGATTGCTTGTTTATTAATATTGCTTTGCTTCATCTAATTATGGTATTTTGGAGCAGAGGTGGCAGAGGTGGTGCATATGGTGGTGGCGACAGGCGCAGGGATAATTTCCGGGATGGTGGTGGACTGGGGCCTGATAGGCACCATTATGGTGGTCAGCGATCACGTCCTTACTGAAGAAGGGCAATTATATATACTAGGAATGTGATCTGAGAGAAACACTTTCTATTCGTATTCACCAGACTTGTACTCAAAAGAGGAGTCTAAGGTAGGTTGAGCCTATTCCCTTAGGACTTTTCTCTTTGAAAAAGTTGGATGGGAATTTGTTTCTTGCACCTGAAATTGATTTAAATTGTTGTCAGTGTTTTCTAGAGGCAGGTGGATGTAATCTCCAAATTGCTGGTAGGTTTGATATTTCAGGTGAGTGCCCTTTTTTAAAAAACTTACCACTGGTGGTCTTGCATATCATGAGTCAATTTTTGTTCTTTATCTTTGCATTAACTGATTTGCATGAAACCCATGGTAGATTGGTTAGTTCTTGTGGTGCCTTCATCTGGGTCATTAACCATGCCTGAGTGTTTTTATGCTGGGAACTGGTTTGCCTTCTCCCCTGCTTTCAATCGTGTATGTGTGCATTCAGTTTCTTTTAGTGGGAGCTTATGTTGCTATCTGATGGATGGTTTGGCACTTGAAGCCTTGGGTTCATCTAGGGAGAGGGAGACGGAAGGTGTAGTTGGTGAGGCTGTGGATGCCACGCATCGTCATCATGTTGCTGGTTGTCTGGTGCATGGATATGGCTCGATAGTCTGTCAAAAATCGTCCCTCTACCGTACAATTGAGAGCTTTAGGGATTCTGTCAACCGGAGAAATTATTAGGTGGATGAGATCCATCGTGGACCTAGGGTGGAATCATTCTAGGTTATTTGCTATTACACAAAAAAAGGAGAAAAGAGAGAGAGGGAGGGGGGGGGGGGGGGGGGGGGGGGGGGGGGGGGGAGGAGTGATTTCATCCCAAGGTCTGTGGTGGATCTGGTCCATCTAGCAATTCCACTGTGGAACCAGTTCCCTAGCAGCTTATCTCATGACACATGCATCGCACGAGTAGAAATCCAGTACTGTAGAAATAGCCTATCTAATAGGCGGCCGAAGTAATTTTACTGTTGTTCTCAAGTGGGAATTAATCAAATATCAAATTCGATTAATATCAAATTCAGGGCCTGTTTGGATAATTCGGCTTAATTTCCTGCTGGTGGATACCTGAATTGGATGGTCCATTTGGGGTTGACTTACATTAACAGAACATCCCGCAGCCTGGGTGGAATTATCCAAACAGGCCCTGGGGCACCCAAAAGTAATGATTCCATTCAAATGGTACTTTGGGGAGCCTTGCTGGTATGGTGGTTAGGCTTGGAACATGGTCTATTTTGATGTTGAATTCCTCGGTATCCAAGAATCCTTGGGCTACAGGTTTAACGTTGTAGTTGGTCCCCTTAATCTTTTTCCACAGATCCTCAACTGAATCCAAAGCTTCACGTTTCTACGTGCATGATTATTTTCCTCTGGGATGGCGTGTTGAGGGTAAGCGCTTTATGAGATTTTTCTCTTTTCTTGACAAGATCATTATTGATTGCCATCAATTTTCTGTATGGATGATTTTTGTTGGGTCAGTCCATATGTTGGCTTGGCTTGATTCCTCTTTGATCAGCGATGTCGGGTTAAAAGGGATGTAATCAATTTTTTTTTTTTTTTAAGGGCACGGATTCTTTGCGTGCGTGGTTTACATCATAAAATACTGTGCACCGTATGATGGCCGTTATCACGATGTGTCATCTGATAATGGCAATTGGATGTTGCACTGCATTCTGGGATGTAAACTGGACATCACAAAAAATCCTTAGTTTTTTTATTTTTTTCATTTTTTAAGGGTTCGCTATGTCGGTATCCATGTTGTTCCGCTGGTTCAAACATGGCATAAAAAGGGAGATCTGGCCCGCTGGTCTCTACAGGTACTGGGGCTGCCTCGAGTATCCTGCAGTGGGGCTCGGCAATAGCTTCAACTCGAACCTCTGACCTCCACAAGTAAATAAACAAGAGGACAGTAGATGATTTGGGGCAACTGGAAGTTACTGCATAAATTTTTGATGCAGTTACAGTTGAGCAGGACGGTGATTTGTGACATGCAACTGTTTGAGGATTATCAAAGCAAGCACTGTAAATTGATTTGCCCTTTGATCAAATTCTGAACCAAGGTGCAGCAGGTACAAGACGGTTGGCCAACCTCAAGGAAACCTCGCTCAGGGACTCCGGTTTTTCACTCGCAAATGTGATTATATAGGTGTTAGCTTGCTACTTTTTATGGACACATTATCATTATTTTAGTTTTCTGTTGATATATTTGTTTAGTTTTCCACATTGATCCGTGCTGTCAACTAAGATTGGTGAATGTTTTTCCTTCCTAGCCGAGTTAACATTGCATGTACTGGTGCTGTTCGGATTCCAGCTTGTGATTTCTACAGTCATCGCTAGCAATTTCTAGTCTTGTTTGGTGCCCGGAGGAAAAAAACAGAAAACAAAAGAAACGCAAAGCTGCAAAAGAAAATAAAATTAAAAATTTTCATGTGCGGTTAGAAATTAAAAGAAAGTTTCTTTTACTTCTATTTTTAAATAAGAGTAAAAGAAAAAAGTTACAGATCTTCTGTTGAAAGGGTGGTCAGGTTGCAGTTAATCTATTTGTTTTTTGGTAAACTTAACCTATTTTGAACTACGTTGCTTTCTAGGTTTTTCTTTCCCGAGTTGCTACTTATGTGTGCTGATGAGGAGGGATTTAATCTTTTTATAAAATATTTTAGTCCTTCATTTTATCTTTCAATCTACCCTGAATTTTTTTTACCAATACAGTACATTGAAAATAGTTCTTAGCTTACCTGGCGTTCGAAGCTTTGTGGTGCAAAAAACTTGGCACTGTAAAATGTCACATTTTTATCAATGATGACAAATTTTTGAGAAAAATGATGAAAATCTAAAAACTATCAAAACGATTTGTATTACATTTTTTATAGAAATAAAAAATAAAATTTATTTTTATTTTTATTTTATTTTATGTTTTAAAAAATATGTTTGGTATGGTTAATTAGTTTTGAAAATATAAATATGATGAAAATGGCTAAGGTGGGGATAGTGATGGTAGAGTTGTAGGCACCAACTATATGGCGTTAAGGTGGCAAAAGAGGTTGCGGGGATCATGGAGTCCATGGTATAGCAGAGGAGGTGAGGGGTGGTGGAGGCAGCTATTGGTTACAGTGGTGATTATGGTGGTGCAGATAATAGCGGTGCCAGTAGAGAAAATGATAGTTGCAGGATGGTGGCAATAATAGAGACGGTGGTAATAGAAATGTTGATGGTGTTAGTGGCAACTATTGTGGCAGTGGTGATGATAGAAATCTGGGCTATAGTGGCAGTAAAAAATATAAGTTTTTTAATTTTAAAAATAGTAAAAGTAAAAATAACGTATTTATATTTTTCTAAAATGATAGAAATATTTTTCAAAATAAAAATATAAATAATGGCATTATATATATTTATCTTGGTTTTTATGATTCTACAAAACAGGTTCTTAATTTGTTATTTTATTCTAATAAAGTTCATGTATTTGGATGTGGATATGTGGATAAGATTTTGACTGGGGGAAGGAAAAATCTCAGTGGAATCCAAGTTGGGGGGATACTATCTTTTTCAATCTATGGCATGATTAGTGCGTGATATGTTTTCTCCCAAAATTGCTTCGTACGGTACGTGCCTGCCATCCGTTTACTTGTGTCTGAGTTTTCACAAGATATCTCATGAAAAGCTTCAGTTTTTAAAAGTTTCCATTTTGATCAAAAATAGGCGGGTTTCTTAGCCTGCCGTGCCCATGGCTGGGCCGAGCAAACGTAGCGTAACTTCGCCAGGCACCTGTGGTGGGCAGCGTGGGCTACGCCGTCATGATGAGTCAACCATGCCAACACCACCCAAGTTGATATAAACTTCTGAGCCCTCGCGGAACGCACGGTAGATCTCTTCCATAAATCCAAAAACATGAACGTTATATGGAAGAAATAATAACACTAAGTTATATTAACTTGGAGAGGGTAAATGTCATGTGGCCTAGTATTTTAGACCAGCGTGCCAATCTCATGTTAAACTATTTATATACTTTTGTTGGTTCTACTGGTGCATGGATTTTCACGGGGAAACTTAAAAACCTGCTTTGGCTGCTGTTTTACAATTAGTCTTTGTTTATCTATAATCCTTTCTACACAATTAAGCTTTGTTTTTTCACACATAATGCAGGGGCTCGACAACAAATAGCCATGGAAAGAATGAACTAGGAACAATGCCCCAAAGGCCATCTAATGGTCTGGCCTCAGTATTGATCTGCCTTGGCTGACTAGGCCTGTCGCTCTAAGACAAAGCTCATTAAATTCATTCACCAGCATGTGCCTGCCATTAGCTCGAGCTCATCATATGATGGCGCCTTACTCATGACAGCATTTTATGCTGATACTTAGGGCTCGTTTGGTTCGCGGGAAAAGAAGGGGGGGAAAGTGTGGTCAACGGGAAAGTAATGAGATGCCTCTTGTTTGGTTGGAGTTTTCAAAGGAGAGAGAAGGGAAAGTTATATTCCCATGGGAATGTGATTCCCACATTTCATGGGAAAGTCTTTCCCATGAGAAACATGGGAAAGTTACTTTCCCATGAGGCGGGAATCACTCTATTTTTACTTTTTCCCAAAAAGTCCCTTCAGCATTAAAGAAGCATTAAAGAGGCATTAAAAATCTAATTTTTATTAAGGGCATAATAGGAATTATATATAACTTTCCTAGGAAAGTGGATGGCCAACCAAACATAAGCACCTTGGAAATTTGTCACTTTCCCATGGTCAACCAAACATGCCAAAAATACTTTCCTAGGCATCCTCTTCCTAGGAATTTGTTTCCCAGGAATCATATTCCTAGGAAGGAAAATGCTTCCCGCGAACCAAACGAGCCCTTAGGCTCATTTGGTTCGCGGGATAAGGAAGAAAAAAAAGTATGGTCAACAAAAAAAAAGTAAACAAATTACTTTTTATTTGGTTAAAATTTTTAAAGAAGAGAGACGGAAAAATTGTATTTCCGTGAAAATATGATTCTCACATTTTATGAAAAAGTCTTTCTCATGAAAAACATAAGAGAGTTACTTTTCCGTGAGCCGGAAATTCAAATATTTTTATTTTTTTTCCAAAAAGATCCTTCAATATTAAAAATTAATTAAAAATCTAATTTTTATTAAAAGTATAATAGGAATTATGAATAATTTTTTCAGAAAAGTGGATGGTCAACCAAACATAAGAACTCTGAAAATCTGTCATTTTTTTATTATCAATCAAAAATGCCAAAAATATTTTTTCAGGTATATTTCTTTTCAGGAACATGATTTCTGTGAGAAAAAATGTTTTCCGCGGACCACATTGCTTCCAATCTCACCAATCATTCAAAAGGAACCTCCTCATTAATTGTTGCATCGGAGCTCGCATGTGTTTTTCTCTCTAAGCAAACGGTAGTTGTCTGTTTCTCTTTCTGTTTCCTTGGAGATTTCTCCTCCCTTGTGTTTAGAGCTCAAATAGAAGCCAGCATTGTGGAGTTTCCAATATTAAATTCTTTTTCAATTGTATGGACCAAGGACATAATAGAGGAGCAAATGAGAGAAGATTGGTTTTGAAGGATGTCATTTGCGGGCATTAAATTCTTGGGTGATCAGCATAGGACTTGGGGGAAAAGAAACCTGTGGTTTCAACTCTGAAGAATTTTTTATCTCACCCTCCTTCCAAGTTGGCTGTTTTTCTTTTATGATCTCGATGCTCTGATTTGATGTCGGATCTCATTAGGAGGTTCCATCTCGTGTTTATGTTTGGAGGGTTATTAATCAAACCCAAGGTGAGCTTAGCTTGCGTGTTGTCTGACCGTCTGTCTGTTTGTTTGTTTCTCGTTTCTATTAAACTTGTACACAGTAGAATAAATGGCGTGTAGGAGGAGGATCCATGGCTGCTATGAATGTCGGATATTATCGCTGAAATCAGACTGGTGGGAACTATGGAAATCAAAATAAGGTCGTTATATATGCTTGCACTGGCTTGTATCATGTGTAGGTGGTCTCATATGCACGTATGCGCAACTGAAGTGGACGATTCGCGGCCCCTTTTCTCTCCCTTTGGCCGCCTGTCTTTCCTGACCGGAGACGAGGAGGCGGCGGCTTTCGCCTTCAAGCCGGCCGCCCCATGGAGATGCTGTCGCGGGAGAGGAGGCATGGAAATCGCAGACCCCGCATCCGAGGCAGCGTGCCATGGCATCGGAAAGCGGGCGCGCGGCCGACCACCTAAGGCCCAGAGCGGTCGATGGGCGCCGCCGTGGAAGAGGAGGGAGGACGAGGAGGAAGCGAACACTCCCTCTCCGGAGCCGACGTCTCCGTGAAGAACCCGAACGCCCTCTCCTTCCGCTTCGCTTTCTTCTTTTTTATTCTCTTGCGCTGATGTGGCAAGAGAATAAAGATTCTATATCTTCACATAGCTAAGGAGGGAAATACAAGGGGTGAGAGCCATACCCACGCCCGTGATGGTCAACTCCTTCACCATCTTTTTCTTATTATTTAGATTAGTTTTGTTTGCAAAAAAAAAAATCTGAAAAGCTGGTATCTAAATACATGATATCTAAAAAAATATATATATACATATTTGTTTGATCATGAAAAAATGCCACATTCTAGAATAGCTTATATTTAATTGAATATCTATTGAAAAAATTGCATAAAATACATATTCTATCTTTAATAAAAATTTTTTTTTATCATATTATATCTAAAATCTTAAAGATACTTTTTTTAAAAAAATAATTTTTAAAGAGATAGAATTAGAATTTTCCATATCCTATATGTTATAATTTTAAACATGGGGTATATCTCCATTTTTTTCGTTTACTATACTTGTACTTTTGTCTTTTTGCAGACCAAACAAGTAGTACGACCTTATTCTCGTCTCTCTTTACCACCTCGGTTTCTGGACCTACAACCAGCAGCAAAGTTTTATATGCTTGCATAGTTTCGTATGGTTCCTGAGGTTCCTTTCTTCATGTTTACTTAAGTTGGGATGATGCTTATAGATGAAGAAAATGGAAACCAGCAGTGCTCTTGTCGCATATCATTTGCCTCATGAATGCAAATTAAGTCGGGATCACTAGGATGTTGGTGTGCCTAAGTAAAAAGGCTTTACATAAATAATTGTAGATATTGGAACCGTCAGAGTTTATTTCCACCATCTAGTTTGGCTTTGTGAATATTTTTTTCTTTTGGCAAATTTGGTTAATTTTCTATTTGTATCGAATATTCAATTAGAAAATTATTGGCATCTTAAGCTTCATGTCATAACTAGTTGCAAACTTTTACATGCGTAGGATAGCACATTGTCATTCCTACATAGCCTTATGAGCATAATTTCATGTTACCCATTGGAGAGAATACAAATGATATTTGGAATTTGAACGAATAAAAAGTAATTGGGTTTGATCCTGTTAATTTTTTTTATTTTTTTGGTTACATCGGCAGCTTACACATATCTAATGTGAGCACAACCGAAAGAGCCAGACACTAGAATAGAAAGCAAGGGAGACGAAACAGAATCCTGTTAATTTATCACTTGCTCCAAAACAAGCTGTTATTCACCTTTTTGTGGTGAACTATGTTTCCAACCATGAGTTTCTAAAAGTCTTAAATAAAATTATTATGAAATGGGCACGGTGGGGATGAAAATTCTATAAACCAGCTGGTACTTCATGTACCAGATGCACAGACCACAACTTTAAAAACTCATTAAGCTTCTTTAAAAATCTATTAAGACGTAATCATGGAGTGGACACAGCGTAAACCTGTATAGCTAAAATGTAGGATTAGTTGCTAGCTGCATCTTGACCATGTATAGTATGCAATCAAAAGACTTTATAAAGTCGTCACATGAACACATGCTTGCAGATATAACAAACTGTTAGAAGAAGGTTTTAAACTTAATTTATTGATCTCGATCGCTTACTCAGTTGGAATAAAGATCCTAATGATGAATTTTTTGCTTGTATCAATAAAAATAGCTGTTCCTATCTTCATGACTGCTACGCCAGCTTTTCGTGGTCGGTACTGGAAGTCTTGTTTACGCGAAGGTCGCTTGGAAACCCAAGGACTGGGTTACTCCTATTTCACATTTTTATATATCCACTCACCTTCAGAGCCCTTGTTATAAGGAGCACACCCTTCTCCATCTACCTTCAGCTCCCCTTGTGAAGCAGTCTTAATTACCATACCTAACTCCGTATCTTCCTCCACCTCTCTCTCCTTCTTGTGATAACTCGTAGAAGATGGGTGGGAGTTCCCCATGCGCTTCCTGCAAACTTTTACGGAGGCGCTGCACGAAGGACTGCTTCTTTGCCCCCTTTTTCCCTTCAGATGACCCCCACAGGTTTGCCATCGTTCACAGGGTCTTTGGGGCTAGCAACGTTAGCAAGATGCTCCAGGTCTCTCTCTCTCTCTCTCTTTCTCTCCCCGTTGTATCCATGCGTAAGGTTTGAAAGTGTGAGAAAGTTGATGGTTACATTTGAACTACTTTGTTGCATAATTTCTTCTCTGAAAAAATCATTCTTGCAACCTTCATGTGCTATTGGGCACATCCAAAGAAGCACGGGCATATATCCATATAAATTAACGAGTGCAACTGCACCTTTTGCTATATGCCGAAGCTATACGTGCTCCGAAAATAGTTAATCTTTTCTTCGAAGTCCTTCTTCATAATCAAGTAATTAGCTCTAGTTGGTGGTAGTACTCCTCTCACCATGGGATCATGCTTGCATTTTGCTGTTTCTTCGATGTGAATTGCCATTCTTTGTTTACTTGGTTGTCATTGGCTGTAGGAGCTTCCGGTTCATCAAAGAGCAGATGCTGTGAGAAGCTTAGTCTATGAGGCCGACGCAAGGATGAGAGACCCGGTTTACGGCTGTGTGGGAGCTATATCTTACCTTCAGGATAAAGTGTCTCAGCTTCAGATGCAGCTCGCTGCTGCCCAAGCTGAGATCCTTTGCATTCCGATGCAGCAGGAGCCCCCGGAGGCGACCGATCAGCAGAGAGAGCCTGATGACAAGCCATATCTGACGCAAAATAATCTCAATGGCATGCCTCAGTTGATGAACTATGGCTCCTCTAGTAATGCAGCTCAGGAACATCTCAAGGGAGAATCCCTTTGGACATAGACTTGTTTCTCTTTTGTTTTCTTACTTGGTTATCCATGGAGAGAGGTAGGGAAAGAGGGCCTTCTATGAAATTATCAGCCTTAATCTGAGGTTTTTTAACTTCTTTTATGACAGGCGATCTACTACTTTGCTTTTCCTTTCTATAACAAATTAAAGCAAAAGAACGCTAGAGAGAGAGAGAGAGAGGGAGAGATGGGTTTGGTTGAGGACTAACTATAAGGTGATTTAAGGGGTGGTTGAAGTCAACAATTAATCCAACTTAGAACGAAGATCTGTCGATGTGAGCTTTCAATAGACATTCTGCGAAGTTTTCTTAACCCCGTACTACCTTCAGTAACACAATGGGATTAAGATTTCTTCACTGCAGGTTTGAACTATTTTCTTTATTATTTTGTTTTCCCATCCTGAGAAAGCTATTTTCTTTGCCTTTTAGACGTTAGCTGGATAGCAGCGGTAGGAACAATAATTGGTGGCATTCAACTTGTTTTTAATGAGTTGGCCAAGTTTGAAGAGCTCGGATCCTCTCAGTTAAAGATTGAACCGAGCAACAAAATGCATTTCATTACCATTTGTCGATGATATATACTTTGTGGAGAAAACTGACACACCGTCCCTTCTTCTATGTCCATTCATTTCACCGTCTCCGCTACTTTCGCTGGTGATCTCTAACCCCCTTTTTATCTGCTTGAATTGATCAAATTCCTCAAGTATTAAATGGACAAAAAAAATGTTATACTAATAAATTAGCTTGGCAAAATTCTTATCTAAACAAAGGTTAATCCAAATCATTCATGCAAAATTGAGCCATTCATGTTAAATTAAACCAATACAGGCAATTGGACATGGCAAAAACCAAACTCTAGTCTCCTAGAGGCAGAGGTTAGTCCTGAATGCAAGATTGGCTTTCCTTATGAATTATCACCCAACGCTTTCACGGTTGCATTCAGCTCCGCAGCCCCACCCATTACATCACATGCCTCTCATGGGCCAAACTGACCCCCAAGGGAGAAGGTCAGAAGATGCAGTTCCCCCTCCTTCCAAAATCTGGCCTTCCACATACTGACCAATCTCCATCTGATAAGGTGCCACGTAGGATTACCAGGGCAATCGCAAGGAGAAATGCCCATGCATATATGTATGGACGTACCATCCTAGTATGATAAATGGAGGGAGCTAGGAAGAAAAAGGCACAGATAAATATCTCAAAAGAGGTGGGGGGACTCAAACCTCCTCTAAGAACCCAGAAGGAAGAGCCTTGCATGGAAGATGCCAGTGTCGCCGACTCATTCGACACGACGATGGAGGGTGAGATTGATATCATGGGTGAATTCAAAAGATCTTGAGATATTGGAGATGGCGAAGGTGAGTGGGATTTCACGGCTTGGGGACAAACTCGGTGTAAAGTCAGTCAAGATGGAGACGATGAGATAAGCACCCACAGGAGCTTCAACGATGGATTCACTATGAAAGGAGAGAATGTAGGGTTTTGGGAAGCAAAGAGCACCTTCTCCTTGAACTTGAGAGTGTAGGGTTTTTTTTTATAATTTTGGTGCATTCAAATTATCTTCTACTATATTTTTAGGTAGGAGAAGTGCCAACAATGGAACAAAGGGAGAGACGAAGAGCTCGGGTACTCGAACATAAGGAGAAGCGCCAGAGCCGGTTGTTCCCCAAGAAGATAAAGGTACGAGGTTCGCAAGCTCAACGCACAGAAAAGACCAGGCTAAAGGTACTTTGCTCCCTGTTTATTAAGATTTTAGCTGCTTCTTTGATGATGGTGGGTGGCAGGGGATATTTGTGACGAGAAAGTACAGAGAGAGACATCCCATGACCGAGTGGTCTCGATCGAGGTGCAAAGGAGGGAAGCGGAGATATTTTGTGGTTGAGGTCGACCAGGAGAAAAATATGGCGTCTTTGGTCTAGATTTCAAACTCTTTTCATTTCAAATTTCCTGCTTCCTTTTCATGTCAAGTCGTGGTCTGGGCAGTGACCTTACAAGCAGGTAATTATGACTCTAGACGCTCGATAGCTTGTGATCCAATGAGGCTGCATTCCTCATTGCTGCTGCTTAATTATAAGGATCCGGACTACTTGGTTAAAAGCTTCCTTTTTTTTGTGTAGGTGGTGGAAAGCTTTCTGCAGCTCTGCTGCATTTATTTTTCACTTCCTCTGAAATAATTTAGAATAGGAGAAAACGTGCTAAGTTTTGAAATGAAATTCTAACAATGCCAGGACAACTACCATCCAAAACAGTGACTTCCCATCAGGACACTTGTTGTCCCGTAATATTCATGATATATCAGGGGACTCATGCATATACCTTCTTTTTTCAATACAAGACTAAAGTCTTCAACACATCTAGATGAATCGTCCACATCGAGTTCCACACCTACAGAGCAAGGATCAAATCAATGCACTACTCTTTCAAACTTAAACTAGCGCAATATAAGTGCTACTGTTGCAGTAGAAAGGGAGGCAGATGCATCATTCAAAACTTGTATCCAAAATCTCTGATTGCAAAGAAGAGGGAGCTAGGTCGACCATTCACTATATCAGTGGATATATCAGCTGGCATAGTTAATATGTATGCATCAACAAAAGTTGCATGGTTAATTATTTATCCGTTTATGAATAATCATTATATGGTGGACCAATGTATGGATAGGCGATCCATTTGGTTGAACTCCGTAACCTTCCCAATTCTTAATTAAGGATGATTAGTTGTTAATTGAACTGACCATCAAAATTAGAATGAGAATATTGTAACCGATTAAGTAGGAGATTTGAAGACAAAGTCCTAAATTCATGTTAACCAATCACATGATCTCAAAAGTTTTGAGAAAATATAGACATCATGAGTAGATAATGTATATCAAATTTAATAATTCTTTCATATATATTCTTCACAAAACATCCATGAGATTGAAGCCAAACCATGTCAACTTATTCTATGGTTTAGCTAGCAAGCCAATCAATTTTACTTTTCCAGTTTTCTTTAAGTCCGGTCAATGCAAAAATGATCAAATATTACATAAGTCTTATATCCAATGCAAAAATGATTGATCATTTACGTATATAACAAGCAAAAGCAAAATACTTGGACCAAGAACATGGCGCAATAAGAACCAAAATTTTGGGGGATCCAATGATCAAACCAATGCCTAATGGTGTATTTTCCCATGGGGTACCTTTCCAACGATGTCAAAATACATTAATGCCTTTGTATATGAGAGAAAGGTGAACAAAGATAGTTTCATGTTGTTGATTTTTTCAATCTTCTGGCTCACGAGGTGGTTTCCTTTTGGTTTTTCTTTTCTACTCTCTCTTTATCAGAAGAAAAAAAAAAAAACCTCTGTTACTTATCTCAATTGAATAAATTTTCGAAAGGGTGGCCTCGTATATTGCCGATCACTCGTCACTCCAGAGCGGCCCTATGGGTTGGGAAGAGAGAGTTGCCTAAAATGCTTCGAGACTTGTTATTCTTTGATTATTTTTTTTTTGTTGTATACATACTAGAACTGTATGAATCATTTGTTATAGCAAAAAAAATAAATAAATTTTTGAAGACTAAGTCTCCCATCATCTAAAATAAGAAAGAAAAAAAAAATCTCTATGCTACATTGCCCTCTTCAATTGATGCAATGTTTATTGCAAACGCTATTGAGTTGAGTTTTAGGGCTAAAAAATAACAAAGCTATTCTTTTAAATAGATGAATTTTTAACTGAATTGACCAATAGACCCATTATTGTTGCTTTTATATATACATGTCTATATAATGTGGGGAATGTTATTTCTCCACATTAGGTTGGCGTCACTTATATTTTAAATTGAGCATGACCAGCCAAAGTATTATGTGATATCAAGAATCTAGATAGGGAGCTCCAAAGTCACAATAAGTCGGGAAGTCTAAGAATTAGAAGAAAAAGAACAAAGGGAAAAAAAAACACCCTCCAGCTAAAAACAGGCAAAAGGGTCTTGCATCGCCGGTATCTGCGAACGCTGCTGCCGGCGATACAAAAGCCGTCGTGCATCGAAGAATGCACGACTTTTTAGGTCAAAAGCCGTCGTGGAGCGCTCGCCACCCTCCACCAGCACGATGCTTTCAATCTCCGTTTTTTATCGCAGCATTCCTTTCCAAAAAAAAAAAGTCACGCGTATTCACTAAAAAGGAAAATGTTCCTATTGTCATGATAGCAAATGAAATGCCTAGAAGTTTATTAAAGGAGGGACTACTACAAGAAAGATTCTTTAGGATGTGCTTCAGGGAAAGAATCCTAAACTTGAAGGAGATGAGTTTATTATAATTTCGTGTTTTCATGGATATGGTGGTGTCGGGAACGTTCATCGCAGAATGGGATGAGAAATTTGCAGCACATTGCTTTCCACGAAGATTTATCTGCTCAAATGTATACAGAACTAGCTAATGCTTTGGGCTTAGCTGGCTGGCTGTTCATTTATCTCGTACATTAATCCTTTATTTTTTGCCTTTTGTCTTGTTCTCTTCATTGGATTTCACATTTTTTGCATCTGGTTACTTTATGTGTTCCGCTGTGTTAATTCTGACTCCTCGACCTTTTTCACTTAACTAGATCTAGTTAATCATCATAAACCTGGAGGGTGTATTAATCTATCTTCTGTACATTCCAACTGTGGGTTTGCCTGATAATTGATTTGTTTTTTTTATTGCTGTTTGGAGGCCATTTCTTTGGAATATTTCTAAAGCTGACCTTGTAAAATGTCATTGAGCTCCATATGGAAGTTAACTTGGACTTGCACCAAATTAATAACTCGAAAGACCTCCATATGCAATCCTTCCTGGGTCCCTGGATCCTTGCTCATAGTGATAAAACAGGAATTTTTTTAAAAAAAGTGTTCTTTAACCGTCAGAAGTTTGTTCTTCCCTTTATCCAAATGGCTTAGATGAGATTAACTCATGTTCTAATAATAGCTTGCTATTGTAATTCAGGTGAAATCAACAGCATAATTCTCATTATTGATACAAATATTCCTTTCTGATGTCAATATTGGGCGCACCATAGCTACGATAACATGAGCTCTTTTTTTTTGGTTATGGGAATAGGAGTGATTCGTGTTCAGATGGAAAAGCTTTTTTTTTTTCTTCTTTTCTCTTGAATAAATTAGGTAAAATCACCACATTCTGATATATGCCTCAAGTAGACTAACAATGTGAGGTGGCAAAAGGAAATAATTCTCCAAGCAAAGATCTGCATCCAAACTTTCTGGCAATCACCCTGCTAAGATCAATTCAAAGCTGTGTAGATCACAAGCAAATATAGGGTGGTCAACGGTGAGAGAAAGCTGGAACACATGGCCTTGAGAGAAGGATGCAAAACCTGACCAAATAAATATTAGCTTTTACATTGTTAGCTATATCAAATTCTTCGGAAAATTTTGATCAGGTTTCCTGTGATTGCCATAGAGTCGACAAGTCATTACAAAGTGGCTCCTTACAACAATACAAGCTGGAAAATGACTAATTTTTGTGACTGATATGGTGAATATGGATGCTAGATCAAGCTCGCAGTTGCGGATGCTGCCGTCCTAATTTAACCACATCTACCATAAATTACCAATAAAAGTAATTCAATTCAATTGATCCATGAACTCTCCAGTAGAAGCAGATATAACGTTTCTCACCATTCTTGCATCTTAAATGTCACAAGAATTCAGATAGGTACACAGCCCTCTGTAGATACCTGAGGTTGTTCACAGTTCTCTATCTTCTTAAGATGGCGAATTTGAGAAGTGCTGTAACAAAACTAAATTATAGGGGAAACAAGCCTCCTCCTAGCACCTTTAAAAGTGGAAACTCGAGTTACTGCCTCCATTAAAATTTGGACCTGTTTCTGCCCATGTCGCATCCTTACTTTTGATCAGTAGTCCAAGGATTGTTTTGAGAAGCCATAGAACAAAACAATATCACCCAGCAAGACTACAGCTATCGACATGCCCAAAACTGCATGGCTGCCTCACTATGGGTCTAGTGCAAAGATGACTCATAAGACACTACTAGCTATTTCCACGTTGGCTGGATCTGGCTCCAGCTCAATCAAGTCACTTCGGCTTATATGTTGCACAATCTCTGCGACTCAATCTGAATCATCGAGAAGCAATCATAAAGCAGCATGGCATATTATAACGTGTTACTTCTTCCTTTTATTGATCTTGGTTTTTGACTTCATCTTCAAGCAGTTAGTACCTTTGCGATCCCCCATTCTTCCTCCAGATTTTTTCGCATTTCCTCTTTGTTTTAGCTTTGATTTTCTGTTTTTGTATACCATAGAGGTTTTCACACCAGGGTCATCTGCGTTGCTATCTGATGAACCCTGTTCCTCAAAGATTCCAAAACCAGTAAGCTTTTCATACTCGCTTTCATCAATCTCCCCCCTCTTTAGCTTTTTCAGTAAGCGGTAGTCCTGATCTAACTCTTCATCATCCTCCTTTGTCCGAGTCACTTTGCGTTGCCTACCTGTTTTCTTCCTCGTAACAGGAATAGAACCATTTGGGATCTGCTTCACTCTTTCTGATTTTGGCCCCTGCTGGGATTCTGCTTCCTTCCTTTGTGAAGCCTTTTGCCTTTGTTTCTCCCTAGCCTTGTCTCTAAATCCAAACATTAGTAAGCAACGTTAGGAAAAGAAATGAGGATTGCAAAAAGGAAAAGCCGAATCATTCCTGGGCGCAACAGCCTCGTGCATGTAATGCAATGGTGGAACAGGCAATGCCAACCAAAGACAACCACAAAGATGGTGCTGACTGGAAAGCTAATATTGCCTCTAAAAAATTGCTTACTTGTACTTAATCTGAGTAACATCAATATCATCCTCAGGAGAAAAACCGTCAACTGAGAGATAATGATGTTTCACCTCTGGCATAGAAGGGATCTGCAGTAAGCCATATCCCATGGCCAATTTCCCGATTTCTAGTTCTTTCCACCTGAAAGGCAGCTATTAAGAACTTGGAAAAAAATTATAGATGATTAAGAAAGAAGGGATTATGACAACCTGAAGATGTACGAGCAGTGGTGCTCTTTATATGCACGGATGTATGACACAAATGCTTTAAGCCCCTTCTCCATGACATCACGATCTTCTTTTGCAGCAGATCTTATCTGTTACAGTTGATTCTCATCATCTTTAAGATGATCTTTGGGTAGCAGTTTGATTTGATAAAGATGTATAAATTTTAAACATAGATTAAGGGCGTGATTGCACTCTTTATAGACAAGAATTGTGAATTAAAAAAGACTAATGCATAATGGAAAGAATACAGCATAACAGACTTTGGGCAGGCTGGTCATTGGCATCCTTTTTCAATGGAGCTTCTAAATACATAAAGCCTACCTATGAGACTGGCAAAAATAAAAAAGGTTCTGGAGTTTTGTTCATCTTTTGTAGTGTGATTGCAGGCCAGATTATATGAGTCATAGATATAAGCTATAAAGTTTTCCTATCACGAAACCTGCACAAAGCAGGCACAGGGTGACAATTGCAATAACAGCAAATAGATGTAGAGGTCACATTCCAGGCGTACGTAGAACATAAGATAAAATCTTGCTGGCCATTATCAACAACAATCACCTCATTTTAAAGACCTGAGCAGATGACCCTACATACAACTCTTCTCCATGCAAGCAGAATGGTAATTGACCAAACAATTTAAATGCTCACAAAGAGAAGCCAAACTTTAAGAAAGTGATACTGATTTTTCAAGATGTCTGCAGGGCATTACAGTTACCCAACAGGAAACATGTTTTGCAAAAAGAAAGCATCAAATTCTTGGTGAGTCAAACTTGATGATAAACACAGTAAAGCTATCAAAATAACTCAAAATAAAAGCAAGAGGAACGAAAAAAGGATTCTAATATGACTTTATGTATTGAAATATCTTGATGTGAGAAAAAAGAAAGAAAAGGAACCAAGGCAAAACAAACTAACAAAAGGTAGCACGAGACTTCAAAATTGGAGAAAACTGGCTTGAGGTGGCAGCTCTAGATCAAGAAGCTCCGAGAGAGAAAAATATTGAATACAGTGCCAAGAAAGCTTGGGAAATACCATGACATCACAAGCAAAAGCCACTGACTCAACTTAACTAAGCTTTACTCCCAAACGAGATCAGGCTACACGAATCATTTTCCTTCATGCTGCTTTGTTTAGGACCACACTTTCTAAAAGATGTAGCAAAATTAGGTCCTTCCTTGCTACTCCATCACATGTGATTCTTGGTCTACCTCTACCTCTCTTTCCTTCTACATATATCGAATCACTCCTTCATTTCTTATTTTATCTTTTTTGTGTAACCATACATCCATATCAACATTCTCATTTTGGCCAAACTTATCTTGTTCTGTTATTTTTAACTGTCCAACATTATGTACCATAAAGCATAGCTAGTCCTATGGTTGTATTATAAATTTTTTTCAACTTGGCATATTCCTATGATCACATAATATCTAGTTGTATTTCTCTCTTTTAACTAACCTGCTCTGATCCAATTGATAACATCCTCTTCAATCTCCCCTCCCACATGAATAATCGAACCTAATATCAAGAATGATCATTCTTAGAAACTTTATGATCTTCAATTTTCACTCCACAATCATTTATTTCTAATTTTACTAAAATTGCATTCCATACATTCCGTTTTGATCCTATTTAACCTATGTCTTTTATTTTCTAATCCACTCCATAATTCTAACTTACAATTAACTTTAACCTTAGTTTTATCCACTAACTATATTATCTGCAAATAGCATGCACCAAGCAAAAGCTCCAAGATGCTCAAAAATAGTCAAGAGGGCAAGTGAGAGCTGCCAAGTGATTACAGAAAAAGATAAAAGGCAAACAGTATCACATTTGTTTATGTAGGTGGGTACATATTTCGAGTATGTATGGATTAGATGAGTTTGACCACTTGATGATAATGAGGTATAGAGAACTATTCTAGATTGATCACAGGTTGTAAGGTGGTCAGGTCATGGACACTGGTGGTCTCCTCTTGGCCATAATTCATCGATTAGGAAAAGTACATTTAATTCATTCTGTTCTAGTAGCACCAAGGGCTTCTCGTGGAATCAAAACAGGACCCCTATAGGTTGGTCAAATCTTGAAAGTTGATACCTAGTTAAGTATCTCTGAAATTTGGCAAGACAAGTTCAACTAACAAGTATAAAAAGGGAAAATCCACAACCATATTATTTGTTAGATCTCAAATAAATTGATAGACTTACAAAGTACAATTTTGAAAACATCAAAAATGAGAATGAAGAAGACAACACTACACAGGTACCAACTTGACAAGCAGTTGCATCATGCATGTGTATACGTCCACGCATGCATCTATACATTCATGCATACCATGGTCCATGAGTGCAAGTGTGTGCATCAACTAAGAAAGTGATAGATAAAAGATTTAAGGGATGTACTAACACAAAATAACTGAACAATCAACATTTCTAAAAATGGAAATAAAACAAAAAATAAAATGAATCAATAGTCACGTAAAGGAGATCCGACAGACAGTTTCTGCACTGCTGACTCAGCAAGCAACTACAACCTTTCTGTGAACTACATAAAAATGAAAAATATGTGACATCAGATTCTTGAATTTAAGCACTTGTCTCTCATCCCATGACAATAACCTTTCTTCACATAAGGGTTGGCTTTCAGGTATAAAAAACTACTTTGAATTCTTGCTACACACCTTTGCATACCATTACCAGACAAACTAAATATACATGACCTGCCTCAGAACTATTTGTTATAATAGATATATGTTAAGACACTTGTCAAGATTTCCCCCCATTCAAGTGTTCAATGCAGAAATCATCCATTCAGGGTAGCTCGCACTCTCTGTTGTTGCAGCTCGCAAAGTTCATCATGCAGTGTTTAGTTGCAATCAAGTGTGAGTGTGTGACAAATATAAATCCTACCTTTTTCATGGTTGGAGTGATCTGAAGGAAAGTTGCCACCCATTCTTTAGAGAAGAGTGAAGGTTTATTGCTGGCTGTTTTAGAGATCAAACCAACCCAACAAGTTGGTATAGGTTAACAAAGTTACAAAAGGTTTCACAGCTGGCAAAGTCAATTTGATTCGACTAATGTCATGAACTGGATCGTTTCAATAGCATCTGCAGTAGATTTCATGGATACACTATCATCTGCTCCGCTTTTTAAGATTCCTATCAACTACAACATTATAGATTTTGGATACCAGAAACACCTCTCAGAAATGAAAAGTTATGTCACAAATTAAACTTGATATTTTTACAAATGCAAATGAAAATATAATCATAAGATATAGATCTGAAGGACAGATACTCGCCTGAGGAATGACATCCAAGGCATCACTGAAACACTTCCTTTCTTTAAGAGGTATCCTTCTTAACTGCAGGAATTCCACATAAGCATCCTCCTGCAAGTAAATATCATTTAACTCATAACTTTTCAAGGGGGAATTTAGTAGTACAAAAAATGTATGCCCAAGCAAACCTTTGGTAACAGAAATACAATAGCACTTCCTTGTCTGCCAATTCGTGCAGTCCGACCAACTCTATGTACAAAAACATTAGGATCTTGAGGGGGATCATACTGCACGTTCAACATATTAATTTATAATTCTATTTCCTAACTCAAAAAATGCAGACATTATGGTAGATATTAAGATCTATATAGAACCACAAGATAACAGAAAGGGGATTAAAATTAATAGACTACTTCTCAAGTTATTAAATTTCACATATATTCAACTGCAAATAGTAAAGTTAAACTCAAATAATTAAAATATATATTGACCAGAAAAACAGGTCACTTTCATTATTTAATATTGAACGAATTTCATTACAGGTCTTTCCCACACATATTCAAGAATAACAATAAGCTCTTGACCATCATCTCTCCAATTTGTTTGTTTAATCTATTTTAATGTTGATTTTCGGACATGAAAGTTAGGTGAGGAAACACGCATGCCATTTGTGTTCTCATGTTGGAGAAGTCAAGCATCATACATGAAAAGGCAAGAGAAAAAAAAAATGAAAAGCACAAGAAAGACAATGGGAGTTTGATTGTAATAGCAGAAAAAGGAAAGTATTGATGCAGCAAGAGGAAAATTTCAGGAAAAATATATAGATTGTCAGCTAACATCAAGGCTGCTGACCTCTGGGATGAAGATTACAGGATATTCGTCAAAGCTGCCGGAATCTGTGTTTGAGCCACCCCACCCACAGGGAAAAAAAACGCACACACACACAAAAGAATTAAAGAAAAGCCACAAAAAAAAAAAAAAATCGTGGAACCTGAAATGTAGTTCTGCTCTAAAAACTAAAGGAGAAAATTAGGTAGACTAAAACATGATAATGCCACAAAATTGTTTGCTAGCATGGTCAGAACTCCACGAGATACTGGTTATCTAGAATAGTAATCTACTTCATGAGGTCAATAACCTCAACAGCCAACCATTCTTTAATGTGATGTAGATGAGATTGAACATTTTTCACTTAATGGAGTAAAAGATGAAATGACTTGGAATACTTGCTCCGTTCTCAAAAAGTTAGCAAGTGCTTGTGGCAAACACAATGTAAGAACCCTTGTGGCCATCCTCATCTTAAGAGAGCCCAATTTGTACATCTAATGCTTTTCCTTTGAAAGATTGGCAAAATAATACTTCAACCTATCAGGAAAATCTCATCTTCAATGAATTTTAATAAAAATATCACAAATCAAATTCCTTTCTAAGCACACGGCCGCTCATGATCATTTTAATAAAAACTACAACCAATGATTCAATGAATCTTGACTTTGTATCAAAAGAGGCCTAAAGATATCACGCTAATCGCTTGAAAAATAAACTTGAAAATTGTGGACTCTTGAGGCTCTTTAAAAATTACTAACGAATTCAACCATGCAATGGACAGATTTGAAGAAGTGAGACGTAAGGTAGTTTTATCACAACCCATATGTGTAAAGTTCGATTAAATTCAGAATAAAATGAAAGATGATGTATTTTCCAAGGTAAACTCAAAATTGCATGTCATCATTATTCAACTTGCACCAATAAGATTTCATATCAGGTCTGATGCACGGCAGTTTTTCCAAATTGCAAGCGATAGCATTCTACAATTAGCACCGAAAACATATTATTCCCCAACATTGGATTGTTAGGTCCCTCAAATCACCTAATCGTAATGCTTCTTCATGGACTCCTGTTTGTTAAAAAAAAAAAATCTTGCTTTACCATTTTAGTTGAATTTCTCATGGAAACAAAATGCAAAGATGATGCCAATATGAACTTACATAACTAAGAACACTAATGATTCCTCTTTTAAAATTCTAAGCTAAGATTCCACTTGTGTCAATTGATATGATTGAGAAAACAGATCACTGCAAAAATTTACTTAATAGGGAGAATCTATTGGACTAACAACACCAGGATCTACCTGCACAATCCAATCAACACCTGGAATGTCAAGTCCCCTTGCTGCTACATCAGTGCATAGCAGAATACCACTTGAAAGTGCCGTGTATGATGCTAATGCTTTCTCCCTTGCAATCTTCAAAGAAAAGCACAGGTTGCCAAATCCAAATGCGTTTAGCCTTTCAAAATGTTAAAGACGACCAAGTTATCTTGCTATATTGTCTACCTTACCTGTTTCATCTTCCCATGAAGAGGAATCAGTGGACAACCTTTGAGAACAGCGAGCTGCGGAAGAACAAGCCCCCAGTAATCAACAGAAGCACATGTCATGAAGTAGCTGTAATCAGAAACATATAGAGAAATTAAAGTAACAAGTTAGCGATGCATCATAGTCATGCCACATTCAGCATGTGGATAGAAAGGCAGATAATATATCTATTAGATCATGCATATTCTTACATAATTATCTTTTTTGATATGTTCTGTGACAGGAAACCAACAAGCTGTGATGGTTTCTTTTCTGCTTCACATATCAGGTACTGCACAAAAAAGATTAGAATTAGTTTTAAGTGAAGCAATTGAGAGGGGAGAAAAATTATATAATATTGGTACACCATTAGCATAATATGCTTCAAATAACACTTTATTATACACCAAGAAACTATATCTGACTATAGTGTAAATATGCCTAAAAGAAGTGTTAGTGGTCGTGAAGATTTTATTTCCCCGTCAAAGTTTAAGAGAAACCTACCAAAATCCTTACTAGGTGGGGATTTGTTTTATTGCTCATTTGTCACCACAACTCCTATCAATCGAGGCATGCTCCACAGACAAAAACTTTCTTTTACTTCCATGAAAGTTTCCTGCATCCCATTGTTCTTTCTGAATCTTGAAGCACAAAGTGGGAACAGAATTTAATGGAAGGGAAGAAGCACTTTACATTGCTCACAATTCAAATCCACAAAGTGGAAGGAAGCATGAGGAGGAGTAACAGAACAGCACAGAAAAAGGCTCAACCTTAATTATTAAGCCCTAATTCTAAGTTCTAAATCCTTTTATATCCGTTGATAAATATTTAAGATTTTGCACTCTCAACCTGCATAAAGCCTTTACACATTATCAAGCCACCTCATGACATAACCTAATCTTAATTTGGTGAAATTTGGAAGTATTATTTAAGTGCTTGGTTTACTTATGACAAATAGTACATTTATCATAAATGGCACTTGAAATATTGGCTCACTCCATGAAATATCAATCGTTATAGCATTATCATTGATCAGCTGTCAGATAGAGTTTGAACAGGAAATGCTTGATAGGCATCTTTTGTAACTGAAAACCTCAATTATTCCATGCAGACTAGGTAGAGAAAATAATTGACCATTCTAATCATGAATGATCTTTGGCAAGTGATATATACAAGACACCGCGCAAACTAAAGGTCATAATTTTTTTACGAACACTAAACTTCCAGATTCACCAATAACTAGACAGCATTTAGAAATTTTGCTCAAGGAAAATTTTAGCAAGACTTAGGCTATATTTAATCAAGCGATCTAATGCACCTTTTAAATCAATCAAGGTGCGTAATATGTCAATGCCTCATATCATGCTCTTCCCTAGTAAATGAATAACATTATCTGCCTTCATTATGCAGAACATATCAATAAAAAAAAAATTCCTATACAACTCAACTAAGCCTTAGTCCCAAACTAGTTGGGTCGGTTAATAAAAATATAAATAAAAAATCCTACGTGCTCCTTAAAAATTCCATTTTAATTTATAGCAATAATGATTAGAAATAGATCTTTTATGACTGGTTTCTGCATAATTGTTGTAATCAATGCTGAAAAGCTTGTTTTCATCTTCAGGAACTTATAAATGCCTGATTTGGAACCAATAAACCTTTCAGCAATACAAATTAAAATCTTAGTAACAAATAAAGATTATAATTAGACTATATAATGTTCTCATACACATAAAGCTATCAAGTTTACTGATGTAATAACAAGACAATATACAACTCATCATGAAAAAAAAAAATCATTACCAAAATAGAACATCAAATTTTTCGATAGTCCACCATTTTTGCCCTTGCACCCAATGATACGTGACATACCAGGTATTTTCAGCAAAAAATAATTTCAGGCAAAAGTCTTAAGCATTATAGCGAAGTTCAGGGGAAGGACAATTGATAATAATTAACACCTAGGCTAATGAAAGATCAAGCATGTCGGATAGAAAAACCAATGTCAATACAGATTTACATGAAAGATCTATCAAAAAAATGAAAAGAATATTGAGAAAAATGAATTTGTTCACATGTGTAATGCATCAATAACAAAAATAAATAGACGATGAATGCTCAACAAAAGAGTATTTAGTGAATTCGTAAATAAAAACTTTAATTACATTAATAGATATTTTGATGAATATACCTCAATATGAAGTCCCAAAGGTGTTCTAGAAGTGGTTGATTGTTGTGAAGATTCCAAAGTATGTAGTGGTTTAGCTTCTGTTCGAACTTCAACCCTAACAGGATTTCTTAATCCTGCCCTAGAGAGCTCTTCAACTGCCTCCGTTTGAGTAGCTGAAAAAAGGCCTGTCCTACGGAGCTTCGGCAAGTGAGAAATGATAGATGTAATTTGCTTTTGAAATCCCATATCCAAGAGTCTATCAGCCTCATCCAAAATAAGGATCTGTTGGTAGCCAAAATAAAAATAAACAATAAAAAAGAGGTCGATATATGCATCAGAATCTAAAATGCGGTGTTAGGATATGAACAGGCATATGCATGGTGTTCATATGGGAGACATTAAATATGGAATGGTAGATTGAGAGATGTCATCCCACCTAACAAGGGACAAAGCAAACCTTCAGATGCCTGCAAAAAAATTTCTAGCAGACAACAAATCTCTCATGCTGTGTACTGCCCACTGCCCACTGCCCACACACATTCAATCCATTCATGTATATTTCACATATGAGAATCACTTTTCCCTGAATGTAATACAAACACAAATGGACAGGATTTTTAAAGGCATTGCAGATGGTATGTCATGAGTCAGCAATATACATACATACATACATACATATATACATAAGGCTTTGGAACCATATTAATAAAAAGCATGAAAGGTAATTAGATGTCGTAATCCTATAGATGCATGGTTTGGAGGACATCTATGATCAAAAGGAACAATTCAGTTGGCGCCTTTGCATATTTTCTATTTTCTGTTTGTTTTTTTTTTCCTTTTTCTTTGGCAGGAAGCCCTCATGTATCATGAAATTACCATATTGAGAATTTAGTGGGCATGCATGATTGACGCAGAACTAAAAATACGAGTTTGCACTACAATGCTAGGGTTGGCACATCTACTATAGCCATAGGAAGATTAGACTAAGCCATGAAGAATGAAACTTTTAATATATGATTGATGCTTTTAAGCCAATCACTTTTTCTTATAGCATCATGGATCTATATAAGAGCAAATACATTCATATATAGGGAAAAATAGGCGAGTCAACTAAACTCTATTGATCATTCATTGTCCTTTCTAAGTAATCCATGCCTATTTTTTACAACTTTATCTTTAACAATTAAATTATTACATGAATCAAACCAATAAACATAAAAGAATACCTCAAGTGACCGGAAATCTAGGATGTCTAGACGCTCCATCACATCATGCAGCTTTCCAGGTGTGCCCACTAGAATGTTTGCACCTTCATCTTCTAATTTCCAGATGTCCGTTTTAATGTCCACCCCTCCAACAAGAAGCATAGATTTAACATTAGGCATCGTTGAGAAGAAAGGCTGTGCAACATGGTATATTTGTGATGATAATTCACGCGTTGGAGAGATTATCATTCCTATGACCTGATATACACAGGTGCACACTTAGATACCCTTGAATGATATCATTATAGTTATAAGAAATGTCGTCAAATTGTAACCACAACAATTATGTGCCAAAAATAATCAATTTATTTCCATCAAACCAGCAATCAAAATTTCTTATGTTTAAATAAATTTAAAAAAAAAAAAAGCAAGCCATGTGTTCATTTGGAAACTTCCAGAAATATTAGCACAATAAGAAGCACAACCCAGCATACATGCACTCACAAAAAGCAAATGTATGAATGGTATTGTCATATGGTGGTTGTCAGTTATCATAAACCTTTTAGCTTGCATGACTATAACTTAATATACAAAGGAAATCATTTTACATAAGCATGCCTATTTTAGCAGACAACAACAAAAAGATCGAAATTTTGCATACCTAGCCATGTCAATCAATGACCAGCACAGTAAATATACCAACAATACTATGCAATGAATATTGTAGGCGAGTTAATCCAGACACCAAATCAACTAAGCTATAAAGCTAAAAAAATGTGGAAAGTAGACATAGTAGCTTTTCTACTCATACTATAAAAATATGTAATACTGTATTTTTACTCATATAAAATATGGTTATCTTTAAATCCTCTATAAGACTCAATTTGACCTTATTTACAATTTGACCCTGACTTTAATAACATCTGACAAATGAGGAGCGATAGTACACATGATATTCTCAAAGATAATAAGTGATAAATTTGATTTTGCCTAAGAGTCCATTGTACAAAACAACTGTGACTCATGATAGTCAACCAAGGGGCCCCTGAAACATTCCTTCGTTCTATTTTACATTTTACCTTTTTTCTTTGGCACAAGCTTGAAGTTTATTACATCAAAGGATTCTAAAGAGGCTGACGAGTAGGAATTCAGAACCCATTTCAGCTAGCCTTGGGTCTGATATGTTTCAGTTACAGCCAATCCATCAATCTTATAAGTATTGCCTCGATTCGAACAGTTCAAACCAATTCTAATGGGCTCTAGAGAGAGAATATCTATTCTAATCTCTTCCAGCTAAAGATAATATTTTGAGACGAACTGTGATGGTCTCATCCAAAGCAAACAAGTATCTCATTTCAGTCTTCCCCAGTAGAAGTCCAACATATTTAATTTCAGATAGTATTTTAAAGTCTCAAGATTCATCTTAAGGTGTCCTCTTGAGCTACACATGAGAATAGCATTGCCAAAAGAGTTCTGCCTACTTCCATATCCTTAAATATAAGTGACAAATAGCATATCCAAGCAGAATTTTATCAATAACAATACCATTTCCAGGATCTTCATGATCACCAGACTCTCTCACAACAATCACCTGAAAATAAATTAAACATGCCCAGCTCCGCCCAAGTGCATATCCTTCCCAATAACAGCAAACAAAATCAACTCAATAACATCCCTTTTTCTTCCATTTTCCCTTTCTTGTCGCTAGGTCACATTTCCAACTGTTGTGGGATGGGGTTCCCAGTTTAGTCCCACATCGGATAATCAGCGGAAAGGTCTGTGCCTTAAATGGGAGGTGCAAACACCTCTTCTTACCGAGGGCCCTTTTGCGGGACAAAACCGTGAGGGTAGGGGGCAACCTCCGCGGACCCCCGCGCCGTCAGGGCTCGGGACTGTCATTGGGCCACGGCCCTGGGCGACCTCCCGCAGACCCGAAGCGGCAATCCCAGAGCGGACAATACCTCGGGGAGGACGCGGATGCTTTCCCTGCTCGCCCGGTGTGCGGGCTGGTGTCGGGGTTCCGACCCCACATCAGATGGCGCTAGAGGAAGGGCCCCGGCCACGCACAGACCTTCCCGCTCGGGGGGCTGTGTTGTGGGATGGGGTTCCCAGTTTAGTCCCACATCGGGTAATCAGCGGAAAGGTCTGTGCCTTAAATGGGAGGTGCAAACACCTCTTCTTACCGAGGGCCCTTTTGCGGGACAAAACCGTGAGGGTAGGGGGCAACCTCCGCGGACCCCCGCGCCGTCAGGGCTCGGGACTGTCACTGGGCCACGGCCCTGGGCGACCTCCCGCAGACCCGAAGCGGCAATCCCAGAGCGGACAATACCTCGGGGAGGACGCGGATGCTTTCCCTGCTCGCCCGGTGTGCGGGCTGGTGTCGGGGTTCCGACCCCGTGGGATGGGGTTCCCAGTTTAGTCCCACATCGGGTAATCAGCGGAAAGGTCTGTGCCTTAAATGGGAGGTGCAAACACCTCTTCTTACCGAGGGCCCTTTTGCGGGACAAAACCGTGAGGATAGGGGGCAACCTCCGCGGACCCCCGCGCCGTCAGGGCTCGGGACTGTCATTGGGCCACGGCCTTGGGCGACCTCCCGCAGACCCGAAGCGGCAATCCCAGAGCGGACAATACCTCGGGGAGGACGCGGATGCTTTCCCTGCTCGCCCGGTGTGCGGGCTGGTGTCGGGGTTCCGACCCCACATCAGATGGTGCTAGAGGAAGGGCCCCGGCCACGCACAGACCTTCCCGCTCGGGGGGCTGTGTTGTGGGATGGGGTTTCCAGTTTAGTCCCACATCGGATAATCGGCGGAAAGGTCTGTGCCTTAAATGGGAGGTGCAAACACCTCTTCTTACCGAGGGCCCTTTTGCGGGACAAAACCGTGACGGTAGGGGGCAACCTCCGCGGACCCCCGCGCCGTCAGGGCTCGGGACTGTCATTGGGCCACGGCCCTGGGCGACCTCCCGCAGACCCGAAGCGGCAATCCCAGAGCGGACAAGACCTCGGGGAGGACGCGGATGCTTTCCCTGCTCGCCCGGTGTGCGGGCTGGTGTCGGGGTTCCGACCCCACATCACCAACAATAGAAACTTAATAGACAATTCCTTTCTTGGTGATAATTCACAATTGTAAGAAGTTGCCTTTTCCATTCCTATTCTTTAGGTTTTCAAGCATTTGCAATCCAAAAAAGCTTTTTTTCAGTAAAAAAATTCCAAGAAAGGTCAGCCGTGCGAGTTCCCTTACTTCACCCCCATCCTATCAAATTAAAAAATCCACGGCAGAATTCCAAGATCAAATTTTGCGCAGGTCCAAATTAAAAATCTATCTCAAGAACCAAAAGCCAACAATTAAAAATTTAAGAACCAACTATAGACCGAGACACATAGAGATAAGAAGAAAAGAACCTGGTGGGATTTGGGGGGCGAGGGGCCTCGGCGGAGGATCTCGACAAAGGGTACGATAAAGGCTAGGGTTTTCCCGGAGCCGGTAGCGGCGTCGACGGCGACATCTTTATGGGAGCAGAGCAAGGGGATGGTCGCGGCTTGCACCGGCGTGCAGAGGTGGAAGCCGGCAGCGGTTAGGGCTTGGATGACGGGCTCCGAGATAGGGGGCTTCAGCTCGGAGAAGCGAGTGGTCGTCAGCGCTCGGTTCGAGGGCTCGGACTCCGCCATGACTGCCTCACCTCTCTCGCCGGGGAGGCCTTTCTCGTTTCGGTGCTCGCACTAGGGTTTTTAGGAGGGACTCCAGGGCACCTGCCCGCCTTCCGTACGAATATGAAATAATGTTGACTTTTGAGAGGGTGTTCTTCGCAAAATACTACTGTAAAGTGTGAAGTAATTTCCGCAGCAATTAACATTACATATATATAAGTTTTTCAACTATTGAGTTCAATTTCCTCGCTGACTTTTGCTGTTTTACATAAAACCTAAGAAGTTAATCAAGTTATAATTGTTGCATATTGCTATCTGCTGTTGTGTCTAGA
Source organism: Phoenix dactylifera (assembly GCF_051530095.1). NCBI lineage: Eukaryota > Viridiplantae > Streptophyta > Magnoliopsida > Arecales > Arecaceae > Phoenix > Phoenix dactylifera. The sequence continues at coordinate 16,888,481 of NC_143206.1, read as the reverse complement.
CATTAGAATTTTATATAAAACACCCTGTACGACTGAAAAAGTACATATCATATGATCTTAAGAAGTTTTAACCTTGTAGTTAGAACAAATCATTGTCAAAACTATTTCACTGAAAGTTGAGCAATTAAAATTTAAAAAGCCCACAACTTAAGAAGTAAACTATTTAAAACGGGCGTAGGTACTTTACACCGTCAAAAGGACATTAGCTGGTAAGTGTAATAATATCAATATACAAGGTTCTATGTGTAAAATTGCTTTATGCGTGCATAAGTTGGCAGTCACTTGACCGACTTTATGCAATTTACAAAACAACCCAAACTTTTAGAAATATCAACCATTAGGTTCGGTTTAAGACTTGACTTCAGGATTTTACATAAAACACCTCTAAGATAAAAATATACAGATAATTATGCATACATCTCTAAAAGCTTTTATCTTTATAGTTGAAACAAATCATTGCCAAAAATATTTTACTATTTCAAAAGCGCACAACCTTAGAATGCAACTATTTGGAGTGGCCATAGCTATTTTGTTATTTACTCTCAAAAACTCGATATCCTATATATCGCATATTAATAATATAAATATGGGGGGCTATATGTAAAATTGCTCTACTCATTTGCGTAACTTTGTCACAGGATTTTATATAAAACACCCTGAGAGATAAGAAATATATATAATGATATATAAATCCTCAAAAGTTTTAGTTTTACGGTTGAAACTAAACTTTGTCAAAATTATTCCACTAAAAAACGAGCAACTAAAATTTAAAAAGCATCCAACTTTAGAATGCGACTTGTGGAGTGCCTATAGGTACCTCACCTTCCTGCACGGCCAATTTACTACAACCCAATATTATATATGTATATACTAAATAAATAATATTGACATTAGACAGAGATTAATTTGTAAAATTGCACTACTCAAACGCAAATCGGCTGACGGCTTGCCGACTTTGGGAGTTCTTATGTAGAACTCAAAAGTATTATAATTAGCACATCTTGGTTCTGATCTGCAGACTTTTAGTCAGAGTTTTACATAAAACATCCTGCCAATACAAAAATACATATAAGTTCATCTAAATCTGCAGTCTTATAGTTGTTTGAAACAAATCATTGTGAAAACTATAGCACAATCTAGACTCTCAATAATTGATCGATACCGATAATGCTTAGCTATTCGGGCATTTTCCATCAGTACTTCAGCCACTAGCATGGCTTTGACATTGACTACTAGCCGGCTCTATATCGTCGATTATTTTTCATCATTTTAACTCAACATATTTAAATTTGATTCTGGGATATGTCTTTTTGAATGTGCTTTGGTCTTGGCAAGCGGTATAAAGGGCCGGATGGTAACAATGTTCTCCAAGTATGATTTTTCATCAGCCTGAATGATTCTCTGACTTGTTCTCTGATAACCGAAATCAAGAATACTGTGTTCATTTATGATCACTCGATCACTCACATATGTTATTCACTTATTTGTGAGTCTCTGTGTTCCTTCCAAACCTTCAGCAAATTCCTGTAACTATAATGATGCAGCTTCCATTTAACCTTGATTCTGATAAGAGAGAACTCAACTACAGCGACATATAAAACAAGACTGCTAAGTAGTGTCGACAAGGACGTATAAAACTGGACTTTGCTGAGTAGTGTCGACATCGCTTCTTCAGTGGATGAAGGAATAGGAATTAGATAAGGGAATAAAATCCAGAGAGAGAAGCTGTGGAGATCGACTGATCGAGAGAGGCGTGGGAGTTTATTCTTCTTCCACCTGGATGGGGTAACTGCCAATCGTTCGGCAGTGCGAGGCGTCCGGCTCAAGTTTGTCGTGCACGCGGAAGAAAGGCGGCGAGATCGCGACCTCCCAAAACTCTTGTTTCGTAACGTGGGGAGGGTACGACCGCAGCCGTGGGCCAAGATTTTGTCTCCTACCGTTGGGTGATATGCATGGAAATGGTCCCTTCCCCAGTTCCCCTACCAAGCCAAATGCATTTGGAACGATATATATATATATATTTCTTTTTTTTTTTTCCGAGTGATGCACCGCATAGGAGGCCATCTAGTCGGCTGCCATATTAGCCTCTCGATAAATATGAGTGGCCCTAAAGGAGCTACACTCTCCAACCATTCGTCGAATGTCAAGGAGCAAGAACTGTCCGTCCGACTCAGAATGTCGTACACGACCCTCCTCAATCGCAGAGGCCGAATCATCCTTCAGGTGGATGCACTCCATACCTAGAATGCGCCTCGCAAAGGAGATGCCCTTCCATGCCGCCCGCAGCTCCGCTCTAGTAATTGAGGTGTCCATAATCCATCGTCCGCCAGCCGCCACAAATCTGAAATGATGGTTTCTGGTGACAAAACTCACACCCCCTCTCTCACTGCGCTCAGTAGTACTGTCATCAAAGTTTATTTTAAAAAAGCAAGGAAGTGGGAGCTCCCAGAAAACAAACACAAATTTAGTCGCTAACTCGGCTGGACGAGATACCCAAATAATCATATTGGTTGGTTAGGATTATGGTGCAAGTAGCGGATGAAAACTGCCTGCACAGAGCTTGATAAGGATCCTACGAGAGTTTGGAAAGCTGGATAAATCTATGCAACTGCGTGTGAGTTCAGATATTAATGTGCATGTGCTTGAGGGGCTATGATATTTTGTATAACTCCAATATACCATCCATTTGCTAATTTCCTCACTTGTGTGTGTATGTGACATTCCGCTATACTATATTCCAGGATTTTAAGTCTGATGGGAGTGTTTTGGCTATCTCGTCCTGTAGTATAACAAAAAAAAGATATATAGTAGTAGTTAAAATCATTACAAAAAACTGGCCTGTTGAATTTTTCCTACTACCTGTTGATACTAATTTACAATAAAATAAATTATAAATAAATGACAATAATATTATTTGTTGTACAATGATAAATAGATGCCAAAATTTATTTTATCGATAAATAGTTAGTATTGTGAAAAAATTATGTTGCTAAATAATTTTATTTAACCAAAAATTATTGTTCTTACAAGGTACCGTCATAATATTAAAAAAATTAGCAACATCCATAATAATCTTAACAATATTATAAACCTTTTGCAATAAATTTTAAAACTATTAGTATAGAATATAATTTGTTATAAAGGTTATAAAAAACTGTTGAAGTATAATAACTTATAGTAACACTAATAACAAATCGTTGTAACATTATATATTTTTTATGGTATTTCTTAAAATCATTACCAGAGAGCATTTATAATAATATATTTTATTGAGTACTAGTAAAACTCGGTCGATATAGACTCTTTTTTTTTTTTTTTGCTATAGTGCCATTTTTACTAAAAAATGGACCAAGATAGGGACAGGACATCAAAATTTATTCATGCATGAAAGAAGAAGAAAAAGATAAAAAATAAATGAAGGGAGTAGAAGAAAGAAAAGAAACAAATAAAAAAAAAAGAAAGGAGAAAAAAAAGTACATAAGAAATAAATAGGAAAGAATAAGGAAAGAGATAGAAAGGATATCTACCGGGCAATCCGAGATAGCTGGAATCCAGGATATCCTTATCCCACTAGTTTATAAACTTTGATTTATACCGTGGATTTTACTTCCAAAAATTGGTATTGCAAGCGGTAGAAGTACAATGCTTGCAAGCACAATAAAATTTGGAAAACCACGAGAAGATCCCAAGGAACCATTAAAATTAGTACACCATTTGCACTACATGCTGCCATATACTTATATATGTAATTGACTAATATATATATATATTTTGACTGAAGTATCAAACATAGCGTGGACGAATATAGTTAAACAAATCAAAAGGTAATACCTCAGCATTTAGCAACTCCACCTTTTCCAACCACCTATAGGCGGTCTTCTGAATGGTTGGTGATAAAAGATGCCACCTAATTTGCACTCTATTAGCCTTTCTAAATATATGCTTTGTCTGAATAGTCATCTAATCACAAATTATGGTCCGAATGTCTTTCAACAACGGATGGTAATCATCGACCTCATCTGAACTATGCAGGATCCATCCAATGATCATCGTAGAGTCACCCTCAAGAAGGACCTCTCTTATCTATAAAACACGTCGCACATAATTCAAGTCAGGCTGCTCTCAACTCCACCTCCCGGGCTGAAGCCGAGGTGTCAATTGACTAATATTTCAACGGCTGTAAATTGCCTATTGTAAACGTACTCGGTTGCTGGGCAGTATTCTAATTTTGTGGGAAAGACCCACACCCAAATGCGCCGAAAGTGTTTGATAGATGGCCCCGCCGCGCCCTTCCAATTACAAAACCCTACCCTCAATCAAAGGCGGCAGCTCGCGTCCTCCTCTCTCTCGCCTCGTCTCTCTCCCCTTCTTTGTCTCGGACTCCAAACTTGTTGAAAAAATAATAAATAAATAACCATCGAAGAGAAAAGTATAAGAGCCTCAGGGACGGAAGAAAGAATATATGCGAAACCGCGAAAAGAAAGCTCCATCCACCACCACCACCCTTATGTCTCCGCTACGATCCAATCCAATCCCTTCCCTCCGATGACTCTCCGCCTCCTTTTGATCCGATGTGACTCCTTCCCCCCCGTCCCCTCCCCTAAATTGCTGTTGTTGTGTAGTGAGACAACCGTGATAGCGATTCCATCGCCGGTTCCAATCCCTTTTATTGCCTGATAGTTCTAACCCGAACCTTAGATCCAGTTCTTCTTCTCCATGGCCGACGCGTCCCCAAAGTTCAGGCCCCCGGACCTCCTGCCCCCTGCGTCCGCCGGCGAGCTCAGCGTCTCCCATGACGGCCTCGACTTCTGGCAGTTCATGGTCGCCGGCTCCGTCGCCGGCGTCGTCGAGCACACCGCCATGTTCCCCGTTGACACCCTCAAGACACGGATGCAGGCCGGCTTCCCGCCCTGCCAACCTCCCGTCGGCCTCCGCCAGGCCCTCCGCTCTGTCCTCCGCCTTGAGGGTCCCCTCGGCCTCTATCGCGGCCTCGGCGCCATGGGTCTCGGCGCCGGCCCCGCCCACGCTGTCTACTTCTCCGTCTACGAGATCTCAAAAGAGTTCCTTTCCCAGGGGAACCCCAACAACTCGGTCGCCCATGCCTCGTCGGGGGTTCTTGCTACTGTAGCCAGTGATGCGGTGTTCACTCCCATGGACACGGTGAAGCAGAGGCTGCAGCTCAAGAGCAGTCCGTACAAGGGGGTCGCCGACTGCGTCGGGAGGGTACTGAGGGAGGAGGGATTCGGGGCTTTCTACGCATCGTACCGGACCACGGTGCTGATGAACGCCCCCTATACGGCGGTCCACTTCGCGACCTATGAGGCGGTAAAGAGGGGGCTGACGGAGGTTTCGCCTGACAGTGCGAATGATGAGAGGCTTGTCGTGCATGCCACGGCTGGGGCCGCTGCTGGAGCCTTGGCGGCGGCAGTTACCACTCCTCTCGATGTGGTCAAAACCCAGTTGCAGTGCCAGGTAAAGCTTTTCAGCAGATTTTATGTTATCACTAAATCTATAAATTATTTTTTTCCGTTATTTTTGCTGCTGAGTTGGGATTTATTCTATTAAGTTTTATTTCCATTTTTGGAGGTCTGAATTAGTTACTGTTTCAGATGTTTGTTTCTGTAATGAAGTTGTTGAGCATGGTGAGACTGTTGCTGATGATGCTCTTCAAGTAAGTCAAAAGGGGTTAACCATGCATCATGCATCATATTAGACGAATCCACCTTTATAGAGAACATGATAAATATTCGTAACTAATTAATTACGAATGACATAAATGGCATTAAAATATTATTCTGTTATGGTGAAAGATGGAATCTCCGCATGGTCACAACATTAGTAGAGGAGGTCCAATTAGAAGGAACTTTATTATAATAAGTTTATTGGAATCTCGCAAATGCCAATTCCTTAATAATATTATCATACAACTTTAAAGGAAAATTTTCAGTGTAGTGGAGCTCTATGACTTGTAACCAATGGAGAGGAGAATAGGATTGTCAAGTTGTTGGTTCCACTTTGATGAAAGAAGCCATGAAGAATATTTTTCTCATCATTGCAAACAACTGCTCAATAAATTCTTTGATTGTTTATCCATTATTTAAGGAGATATTGCCAGATTCAAGCAAACTCAATATGGGTGTGCTTGTACATGGCCCTAAAGGCAATTTTGCTTGGAGAATCACCCATAAGATGTTGGTGTGTGATAGTGAAATTTTTAAACAAAGTTTTTGGATTTTATTCCATCTGACACAATGTTAAAAGCCAAACCAGATGTTACATGTGATGAGTATAATGGATAGAGGAATTTAAAAAAAGGGTGAGGAGCAAGAAGATGTATATTAATAACTTGTTGGAGGTGAACTGTAGTAATCACTTACCATATAGAAAGATTCTGATTTCACTTCTAGATTACTTGAATGTATAAACAATGGCGAACTTAAATTTTTGTATGACTATAAGGGTATGGTTTCATTAACACATAACAGTGAGGTCCGTTAAAGTCCCTCGTTCCTGCATCATGTCATTGTAGCCTTATGCCTTTCTTCATCTATTTCAAGTGGGCAAGTAAAATTGAAGGTTGATATACCAGTATCTAATGTCAGATCGAGCATGCTTACTAAAATTATGACTGTAGGTTAAAGTATGTATGAAGAAAAGAAAACTTAAAAAAAAAAGAAGAAAATCTCGTGGTCCTCAAACGATAAATTTTTTAAAGCCTTCTAAAAAGATGATGTCTGACCTATTTGTGGAACTTGAATGGATATTGCACTAAAATTCCTAGAATTAAGACAACGTATGTTAGAGATCTATGATTTCATAACATAAAGATGCATGCATTCCTGATATCTGTCAGTCATATGTATGGTGTGACATGTGATTAAACTAGAAGAGTAGAAAAATTCTTGTTTAATAGCGAAGCTTCGTACCATTAGAATTGCCTTTTCAACATGTGTAAGAATAGCTGAATCTAAGATGATGCATAAATTGAACTCCAACAACATACATTAACATGGTATTCTCGTATGTATCAGCATAATAAGTATTGCAAAGCTGTATGTTCTTGTCACAAATCACATCATCTAGCCTACTATCTCCACTAAGTGCTGACACGATATAAAATGAAGGTGATAGCTTATAAATCAAGTGAACATCTCATTTTGATTAATTATCTTTAACTTTCTTCCACCTTATTCCTTTGCTCTTCCTTCTTTTGCACTTCCTCGGCTCCTTAGAACTTTATCAAAATGCTGCAAATAAAGAAAATGTTCTTCATGTTGTCATACCAGCACGATCCAACTTAATTGATCTAGTATATAGCATTGGTATATCTTAAACATTGAATTACTCTGCCTTAATGGATTTTACTTATGATCTAGCCTTGAACTGGTTTGAGTTCCTAATTAAGTTGTAGTGCTTAGGACTTTTACAAATACAAACTTGTCATACCATACAAGATATTAACTGATGTTTATTCCTTGCATGAGCTATTTGCTGCTTGATGATGATGTCCTTTCAGTTGTTAAAACTTCTAATGTACTATAGCTCAAGATTGAAAAGTAGGGAGATACCTGTCTTATTAAAAACTAAGTTGATAGATAAATTGCTATTATCCTATATTAGATATATTGATCTTTTACAAGTTCCACTGGTTGTTGTAACTATGGATGGAGGTGCATCACTAATGGACAGTCGCGTACTTCTATCCTTTGACATAACAAATCCTTGATTACTGACTGATCATACACTCTAAGCTCACATTAATTTTTAAAAAAGAAAAACAGAGATCGAAAGAAAAAGAACAACTGTGATCGTGGCAATTGCCTAGATGTTCAGATATTTCATTATGTAATGCCGACTTGCTTGAGATACTCAATGACTATATTTGTGAGAACCATTTGGTATTCTCAGTTAAACTTATAGTACCAATCCAGGATATCTGCTAGGTGCCTGCCGCTTGGCAAATGGTGGCCAATACGCTTACGGGCATGGAGATTGTCGTCACTTCAATCTTCTAATGGTGCCTTCTCATAGTTTATGATTTATCTGGTTTGTACCCGAACATACAGATGTAAGCTTTGGTTTTGTTAAGATGTTGCTTGAAAGACCCATGGAGGCGTCCCTAGATGCAAGTTAGTGGTGGCCCATGCAGCTATCCTCAAGCCCCTAGGACTGGAACATTGGAGCACAATTAAATGCATGTTGGTATAAGGTGACACTATAATCATCAAGGCTTCAGATATGACTTAGCAGATTATTTGGAGTGGAGTAAATTTTTTGAAGGGTTTGTCTTTGATTTTTCACTTAGGCAATTATTAGGTATCTTAATTCTTAACATATGATCATTTAAATTTGAGGGAGTGATGGTGGTGACCTGCAGGCCAAATCAGGCAACTAGATTTTAATTATTGTGAATTTGTTGCAAATGCATTACTTTGGTAAATAAAGGGCATCGTAATCCTTGCCAAATTGTGTCAACTAAGCCCGTGGGCCATGTGGATCTAGGGTCTGTCTGGATATACCCAATTCTTATCGTTCGTGGGAACCATAGATTTTTTTGTATTGGACTGTACTACCTGATATAGGATGTACTGTATTGGTAGGGTACTGAGAGTCGATACCTCACTTGTACCAAGTGTCGGTACTAAGGTATGTGCCGATACTTGGTTTGAGCAATTCCCCTGATGGTTGGTTGTTAGCCACCATGACTGGATTATGAAATTATGTCAATAATGCCAGTATGTTGCTATTAAATCTACATGGTTGGTCAAAAAGTTCTTTCTCCTAGTTGAGCACATGATTCCTCGGTGGGTTCCATATCTTGGTTACCATGTAGGGCTGTGACAGGCTGAACTCTGACCAGGCTGCCTGTCCAAACCAAAGCATTTGTTGAAGATCCACAGTCCAGTCAAACTCATGATCATGATAAGCTCCAGAATAAGCCCAAATTTCCTGGTTATAACCTTGGTCGAAAGAAATAGCCTATGAGCACTAAGATACTGTTCATAGTTCGGAATGGTGTTACTACTATTTTCTTGGTATGTGGCAAGTAACTAAAGTCCGGATCTGGTTTTTTGTTTGTTTGTTTCTATCCAGTATGAGATAGAACTTGATCAAAATGATCATTCGACTTGCTATCTACTTCCACTCCAAAAGAAAAGCATACTTTATCAAGATATCAGCAGTTTTCTAGATATTGTCCGTGGTGTTAGATTGCCTTTGCCTTGTAGGGAAGTAAGTCAAGTTGTTGGCACGTGGGAGTGAAACACAAACATCTTTCTTTCTTGTACTTCATTTTGAGAGAGCGGGCAACGGTTGGCAAGAGCCAATATATGGCAACTCAGCAGGAGAGGGCTGGGCCCGATGCCAGTGCGAGGCAAGGAGAGATTGTGATCCCTGGTGGAGTCTGTGGCAAGAGCCTTGAGTCCCAAGAGCATCTGGCTGAAGGTCGTAGCTTTGGAGGGCAAACATGGAGGGAGCAGCTGGGGGCAGAGGGCCGCAAGGGCAAGTTCAGCACCATGGATGAGTCCCGAGGGGAGCGTGCTGCCATTGAAGGGATCAATATCCATGAGTCCGAGTGTAGGTCGTAGAGCAGTATGTCTGACTGTAGGGGGTGGACTAATAAGAATGGTTTAGTTGTAGTTAGGAGTTGGTGGCAGGGTTGGTTTTTCTGTTTCAAGGTGGTGTTTCTGAGTTTCTTTGTTTTGGTGTCGGGTTTATGCGGTGGTAGGACTTCAACAGGCAGCTTGAGCCTCATGAGGCTTACTTGTATGCGGCCTACTGCTTTGTTTTAACGCAAACTAATAGTATATTTGGTGTGAAAAAAAAAATCTTTGCCTTGTTATGAAGTCACTTTGGAACTGTGTTAACTCATCTACTTGCTAATTGTTTTACATGACTCACGATTTCCTTTAATTGGTTTTCTAGAATCAAACCATTATATCTGTTGCAAATCTATTACCTTTTTTTCCCTCTAATTTTTTGGCTGAAGATTCGACTGTAATCGTCTCTTGTTGTTCCACAGGGTGTTTGTGGTTGTGACAGATTCTCTAGCAGCTCTATACGAGAGGTTGTACGAACCATAGTAAGGCGCGATGGGTATGTTGGGCTCCTGAGGGGATGGAAGCCGAGGATGCTTTTCCACGCTCCGGCGGCTGCTATTTGCTGGTCTACATATGAAGCATCAAAGTCCTTTTTTCAAGGGTTCAATGACCGAAAGAGGCTTTCCTGAGATTTAGTAGGAAAGATATATTTTTCCCTGCCTTTTTTCTTCGCCCTTTGTCTTCGAGGATAGCCGTTCCTCAATCTTATATAGTGATATGCTTCCTTGGCCAATCGAAATAAGCATCTTCCATGGGTGCTGCTTTCTGTGCCAAGCATAATCGATGTGGCTTGTTGTCCCCCCCCCTCTATTTAATGACATTTATTTGTATAATTTCTTGTTCAAATAATATCGGTAATAACTTTATTATGTGGATGCAAGTTGCTTTGATTTAGCTTATGGAGTACTATAATTTTTTTTTGCGTGCATGTTCTACCATGCAAGGAAGCCTGCCAACTATGGCTGACGATTGAAAGATATGATTTATTCCTGGAATCAACAGCAGAAACAGAGGTTTTGTTCTAGAATATGAAGGGCTTCTCAAATTTTGCTAAAGCTTGGCGTGATGACTTCCCCAAATGGCGATGTACCTTTTTCAATTTTTTTCTTTAGAAATACGGTGGGAAGTGGGAGTGTCACCTTCCCCGTCTCAAACAACAAATTTAGTTTTTACTTGAAGGAAATCATCCTTTTCATAGCGCTACCAAAAAAAAAATGACAGAAGGGGAATGAAACCCAAGGCTACTCAAATACCATTCCCTTACTCCTCCATGCACTGTACTGTAGGATCGGCCCGTTCTTTAAGCCAAACAGCTGCAGAGAAATCCCTCGCCCAAACAATAGAGTGGTCACCACCGAGATAATAGCATGGTGGAAACGGAATTTTGATTCCATTGAAGTGGCCTAGGTTCGAAACACGCGGGCATCAATTAAATACGGAGACCGGATACCTCCCACCTGATTTGCCCGGTGGAATCGCTATCTGGTTTGTCGATTAGTTAGGTGATGCTGGTGTGACATATTCATACGTAAAAGGGTTGCCACACTGGTGGGGCTTCCCACGAGTGGAGAGGGTATGAGTGAAAAAGGTTCTACCCACATCGAACATTCTCCAGTGAGGAAGGGGCCAGTGGAGATTGCTATGCTGGTAAGGTTCTCCTCACCTTCCTCTTTTCTTTTTCCTAGCGAAAAAAAAAGAAGAACAATTTAGTGGTCAAGGTAGCGGTCCCGACGATTTCGATCCTGACAATAAAACACCAACCAGTCTCGGTCATGTTAAGAAATTGTAGGTAAACTGATGAGATGTCATATGCTAGTATTTATGCGTCCTCCAGGCCGTGGTATGCAGAACTTCTCACGCACTTGTCTTGGTTTCAAGTAAAAGATGGATGGTACAACATGCACCACAAGGAGGATCTTCCAATGGCATAAGACCAGCTTCAAAGGCAAAATCTAGTGACTACAGTGATAAATTAACACTTGACATTTCAGCATATTTTGATTCTTTTGCAGTGCATGCGTGAGCATGGAGATAATCTAAGACAATCCAAAACACTGCTATATAAATCTTAAAAGATCCTTTTGACAAAGCATGTTCATGGTGGTGCATATTTTGTCAGCTTGCATTCCATTTCCAGAAAACTACCAGCTTGTAATTTGTACGACAGGAGGAGAGCTTCCCTTGGCATAAGACTTGTGTCTACAGTAAAACAATTACCACGTTAATCTTTCCAACATAGGTTTTTTTGCCATCCGAAGCTTGTAAAAAAATTATGAGGACTAGAAATACCATTAAACAAAATCTCAAGAGGGAGCATATTCCTTCCCCATTCACCTCCTAGCAACTAGATGTGCAAGTGAATAAAATAATATCTTTCGTACCCAAATTTATTCGATATATAAAAATTTAAGTATCCAACTAATATCTATATTTATATCTATAAAAAAATAGATATAAATAGGCAGTTATCCAACACATATAGAAATATCCGATTTTATTTATAATTTTATATAATATTTATCAACTTTTAATAGAAATATATAAGTATGCTATTAACTTAAATTGTCATTTACTTAGTAATAACTTTAACCAATTATAAAATTTAACTATTTAATTTATATTTATATTTATGTTTATATTATGTCCATAGCTGTTTAAAATAAATTTAAATATAAAATATTTTATTATATTAAAATTTATATCTATTACTCATCAGACAAAATAAATATGAATGAAATGTTGGTTTATCTGGCAGCCATGTCTCTTGTTTTTTAATTTTATTTCGTAAATTCTGCCAATTTGACCTTTTTAGCACCCAGTCCTCTTACAGCTACCGTCGAGCCGAGCGTGACGGGATACCTCCTGATCTCGAGCAGCGATTCCGGCCTCCGGAGGCATCGTCGTCCCGGCCCTTTCCTCCTCCGCTTAAATGGCTGCTTCGCTAGGCGATCTCCTCCACGGTAACTCTTTTTCTATTCTTCCCTTGTTCCTAATTTATCCTCGTCGGCTCCTTGATTCTTGACTCCGTTCTAAAACCCTCCTCGTCTCTTTTCCATGTCTGCAGAGAATGGCTCGGCCGCGGACTCCGACGCGGATTCCGACGTCGCCGGCCCCGACGGCTACTATCGCCCGATCTCCGCCTATGATGACCGCTCCGCCTCCGACTCCGATGATGATGGAGGAGGTTTCGGAGTCTCTTTCCCCGTTCGTTCCAACGGCGGCAGCGGTCCGATCCACGGCCAGAACTCTAACCCTGGCTTCTTCCAGATCCATATGGTGAACGGTGTTTCGGGATTGGATCTGAATGGAGATGGCGAAGGTGGAGGAATGGAAGAGGACGACCACAACGACGAGGAAGAGGAGGAGGAAAGGGCGAGGGAGAGGGAGGCGTCGATCTCGAGGGCTTTTAGGGAGGACGAGAGCCGGAGGAGCGCGCCTCTGACGCCAGAGAACACCGCGAGGATCGTAGACGCGATGAGGGGGGTCTCGTTCCAAGGGATCCCTCCGGATTGGGTGAATCGAGTACCAGAAGACCAGTGGGTGAATCAGCTCAGGGGACTTAGAGGCGAGGCCACTCCCCAGAACTAAAAAAGGCTGGATCTTTAATATCTGTTCATGTTATATCTTACTTTATATCACTCTCTATGCTGAAAAAATTGGGCTTTGCCCTCATCTGTGGCGAAATGAGTATGATGGAGATATCACCACCTCATTATTTTAGCATCGTTGTTGGTTTTCTTCCATTGATATCTTCACAGGATGTGATCTCGATTCTTATGAGAGTATGACATAATTGTCACTTCTAGGAGTATGATTTGCATTTCAAAAGAGAAATCTTTACTTTCTTGAAAATCTTTAAACTGCTGGAAATATGGAAATTGATATGCTTCGTTGGAACTTTGTTGGAAATCTTTTTAGGCTTTGAATTCCAATAGGGTTGAATTGTTGAGCACTCATTTTGGGCTAAATATTTGATCTCGCTTATTCTCCAAAACTTTTTATGTGCACAAATTTTGGCAAGCTGAAGAGCATTGCTTGCACCAAGATTTTTTTTTATTTTAAGCCTCTTATGTTGCATAGAGAGTTCAGTTTGGCTTCTCCCGAATCCTCTCCATACTGCAGTGTTTGTAAACCTAGTTTCATATTTTTAGAGTTTGTATTTAAGACATACTCAGGTTGAGTGATAAGATGATTTCATCAAGGAGTTGGTAATAGAGAAAAAACACTTGTGAAGTTTCATCATCCCTAACAAGATGATTCCAGGGGAAACCAAAGTTTGCAGCATAGTAAGTCCAAGAAGAAGGCAGAACAACTGAACAACTTAAGTAGGAACCCCCAAGCTTCCACAATATTTCCATAATCTTTACCTACCAAATCCATAACCTTTATAGAAGTGATCATCTCCATTCTTTGTGTTTTGTGAAATTTCATCAATAGTACCCCTTTCTCTCCTGACACTAAACTGCATGTGTTGATACCTTTTAATTGTCTACCTTTTGTTGGCCTGAACCCTACACAAACACTCCATAATGTCTTGAGATGATACTTTACTGGTCAAAATATCAAATTAGTGGGTTAGATTTACATGTGGATTCCTTCTCCAGGATATAGGAAATTTGATGACCAAGTACTACAATTAAATGTGGACGAATCAGGTGTAAATTTTAAATAATGACCTAGTGCACCATATTAGAGGACATGTGTGCCTTGTGAATGAAACTTTCTTTGTTAACTGTTCAAAAACAGTTGGCTTGCATTTTTTTCTTCCTCCCTTTTAAATGCAAGAAGGGCTGATTATCACCAAAAGATTATTTTGAGTATCAAGATAGTGCACCTCAAAGCACCGGCTAGCAGAATTAATAGATCATTCAGGAAGTTGGAACTCCACTTATGCCTATATATATATATAATTAGGCTTGGTGATTCAGTCTTCCTGGCTTCTTTTTGATGTGTTCTTCTAACTCTAAGCGCCGTCAGTTTGCTTGAAATTCTGCTTCAATATATTTAGCTTTAATTTAATAATAAGCTTATTTACAGAGATCTATAGGAGTGCTTACATTAGGTGTTTCCACGGACATCTGCATGTAAAATCAGCATACGTGTACACTCACATAATAAAAGATGAGGAACTGTATTTTGGCTTATTGAAGTTCCTGCATTGGTGTAGAAATTGTTCTTACCAATCTTGCTATTGTCTTCCATTTTCTGTCTTCTCAAATATGCCTGAGCATTGCCAACTATTTCATACATGGATTTTAGACGCTCCAGCATGCTATTCTTTTATAGCATGAGGGGCTGTTCAGATGCCCTAATGCTTCATCTGGAGAATAACTGCCAACATTTGGTGTGGTCAATATGTGATAGAGAACAGGGAGAACAGAGTCTAGAGACTCTGGATCCTTGGAAATAAATCATCCACTAAATTGACTATTGTATCCAGTACATAGATAAGAATAGAGGATTCTATTCAGAGCTTAACTACTTGTGCTGGTGGACTTTCAACCAGTGATTTAATGGTGTTAAATTTGATGCCAGTGCATGCTATCCATGTGCAACACAAAAGTCATCCAAACATGAAACACCTCTTATTTGGTGCCGAATCATTATCTGTTCATTGGATCATTAACATCCATCTGTCATCATGCATGCATTAAGATCCATCTTCGCCATTGCTAACTCCCAGCTTACCAATAGGGAATGGTTTTGGATATGATAGTTGATATGGCAGTCATTCCCAATCATGTTCATGTTTGTGGCAAACTATATTCTGACTGGTGAGTCACAGAACATGTTGTTCTTTCTGATTATTTCCTTGGTATGGGCATGAAAGCCCCAATAATTGTTCACAGCATGGTATGCCGTACCGGCTGGTACGAATCGGTCCGGGCTGGAACCGGCACTGGATTAGCGTAGAATCCGGTACCGGAAGTTTTTCATTGAAAAACCGGCCGGTACGACTTTCGTATCGGGTATGGACCGGTACAGAACTGGTACGTACCGATTTGGGCCACCATCGATACATCGACTGGTACCGGTACGACGGATCTTAGTTTACAGAATCATATTTCTCTAAATTATAATAGCTACATAAATATTCTGGTTTACAAAGTTAGTTTATAGTTTTATTACTATCCATCGGCATGCATAAAGCCACTCATGCGAGCAGGCTTGGTTAAAAGGAAAAAGGAAAAACTCTGCAGTATATGATTGCGGGGATGTGGGAATATCTGTCCTTGGTAAGTTGGCCAGACATTATCACCATCTTTATGATAACTCTGCAGTGAAGCAGCACTGTGTTTATGTTAAAATTGATTAATGAAGGCAGTAGGATACAGGGAGGAAGATTGAGATCAATAACTGAATTTGAAGAGAAATTACTGGTATTCTAGAAGCCATCTCATGGCATTAATTTCTATAGCATACATGATATATCCATCCGGTAGTTTAAACAAAGATTTCAGATTCAACCTTCTACTTCTTTACATGAAAGATGCTATTGAATACCACTCTATTCGCTGTCCTTTCCCTGTTCTCATGCGAATGGACCAACCCCCATGCAACAGCCATCCACCCTGTGTATTATACCAGTCTGCAGCTGCTACAAAGGACAGGGGATTAGTAGTAGATTGATGATCGTTAACGGTGCTCAAGAGAGATTGCTCAGGCCAGTGGTGGATCCTCAGGAAACTATTCTCGGAATAATGGTAAACAATTCTAGCAACAAGGTGGGACTATTTGCTTTAGTTGAGAATCCAATGGGAGTTTATAAGTTCCAAATCTCTCTCTGTAGAATAAGCAACAGAGACCAGCTGTGCCCATTGCTCTCAGGTGAGTTGGTAGTGCATGCCCTTTTAAGTAGATGGCAATGAATAAACCAGGAGGAAGAGTGAAGAGATCTCAGTATTATCAGTCAGTATTAAGTAGATGGTAACTCATTGTTCAGCCACCCTTCCTTTGTTGCACTAGAGCATTAGTCAGTCTCAGTATTCGAAAGTTGTAAAATTGTGCAGTCGCAAGGCATCATGATTCCTGAAAACTACACGTTAGAAGAGAAATTGGCACTGCCTACCCTTCACAGCTCGCAACATTCTGTCTACTTTCTTTGCTCATGAATCCAACTCATGTTGTGGATATCACAAGAATAGGATGGTGGAAATCTAAACAGGCCCTGGAACAGATCCTATAGACGAGAGTAATTGAACACTTGGAATGGTGCCTAAGAGTTGAACACCAACCGGCAACTGTTATGAAGAAATTGACAGAAAACCCAGCGATGGGCCTGCATAGCTTTTCTTCTTTAACATGAGCAGCAACCTTAATAAATAAATATGAGCAGGAAACTGGAAGCAGACAACAAATCATCTCAAACCCACCATTGGTGATAGCAGCGCTAGAATCCAGCAAACTCATGAAACATATGGAGGCAGTTGAAAGGGTGAACCGCAAGCTTCGTACTTTTGCGAGCTACTAAAAAATGACACATTCTGCTACAAGTATGTTGTACAAAGTTTAAGGATGAAGAGTTCTATATTCACAAACTTAAACAGTCACAAACCCTAGCTCACATAACAAACATACTTGCCATTTTAATAGCAACCTAAAACTTGTCTATGCTGATCCCATCTCTGAGGACTTCGTATGCACCTCTGCTCCTGGTTTTCTTCACCCCAGTGGTAAAATGGACCTTCGATCCCTCAGTTGTGACACAAGTCACTTTTGCCCAAATCAGAACTTTGGTCTTCATTCCCTCGATATCTGCTAGTTTTCCGTTCTCTAGATACCCAGTCACACTGGTGAAAAAACGCAAGACAGAGGAGTCCCTGTAACCAACCTCACATACAGAAGGTATAAACACAGTAAGCTTCCGTGTCTCTTCATTGAACTCATAGTTGGTGGCATCACGAGGGAAGAGGCCTATTGGCAAATCATACTCCTGCAGAAGATCAGGCAGGGATTTCTGCATCTTTCCTGGAATTATTCATTTTTCAGTGAGGCAAGTCATGCCATCAGTCATAGCAAACGAAAAAATGAGAATAAGAATAAAAATAAAAGTTTGTAGTGAGGACATGTCATGCACCATGCATATTGAATTTATCAAAAAAAAGACCTAATAAACAAAGAAAGAATTTTTATATTTAAATTCTTTCATTTTTTTGAAGTATTCATAAAAGGATAAGTCAGAAGAAAGGAGAAGAGGGGAAGTCGGCAGCAATATTATCATATATCCCCAGAGTAACAAGAGGAAAAACTCTTTCCTTGACAGTTACAGCAGATTTTGAGTATGCAATAGTCTAAGCCAAAAAATGTTGGAGCAGAAATCAAGTTAGCCAAGATTGGCCCTGTAGTTCTCTGATGTCAACTAAATCGAGTTTTCACTTTTCACTTGAGACAATCATCATTTCATCAATGACCTAACTCATGGTCATCATGCCGCAGTGGTTCTCATCGCAAAGCAATTGCAATGCCTAGCGGCTTGAATGATGCCACCTTCAGTCCCACCAGAACATGAAAGCAGCATCAGTTCAATGAAGAGTAAAGATTCTTGAAGGAAATTCCAAGACCACTACAGGTAGGCTATCACATATAGCGAATGCCTAATGGAAGCATCATGACCTGCATGAGGCAAAGATGCAGTGATATGAGCCTTGGACAGGGCAAAAAGTTCTAGATATTACTTGTTTGAGAAAGAAGAGTTGACTTAAACCTTTGGAAACAAGCTTGATTGTAGGTGAAAATAGCAACGGCAAATTTTTACAGACTCAAGATTGCACTCATGGATCGTCCAAAGTAATTAAATTTGTTAAAGGCACAAATTTGATTTGGTTATACACTTATATGTTGAAAAGAGGCATATATAAGATAGATGCCATTAAATTTGTTAAAGGAACCAAGTAAGTACAAACCCTATAATGCAAGTCATCTTCCCCAGAATAGATATTTTGGTTACATCCTTGGAAACTCAAGAAAGTGCAACAGATAGCAAAAACTTATAAAATGAATTTCAACCGACATTGGTAGGAATTCACATCAAAGAAAAAAAAGATAATGCAATAAGCACAAAGGGAAATCTGAAGCAAAGGCTCCTGCTCTAAAACCAGTCATTATGAGGATTTTTTTTTACTTACACTGAAGAGAATGAACTGCTTAACATGCAAAAACGTTAAGACTGCAAATGTAAATGAGGACAACAAATTGAAATGTCAAATGGTGAAGAAGGATACTACACCTTTGAGTTTATTGACCAACCACTTTGCTCCTCCTTCAATGCTGCTAGAAAGTGACTGATTTCATCATTTTCAAAAGCTTATGTCAATACAAGAGAAAAGTCATATGGACACTTCAAAACTGTATTAAAAGAGAAAGCATTGGTCCAGATATGAACATAATATGAAAACATTTTGACTTGTGCATCATTCAGAAATCATGACCTCTTATTGAGGAAAATAAATAACTCTAATGATCAAGTATGTAAGCAGCAATTGCATCTCTAATACTCTTGGAAGTGTAGGACAAAAGAAACCTTTGTAACGCAAGTATTTGAGAATTGTAACCAGCGGATATAATAAGTGTACTAGCAGTCTAGCTGGCAATAGATATTAACCACAGTGGACTCCAGCCATTAATAACACAGATTCTCCTTTTAGCTCAGGAGACAAATTTGATATCATTTGACAGTATATTTGACTTATATTAATCACAGACATGGGCAACAACAGCCAAGGACCATGGAAGTGAGGTGGTTCTGAAGTAATTATCTACAAGCTTACAAGGTGCTCGAGTCAAGACACATTAAAAATAGTTGACTTCCAAACTTGTTCAGACTAGTATTATCTGCTGCATCCAATTCTTTGAATCCAACTATTGTCATTTAGTCTACCCAAAGAAATCAGCTGGCAACCATGAACAGTGTTTTATCATTCTAAAGTCAATTTTCTAGTTGGTAACCGAAGATATAAGTTGTTCTATAAGGAAATTCTCGAGCAACTCACAACTTTGCCTCATAAGCCTTCCCTCTTTATCTGAAAAATGAATCAATACGTAACCAAAAATTCTTTACAAGATCGAGTGAAAATTGACAAATCGATGCGAACAATTCACAGATTACTCCTCAAGGCCTTTCTTTTCTTTTATTTTATTTTTATCACATGTGCCTCGTATTCCCTTTTCATTTTTTTCAATTTTTTTTAGGTGCATTTGGTTCATGACTAGAATCGGAATCGGAATGGCTATATCCCTTGATGCATTTAGTTTGTGACCGGAATTGGAATCGAAATTGGAATGGGATTTGAATATTAGGGGAGAGTAAGAATTGGATTTTGGGAGATTGGGGCATTCACATTTCTTCTTGCAATTAGAATGAAAATGGGACTACCTCCAACCAAACAGCTGGAATGAGAGATCATTCCCATTCCTATTCTAGAGTTCAACTCCCCCCAACCAAACATGTCCTAAATGTCTAATCCTAATCTTATCACTTAACTTTCATGTCCTTGATATTTATTGTAACAGTGCATAGTGTCAATCCAACATCTACGCACAAAGATCTTCAAAGAGTATCCCTCAACTAAAGTTCCCAGGAATTCACAGCACCTACATGTTCATGAAAGATTTAGATGTCCTGAAAGATATATAGCACTCTTGTCAGCCACAGGAGCTACTGTAATCTCTCCCCAGCATCTCTGTTAATGATGCAGATCATACGAATACCAACTTTTCATATGCCAAGGAAGATGAAATAATTGTCTTGCAATAGGCATGCATATTTGACATGGTATCAGACAGGGGTTCATCCAAATTCTGTGCAACTATGTTCCAAATTTTTTTGAAAAAAATTATTACTGGGTACTACTTATGGCTTTTAAACAAAGTCAGGTGACAAGATTTAATAAGAGAAATAGCATTCTGATTTTTTTGAGTCATGTTCATTGATAAACACTTCTCTTTGATTCTTATAACATTAGCTCTTACCCTTCCCTCTTGCTCATAAACTCCCAAACTAGTGACATCAGTAGGTTTTTAGAAAATGTATCTGCTCATATCTTGCCGCTTTCAATCTTGACATACCAGATCATTATTCTTTCAATACAAAATTAACAAGTGAGAAGCCTCTTTTGGTTTAGCGACAAACTCTTCTGATGCCTTTTTCCTATGATCCTGTCAGTACTTGTTGGACATATGCCAAGTACCACAAATTACTCACAATTTCCAATGAGTGGAGAGAGGGTTAATATGGCAAAAAAATATACCTGTCATTAAAACCACTAAGGATAGCCAGCATGTTATCTTTCTTTATCTTCTCTCCAGAAAAAGAAAAAAACTCTTTATCATCTCCAACTTATCTAAAAGTATGAGAACTTAAATCCATCTGAAAATGAATGTGTTCCTGTCCTCTTAACTTAGAAATCAACCCTATGGATATCTTTTGTCCAAAACCAGTCTTCACAGGAGACGCTAAAACACTAAAATCACAATTAACTCCTCAAAAATTTTATTTGAGCATCATACTTGCTTCAGTAATCCTTCTTGCACCAATACGTTATCTAATTGTCCATAACAATCAGTTATCAGAAAACAACATTCTTGTGGAAGAACTTTCTACTTTAATTTCCCACACCACGACAGACATAATTAACCAAATCTCTCATATAAATTGAAGATCCTGAAGGGCAAAACTCTGTTCTGAACTCATTTATTCGACATATAGCATTAAATCTAGATCATGTTTGGACTGGACAAAATTCTCAATAACCCATTAGTTCATGATGAATAGTTCCAAGTAAAGACAAAAAGACAGGATCTTTATACAGGTTAGAGTGTTAGACTACAAGATCACCAACAATAATAAGTTCTGCTTTGAAATTAAACATCTGCATACAACTAATTCGCAATTTAAACCCCAAAACCCAATATTCTATTCAAATCAAAGCTTCCCTTTTCTCCGATAATTGATTCAAATTATTAGCCAGATCGAGTGCGAGAGAACAACAAATCAAAGCGATGAAAAAGGACAATTGCATGGAACCGAATTCTACTGGGGATAGATGGAGGAGAGTGGGCAGCTTACGTTGATGTCATCACCAACGGAGGAGATCTCCTTGCTGGCTCTCTTGTTCAACCAGTAGCCCCCCACCTTGTTCAGTATCTCATCCATCTCCCTCTCTCTCCCCCCTTCCTGTGGAGCCAAAATCTCAAAGTTCTAAACCCCCCCTCTCTTTCTCTGCTGCGGCAAGAAGAAAAACTACGAGGGAGCGAGAGGGCGGTAGGCTCGTGGATTTTTCTGGGACGCGATCAAAGTAGGATTTTTCTTCCACTAAGAAAGTCTTTGATTGGATTAGACCGTTCGGAGGGTCGTCAGATAATGGAAAGGTCGCCCATCGCAATTTTATACATTCAGAAGCTGATAGTGCCCAAGAATAGATTGCCTCATACGCAGCCATCTTTGAAATCCTACCAAAAAAAAGAGGCCACGTGTTATATTTATAGAAGGGCAATGTAATGTGGCCGCCATACCAAAAATAAAAAAAAGTCAATAATATACTTCGCCTCGGCTATTTATAATAAATCAGTTTCTTAGAGTTCTCATCCATTTAACCCATGTTAACACAAGAAATAGTTAGGTCAATCCAAATAATTATAATCTAGTCCATTTAGATTTCAATTATTTAAAACCTACATAAAAAATTAAATCTCATTTAACCCGTATAAAATTTATTTAATATTTTAAAATTTAATATAATTTATCTATTAAATATATTATATGGATGGTCATATATTTAGTAAAGAGATCAGATTCAACATTAAATTTTTGATAAATGAGTAGAATTTAAGTTTGCCTCTACATCCAAAAAAAAAGCCAAAGAACAATAAGTTATGGAGTGCTTTAGGTAACTCTTTCTCTCTAAACCATAAGGCTTCTCTGAAGTGATCGATATAAGGTCACTCAATCCACAACCCCATTTGCCTTTCTATAAATATACTTGTCTGGAAAGCCACGCCGCCACTAATCATGGTCCGAATATTTCGAAGCAAAAGGTGGCACCCACCCACGCCGCCAGTGGATCTAATTGATCACCGTATTTGAATCATCCTTAAACATGACTATTCTAGTCTGCAACGCGCTAAGTATAATTCAAACCGGCCTATGCCACTCACAGCTCAGCCTCTAAGATCGAGATGTCGAAAACTTGACACCTACTAATAATAATTATTTTGGAGATTGGGCCTATAGCCTCCATCTCTACCATCCTAGGTATTCAAGAAAAGAAAGAAAGAAAGAACACATGTGATGCTGAACATTTGGCGGCCTTCCGATTCTGTTTAGAGCGCCGTGATTGACGAGGATGTTGGACGGTCTCGATTCAACCGATCTAGCGCTCTGATATCGATTATCGCCTCAAGTCTCAATATTAAGGCGCAATGGTAAAAATGTCCAACCCTTGGGGCCCTCATAATGGCCCTCGGCTCGAATAGAAATCCTAGGCGCCGTGGCGGTCTCTTTCCCTCGCTCCATCTCGGCTTCTCGCCCTTCCCTGCAAGGTACTCCCTTCTCCCCACAAGCTAGGGTTCTCCTTGCTTTCATTTTCTTTTCCGGGTCCACGCCTCGTACGAGTCGATTTCAATCCCTCTGTTGCTGGATTTTCGGTTGTCTCAAAGTTTTGTCTCCATTAGCATCGCTTGTGAGCTTTTTCTGAATACTGTCATTGTAAAAAATTGATGTTTTTTGTTTCCGTTTCTAGTTCTTGTGTCATTTGATCGAATCCTGGTTTCGTTATGGATTTCATTGCCGTAGACTGAGCAGGAAGAAATTAAAAAAGTTTTATTAATGTGGTGTATGCTTAGGTGTGGATCGAACTGAACATTTTATCAGAAAATCCAGTTTTATCACACCATCAGTCTACGGATTTGCTGATGCTCTTAGAATCAAACTAATATTTCGGATATAACTATGATCGCATTTAAGATGTAAAGATTTTTTTTCTTATGAAATTTCAGTTGTATATGTCTTTATATCCGTTTTACAAAATGCATTCCATATGGTTTTTAATTGGAAAGATTCAGCATATATTAGTTATTCTATATCATCTTGTACTCTTTTTACATTGATATATCTCTAGCTCTATATTCATGCGTCGTATTGGCATGGTTAGGCTACGAATATACTGGTTATGTTTGGAAAAAAATCATGCTGATGGTATCATTCCTTTGCCCCAGATATATGGTCTTGATATGTTGGATTTGTTTTAAACTTTCTTGTGGATGTAAATTGACCTATTAAAATCATCTTCGAGGGCATTCTTCGTTACTGTTGGACTATAGAGTACATAATTTGCATTATTTACAGGAGATGGCATGTCTATTGATTGCATATTTGCATAGATGATTGGCAAGATATTCTTATTAAGCAGTGTTAGACACAATTTTTTTGAAAGGTTGAAAAGCTGTTTAAGGAGGATGGCTTTTGATAGTATTAGTTGTTTTAATTCTTGATTTAGTATTTCTGCTATTCCCTTTTGTAGGTTTACGTTGTGGGCCTGATCAAAATGTTTACTGCACGGAAGAAAATTCAGAAGGACAAGGGCCTTGAGCCATCAGAGTTTGAGGAGAGTGTTGCTCAGGTTAGTCATGCACGAATTTAAATGTTTTAAGCTTCTGCCCATAGATTCTAAAAATTTGTTGTTTTATTGCAGGCATTATGTTATTTGGAGAACAGTAACCAGGAGTTGAAGAGTGACCTGAAAGACCTTTACATCAATTCGGCAGTGTAAGCGTGGTTTATTTGTACTTGTGTGAATGCTTTGTACAACTACTTAGAGATGTTGTTTGTAATTGTATTGGGTCACTTGATGCAGTCAAATGGATGTAGCTGGCAACCGGAAAGCTGTTGTTATACATATACCCTACAGACTTCGGAAAGCCTATAGGAAGATTCATGTGAGGCTTGTAAGAGAGTTGGAGAAGAAGTTCAGTGGCAAAGTGAGGCTTCCTTTTTCTAACTTGTAATGCTTCT
Organism: Phoenix dactylifera; assembly: GCF_051530095.1. NCBI lineage: Eukaryota > Viridiplantae > Streptophyta > Magnoliopsida > Arecales > Arecaceae > Phoenix > Phoenix dactylifera. Next base: position 16,863,875 of record NC_143206.1, on the reverse strand, counting down.
TGACATTTGAAATCAAGTTGACTGTTGTTGCAAGGAAAGAAACAAGAGACTTAAACATGTTTGATGAACCACAAGTGTTTCTCTGTTTGTATCTATATTTGTTTCTTAGATCATTTTTTCTTGTATGCTTGATGCTAATGTACACTAAGTCTAAACGGTTTTCATGTGTCTCACAACATTTTTCATTATTAGATTTTTCTTCAACTTCATCAATAGAGGGTCAACCTGGTATATTTGGTTTTACTAATAGAATAATACTTAAAATGGTTTTGATAATTATTCAAAACATTGCTTTCTCTGTGAATATGAGTGGAATGGAGAGAATGGAATAATCAGGCATCACAGCAATGTCTGATGTTACATCTGCCTAAGCGTCTCAGTTGTATGCTTGCTGTGGAACAACTTCACTTTTCTGAAGTCTTATAGTTTTTTAAGGATTTCACTTCCTTGCACAGGATCTGTTGAAATATTTTATGGATTTCACTTCTTTGTAACAGACTGTTGAAACAGCAAAACTCCTTGCATTTTTGCTGCTAAAGTATGTATGCTACCCCATGAGTGTTCATGATACATGGAATTGCAGATTGCAGGGAGTTCCCCAAAGCTGAAAACTCTTTCTGGAAAATATTAATTTGCTTGGCTCTATGGTTACATGAGCCAACTTTGGCCCGAAGCATATCTGAATTTTGTATTTTCTCCATAATTTCAATTGTAATATTTTCTTTCAGTAATTAAAAGAAAATAAGTAAAATTTGTAAAGTCACCTTAGGTGATGGAAAACATTGTGCTTTGGTTATGACTAAGTATGATGCTGCAATTTGATTGCATAGGTAAGTGATCAAGATAATTTTTCTTTCTCAGCTCTCTATCTTCAATTTCTGCATATTTCAGATTCCTATAAGGCCTTCAAATAGAATAGTTTCATAGGCTTCTCATATGTTTGTTGTTGTTGTTGTTGTTAATATTTGTTTTTTATTTTATAAACTCAAAACTGAGTTTTTGTCATGTTACTGACTCTGATTTCTCTTGTAGGATGTGATTCTTATTGCAACACGAAGGATATTGAGGCCACCCAAGCAAGGTTCAGCTGTTGTGCGCCCTCGCAGCCGCACCCTCACTGCTGTTCATGATGCCACCTTGGAAGATGTTGTGTACCCAGCAGAAATTGTTGGGAGGCGTGTAAGATATCATTTGGATGGATCCAAGATCATCAAGGTTCTCTGGCTGATGTTTCTCTAGTTCTCTTATTAGATATTCTAGTTGCAGCTTATTGAGTCTGTTTCTTCTGGTGGAGATAATGTTTCTTAAAATGAATATGAGAGTCCAAAAGGTTTATATCTTTTATATAAGCGGGACAATGATTCTTTCCTTTTTAGATGCTGGGGCAATCTACTTTAGGGGAGCAAATTGATAAACTGTTTCTTTGGTTTGGTCCTTGCCAATGGCGGATGCGCCTGTTAATATTAATAATTATAATCTGCCTATTAATAATCAATAATTATAATCTGCCTATTAATAATTAATAATTATAATCTTGATAAGATTCGTTCGGCACCCCTTGATAAAGAAAGCATCAGAAAAAATCTAAAGATGTTTTCTGCATCATTGACCGGATGAGCTTACCAGGCGAAAATATATTTTGATTAGGAGGTTCTTATTTTCTAATGCTACCTCATTATTTGTCTATAAAAATAATTAATTTTCTATCTTCTCTTTTGGTCTATCTCTGTTCTTTTCAAGATCATGTACAATGTAAACGATCATGTGTGATGCTTGATTTCTGCAGTTTGACAACTTTATTGCAGCTACTTCTGTGCAAAACTGAAAACAGGTGCTTTCTTGTGACAGATTTTTCTGGACCCAAAGGAACGCAACAACACCGAATATAAGCTGGAAACATTCACTGGAGTCTACCGCAAGCTTTGTGGGAAAGATGTGGTGTTCGAATATCCAGCGACCGAGAGTGCATGAAGGTGCTACTATGGGTTGTCTAGTGAGAGTGCCTAGATCTTTAAACTTCTTAGTTGAGAGGCATTTGCCTTGGTTATTTTTTTATCATGGGGAATTAAAAGGTTTTGATGCCTTGATATTTATATAATTTCAATATTTTGTCTTTACTGCCATCTCATATAAGGGTTTTTAAGCCTTAAAAATTATTATGCATTCCACTTATATCTGAAAAGGACCTGTAGACGTTCTAGTTTCATTCGGGGCATTTGGTAGATGGGTGCTATCCTCGTGGAGAACCCAGTTGAATGGGTTCCTGTGCTATACTGGGTTATAGGAAGCACGTATAAACAAAAAGTTCTTGTGTTGCAGGAAGCTTCCCATCTCACAGCATTTTACCGAGACTCGTTTTCATTCCTTGGTCGCCATCCTAGCTAAAAGGTGAACTTCAAAGAAGGAAAATCTCACATTCGTCCCTCTTCTTCTCTCTCCCTCTTATGTTTTTTTTGAAAACAAACTCCGGCAGCACGACTATTAACCAGAGTTTTATTTTTTCAGGCATAAAGGACGTGAAAATCAAGTCATTTTGAAGGCCTGCAAATTTGTAAACGGATTGGTTTGCTTATATGAACACTTGGGAGGCCTCGAAGAAGTTCAATAATTCAGCACATTGCAGAATATCTGAGACTGCATCCATTAAATAACCGTCCAAGAGTCTTCTTCAAGCTAGATTTTTGTAAATTTTAGTTGTTGAGTAAGCACTAATATTCCTTCCTATGTTGCTCGAACTTCTGCTTGGGATACAGAATTTGACGAGAATTTCCCAGTACTAGCATAAATAACAGAGCCAGTGAAGTCCCTAACAAATGGAACCTGCCCTGCATTACCTTCCCTCAATGATGATCGGGGCTTGTTTTTTTTTTGTTTTTTTTTGGAATTGCCTATCATTTCGTGCCATCCATATAGACAATGCGGTGTAAGCAACAATAGATTTGTTTAGTAAATTTGAATTAAATACTGACGACCAATCCAGCAGCATTTGCAAAGATGATAACTCAGGAATTGAAGGACAATGTTGATGAATTACTGATCAAACAATGTTGTGTATTCTCTATTGCCCCATTGCAAAGATCACTTCTTGGATCCAAATGATGAAGAAAAAAACCTTTAGATTCCAACATTTGTTTGGTAGGTAATATTTTCCCTGTCCGCTTTCCATAAGAAAAGACAAACTCTAGGGGCTGTAGCCATTTCCCAAATCCATCTGAAAACACCATTGTTTCTATCTTCCGGTACATTTTGGACAAGTGGGCTATTGGAGTGGCGCTCATCCCGATGATCGGGTTTGGGTCGCGCGCTTAAGCGTCATCCATTTTTGGAACTAGTTCATTCAGTAGGTGAGTTGTTACACACTCTTTAGGGGATTTCAACTTTTATGACCATCATCGTACTATCTTAATCTATCAACACTCTTTGTGGAGTTTGGGTTAGTGCTCAATTGAGCACCATAATCCAGTTTCCATTCTGCTTACTAAAAATGACCCACTTAGAGCTTTCGAGTCCGCATCCATATCTTTTACTTTTAAATGATCATCTTGCATTCCTTTTTTTTTTTTTTTGGTAAGCTGACCTCTCACTACATTCAGCCGTGAAAAGCCCAGAACAATCACAATACAAAACACGATCTAACGCCAACGGCACAATATCAGAAATACCCCAAAAAATACTTCCAGAGTAGTGGGCTGTAAAGGAGGCGACCCAGTCCGCTGCATTGTTCGTCTCCCGAAACATATACGAAGTCCGAAATGAACTCTTCCACAAGGCGCCAAATATCTCGAAGTAGTGGGTGCAACTCAGACCTGGCTTCCTAGCTTTGGATCCAGCCAATCACTGTGGCCAAGTCGCTCTCAAGGAGTACTCGTCTACACTTTGGCTTGGACGAGGCCTTCCCACGTCGCACGCAACTCCGCCATAAGAACGGACCCATCAAATATATGTCGACCCCTAACTGCAATCAGCATGGAGTCTTAATCTTTGATCACAAAACCCATGTCGCATCTGCTGCCGCCCTCTAATATACTGCCGTCAAAATTCACTTTGAAGAAACCAGAGGGTGGGGGTTCCTAGAATATCATCGGTACCATCGCATACCTAGGCACTGTAAGAGCCAAAGATAGGTGGCTCTGTCATCTCTAGGTGAGATCTCCGCTGTGGTGCTCACCATCTCAGCTGCATGTGCAAAAGCTCTATCAACCACTGATCTCGGGTAGAATCCTCTGCCCTTAAAGATCCTCGCATTCCTATCCAACCAGATATGGTATGCCACATATGCCCATACAACTCTCCTCTCTGCCATCCGCGGTCTCCGAGCTGAGTCCCTAAATCGACTCAAAAATATCTCTGTAGAAGTGAAGGTCTGCCGATGAGCTAAGATGAGGCCCCAAACCTGAAGTGCCTGCGGAGATGTAAACAAGACATGGCTGACGGTCTCCTCCTCCTCCGGGCATTTCTTACAGTCGGCTGGTATTCAGACCCCCTCCTAGCCAAGATCCCTCTGGTAGGTAGAATGCCCTATACCACCTTCCACAGAAACAGAGCACACGTGGATAGACATATAACCACCAAATCTAGCGCCCCTCCAGCCGGTGGGCAAACCCTGGATCTACTATCATCTAGAGATTACTGATTGTGACTCTCACCTTTCCGATCTGGCTCCAAACCCTTCTGCTCTTTCGTTCTCTCTACAAGAGACATTTGCTTCTAGCTAGGCTCTAGATCTACCTTCCACGATCCTCGTGCACCCGGCTTAACAAAGAATATCCCGAGCACGTTTGGAAAAGATAACGTCATCAGGGCCATGGATATTTGCCTTACGATCTGTGCCATTTTCATGATGAGCGGCTATCTTGTTGTACGTGCAGTGCACATGCCCAACAGGACTGCTATATAAACGGTGAGCACCCAAAGGAGCCGGCTCCGCTGAAGCCCTTCGCCAGGGACAAGTATCGTGTGAGTTCGTGGCGTGGGTTGAGAGGGTGAGGGAGAGAGAGGGAGCACTTTCTGCGACACCGAGCGCTCGCTTCGATTGCCTTCTTTCCTCCACGATTTCTTCTCATCTTCTTTGAGTCGAGTGGAATCGGGAGATTTGGAAAGATGTCGAGATCGAGGGTCAGACGAGGGGAATTGCCCCCTCCGCAAGAGGTGATTCTCTTCGCTCTTTCGATTTCTCTCTTCTTTCTCTTTTTCTTAGTTATTTTTGGTCTTTTTCTCTGAATAGAAACGAGAACGGGACGGTGTTGCTTTCGGTACCAAAGGTTTATCATTTCTTGCTAGGGTTTTGAGATTTTAGCCTGTAGCGAGACTGGGATCTAGGGTCTAGCTTTCAGGCTTAGATCAAGGCATTGGATCGGCCGAAATTGATTTCGGGACTAAGAAAGACGAAGTACATAGAAAACGCAGTAAAATCTGGTGTAAGCGATTACAACTTTGAGGTTTCATTTGGAAATCTTGCTGTTCTTGGAGTAGCTATCCTGAAGATAGCCTGGAGATTCTTGATCACGAACATGATCGCATTTTCCCCCTTTTTTTAAGTTTTTCCAAGAAACTTTGATTTTGTAATTCTTTTGCTGCTTCACATGGATTTCAAGGCTAATGGATGAAAGAAATGATCTATGATTGATGTAAGTTGCACTGTCTTGTAATTGCAGACTATAGAGAAGTTGGAGAAGATGGTGGAGGATGGAAATTATTATCCGGCCCAACAGATATACAAGTCATCTAGCGCAAGGTTTGGAGTGACTAGTTGTATTCAGCTGGTCATGTCTATGCTTCTTAAATTAAAAGCTTTTCTTATGGTTGAGATAAAGTTGAATGCGTGTGATAGCCTTCTGATAAACTTTATCATTTAAAGGTTTGAAATCTTAATAACCGTGCTTGCTGATTTTGCATTGATTATTATTTTTAAAAGTAAAGAAGCATTGTCTATCCAGTTCAGTCTCATGATGCGACTACAAAAGAGTAGCTGGATCATGGATGGTCTATTCTGTTTGATCAATCGTTAAATCTGTATTGTTGCTGATATTGATCTTCTGCAACAGATACATAGCTGTTCAGAAATATTCTGAAGCCTTGGATATCCTTCAGGCAGGCGCTTTGATCCAATTGAAACATGGGCAGGTTAGTTGCGTGATAGTTTCTTTTTTTGGAATGCCTCCCTAAATAAAAGATCCACTTGATAACCAGCGAGCTAGTCTATCATATCTTGATAGATCATGGATAAATTCTTACACACAATTAAGTTTGGCAATATGTTTTACTTAATGGTAGAAAAAAAGTTCTGACTGGATATTTTTCCATGAACTTACATTAAATATAATGTCCTTGAAGAAAATTAATTATAATAGGACTTCTCAGTGACACAGGAAATTTTGTTCATGATGAAAACAGTGAAGAGAAAAAAAAAAACTAAGAGAGTGAAGATAAAGCCAAGGCAATGCACTGTTCCATTGCTCTCGTTGCCCTAACTACAAGCAACTAAGTGGGCAGTAATCAGTCTAGTAATCTCTATGGCACTCGTTCAAGCATATAGAACATTCATTCTGTAGGTGCATGAAAATAAGTTTCTTGAATATTTTTTTTTTAACTTCGAATTGTGTCCCCATGAAAGGAATGTTTAAAAAATCACCTAATCATTCGAATCTACGATCTATATGGAAGGGAAGTTTTGTTGATGCTTTCGTGTTTAGAATGAAGAAGATCAGAGAAAGTCTTTTGAGCAGGAAAATTTGGTCACGTAGATCTTCTATTTCGCCGGAATTCGTCATAGGGGGGCTAGAGGTTCTGAAAGAAAGCCCCTTCTACTTCTACTTCTACTATAAAGGCTCATATGCGCATTCATTAGATCAGAGGAAGAAAGCAAAGAGGAATTCCAGGCTGGCTATAGGGAGGTGCAAAAGAAAGAGGTGCCGGGGCTGGAGATGCAAGAATAGCTTAAGCCGCATATGCCTTTAGTATAGTTAAGGTGCTTTCCGAAGGTGGAGGGTTAAAAATGCCTGCCATGTAGTTATTGAGTTCAGGAGATCCACTTGAAAGGATATTTGTCACCATAATCTTGAATAGCCAACTCTGAACCATAAGTTGGAAGTGGAAACTATTTAATATGTTCGTTAAGGATTTTTATATCATGTCTGAGCAGGGCAGGAGCCAGCGCAGTATTCTTAATATATCATGTAAAGCACCAAGTACATTTGGCTGAAGGTCATGTGACAAAGGATTATAAGATAGACAGTTGGCATCTGGTTAATCAGTCTTGCTAGCCTCTTCTTCCATGTGAGGGAGCAAAAATTTGTAGTGAAACTGGAATGATGATCTGGTAGTCACTTATCTTTGTCCTGTGCCAGTTTTCTCCCAATCATAATGACCATTGGCGTGGTAACTTCATTCATCTTGTTGTCTACAACTATACATTCACCTGTAAACAAACTGCAAATGCCATGTTTACATATTAACTAAAACCCAGCTAATCTAAGCATAGCATTCTAATCAAGGGACCACAGTTATCTTTATCTATTTTTTCCTTAATATAGGAAAGGCCATATAGTGACACTCAAGTTTCACCACGTTTCGCCCAAATTAACTAGGATAAATAATCAAGCCCACATCTTATATTCTCCATCATTATAAGTTTTTTCAATAGCTCTTATCCAGTCAGCATTTTTTTGTTGAAATAATTTTAACTATTGCATTTTGTGTTCTTGCTATCTATCTTTTTGTAATCACCGAGCTTAGATCAATTAATGTATTCCATTTTTTCTTGAAACTTAAAACTTCCACAGCAGATGGAGGACAAAAGGGGGAAGAGTTACCCTGTTTATATTCTCCAAGTAATTTTAAAGAAACTAAATGAGCCCTTTATCATCAACCATTGCTGATTCCCAGGTTTCTGGTTTCCATCACATAATAGAGAAATTTTCTATCAACTTGGATATCTGCCAATTGCAAGTCAAGATTAACAAATATTCAGACACTTTTTGTATTTGAAAATCCTTGCACTTAAGTCTACTTGTGCTATCAAAAATTTGTGTACTTCTCAAAAATATTCTGTTTTACAAGTTAGCTTATGTACTGCAAATTTTGAATTAGCTATACGAATGCTGCCTTGTTACCTAGAGCTATAAGATAAGAAAGTTTTAATTTTTCTTTGTTCTTTTATAGAAATCAGTGAAGTGGCAGTTGGATCCCTTAATTTACTGTGTTCCCTTAAATTCTAGAACACTTATATCAAGACTCGTTATGGCCTTGGAGCTAAATCTAATTCCTGTTTCCAACTGCAAGGTTTTTTCTCTTCTTTTCCCTCTTGCTTCTCGTAATTTTAAGTTTCTTAATTGTTGATTGCTTCCGTTGATTCTTTGGGAAATAATTCCTTGTGGGCAACAGTGTTGATGATTTTGCCCCCCTTTTTTCATACTTTCAAATGGTAAATCACATTTTATCTTTACTATATGTGGTATTTTAATGTTGCTATATCCTTCCCCTTACCATCTAATGCTCTCTCTCTCTCTCTCTCTGGGGTTCTACATTACTTTTTGAAGTACTTTTTCCCTGAAATAAGTTTTTATTTGACCTTAAAATCCTTTTGTCTCCTGTCCTCCTGAGCATAGTCCATCAATACTTGATAATATGAGAGATCTGCTGCAGCCTTCAATATGTTGCCAGAAATAGCGCATTGGAAAGAAATAAATTATGGTTCAGCCCGATTGAGCCACTATAGGCTTTATATTGTTTTCACAATTTCCCGTTGAAAATTGGAACTTTTGTCTTATACAATTGCCATGGCTGCAGGTTACTTGTGGGGCTGAACTGGCTGTGTTGTTTGTGGAGACACTTGCCAAGGGAAAGTTACCCTATAGCGAAGAAACTCTGGGTGAGGTTCTTTTCTGCTGGTGCAATATAGCTTATATGTGTTTTGCTTTCAATTATGTGGATAGTAACACTGGTAGTATTGCATTTAACATGTTAATTTGTAGCTGCGTAATGCACTGGGTTATGCGCTATTTTCTTTGACGTATGAGTCCAGTGATTTTCTGCCATAATGTTTGTGACTGATATGATTTATCTTTATTTATATATGGAAAGGCCTCATAAGCTAGGGTCCTTTAGAATCAATATGCTGTAGATAACAAGGGTTTTGGAGAATCTGATTACCTGTTTATTCTAGGTGCTAAAACTGAGAACATATACTTGTTTATGTAGATGGATAGTTTTTGCCTAATCCAGGCTTTTTAGTTCTTTGCAATTATGACTGGCTAGTTCTCTTTAGATCATCTCAGGAAGATTTATCAAGGTTTCCCAAAGATACCTCTTCCACAGAACTCGGGAGATGATGACGATGATGACATGCAAAAGCTCTCAGAAGCTTTGATGGCGGCAAAACTACGTGTTGAGAGTTGCTCATCATTTTTGAAAGCTGCAATTAGGTAATTTGGTTGTTATTGCTGTTGATCAATTGAAGATGACACACTGATACCATTGGTCTTTTTTTTATCATTTACATGCTATTCTAAGCAAGTTTTGGAATCCTGGTTTTTATTTTTCTATGTGTGTGTGTTTTTATTATTTCCTAAGAGCCTTGTACATGTTAAAAGGAGGGCTCAAAGAACATAGTTCTCAAATCACCCTGGGAAATCATGGAAATGAACTTTTGTACTATTTGAAATACTAGGCTTATAATGACTTTTACCAACATTCTTGATGAAGGAAAGAGATAATAATGGTCTTGGTGGAGAGGAAGTTGGTTTCTTCAGCGGCAACACATGCATATGGGACCTGTATTGCCTACATAAAACTAATTTATAGTTCCTTTGCTCTGGCAAAGCCGTATTGTAATATCATTTAGCTGATCACATCTTTGCACTAAAGTGAATCTACATTTTGCATTGTTGAGATTGCATAGTTTGCTAATGCGACAAGCCCAAATGGAAATGGTGGAGGCTGAGGTGATGGCAACTAGTAAAAAGAATCTCAAACTGTATTATAAATGCTGATTTGATATAACTGATTCCCGATGGTTAGGTCCAGGTTTCATAGTTATTGTCACCGCTCCGTGTATAATCAAATCTCTTTTTGCATATTGAGTCCTCAACAAAAGAAAAAAAAGCCAGAAAGGAATGCCCCACAATATATATGCATGCATGTATGTATATATGTATATCATCTGCTTACATAAAATAATGATGTCTGCAAGATATATCAAGTTGCCATCGTCTGCCTTTTTACTATACCCTTTGTTTTCTTCCTACTCCTACCCAACTTTCTAAGCTCTATTAATATAGATTCTGGTATCTTTATTTCCTAAACCTTGTTTTTCTTTGCATGCGTTTATGTAATTTATGCATGTACTTACACTACTAATGGTCATTATCTTTTCGTAGGTGGTCGGCTGAGTTTGGGGCTCCCAAAAATGGATCTCCTCAATTGCATGATATGTTGGCGGAATATCTATATTCTGAATCTCCTGAGCCAGTATGTTGAAATATGGACTACCATTTCAACAAAGATCAACGATTACAAATTATATTTTGTGGATATCTCAAACTTATTAATGGCAAATTGTCACACCTCTTCTTGTTCTTTTTCTGGGACTACTATCTCTAAATTGCATGCTGCACTACAGGACATGACAAAAGTTTCTAGCCACTTTGTTCATGGAAGTGATCCAAAGAAGTTTGCTTCCACCCTAGTGAACTTCATGGGCACGGTAAGGCCTGGACCTTTTCCATAAACTAACCTAAGCAATTTTACTTGGGGTGCACTAAATCTCGTCTACTTATTTCATCACTCCAAGGCACTGTTCTCATCAGTCTAACATGATAAAGTACTTGTGGGCACTCTTCTCATCAGTCTAAACACTCCAAGGCATTGTTCTCTTCAGTCTAAACATCCCACCACCGAAACTTACAAGAAATTTCTATCTTTTTTATTTTTTTGAGCTCTGCTAAGAATGATGAATTACAGTTCCATATTATAATTGCATGTAATATGTTTAGTGCCGGTCAAGAAACATAGGCAACAAGTTATTGATATTAGTTGAAATTGCTCCTTTTAACTCCTCTGAAATCCATTCACATGAGTTTGTCTGCTGTAAATATGAAATGACAAATCATGGTTGTGCATGATGCATTTGGCATGTCAGGTGATTTTTGTTCTTATACATCATACATCTGGCTGTTTATGCCTTCATTGTTGGTATTTTCCATTTGATTTATGATATCTTGTTTTATTGAATGGGTCAGGATTTTAACTATAAATTCATTCTGTATAGTGTGTATGTGTGTCTGATTATGTGCATTTGGAGAAGCATTTGTCTGTGTGCAGCATTGACATCTTGGTCATGAAATATCATGGTCTCATTTTCATAGCTAATGAATCCAACTCAAACTACCTTCTTTTGCTCTTGTTTTAATCTTCTATTCCCTGTTATAACAATTGTCTAGGCCGTTTTAAGTAACTGAACTTTTGTTTTTGTGAATAGTGCTATCCTGGGGAAGATGATGCAGCAATTGCACGTGCAGTCCTCCTGTAAGTTTGCTTGATATTCGATACTTCTCCATGATTAGTGATGTCATGCACCTATGTAACACAATCTAATGCCAGTGTTACCTTGAGCAAATATATCCTGGTTGCTTCCAAGTATCATGCCATACTTGATTACATTGGCTGTTCAAGAAATTTAGGAAAAAGATCTTATAACAAAGCAGATGTACAACATAACTTGCAAACAAGGGAAAATGGGCCTTGCTGGAACATTGGTTAGGCATATGTGTCAATAACTTAAGTTGAACTGTCATATGCCAAGATTGTGTTATCATCATTTTCTTGATAGGTACCTATCACAAGGGAACCTGAGAGATGCCAATTACCTCATGGATGAGCTTAAAAAGCAACTGGAATCCAAGCAGCTTGATTTCCCCTGCTCAGATTTGACCCAATTTATCGAGTATCTTCTACGGACGTAAGTCTTCTTTGTTTCCCGTTTCTGCTTGATCATTTTTAAGGATATCTGAAGGCCTGTTGGCAGTACCATGCATAGCTTGCAATATCAAAAATGAAAGTCTGGAGTTTGTTAGAGCAACTAAATGATTTTTCTCCATTTCTTTTTTTTTTAAATTTAAAATAGTAAACTTTGAAGAAACATATATCTCTTCATATAAGAAAGAATGAAATCTAGGCATTGTTAAGCTACGAATAACTCTTTCATATGATGTGTTCAAGAGAGCATGATCTAGGACAACTTCATTACATATGCATATACTAACTACTATTTGTAAATAGATGACATTGAATTTAGAGAAAGAAAAGAAGAAAGGAGAAGCCAATAGAATTGCAGACTACTCTGGTTTCCTTTAGCTTATGTGCACTTTACATAAAGTGGAACTGTGAATAGATCCATCTCTAAATTGACTGGAATGGCGTACTTTCAATCTATGGAATTGAGAATTTGTTAAAAACAATGAAAGAGAAAGAGGTAGTATATCAATAAAAACATGATAAGTGCAAATTTAAGTGCTAAATCTTATTAGGCATTCTTTCATATAAAGCTAGATTATGTATGCCATAATATGATCTAAAACAATTTCCAGACAAGTATTAGTAGATCTAGTTGTAGTATTGAATAAAAACAAATTTTCAAGTGAAAGAAGTCTTTTGTAAACTAGTGTTGATACATCAATGATAGACTTCGTGGCAAGAGTATTGTCCTTCACCCATGGACTTGTTGTTTCTCAACCACTATATTCTGTGGCTTCTGTAGTTTCTGCCTCAAGTTTTGAAACCTAGGAAACCTTGAAGAATTGCTATTTTGTCAAAATGATACCAGATGTATGGATGGATGCAAAATTTCATGCAGTTGTTGATATGTCTATACACATACAAAATTTTTTCTTATGGACCATAAAACACTAACTAGCCATATAATATACTAGTTTGTTGAGCACGTGCACTGCATGTGCTAGTCGCTAGAACGAGAGAATAATGCTCACAAATGGGTTTTGCAACTCTTCTTCAATAGTTTGATGACAATGTAATAATCCTAAGTAAAAGAGAAAGCTGAGCTACAATGGGAGCCGAAACACATTAGCTTAATTTTAAATAGACAATGAACTACTTTTTCCAACTCCATTTGTAAAATCTACAATTCCAATCTATCTCTGCACTATGGTAAAATTTGATAGAATCCAGCATAAGATAACCGTCAGTTCTAATAAAAATTTTGCACATTGCAAAGTCAACAATAGAGAAAAGAACAAATAAATAGAGAAGATGGTTAGAGCTGTGGGATTATCAAGGAAGAGTCGTTGATCTTGGCTTTGCTTTTATAGTAATGTAATAATTGTTGATTCTATTACTTGGCCTTTAAAAAGTGTTTTTCCTTTAGGAATACTACAATTTGAAATATCACGATATACAAGGATGACTGAAAGCTAAACTACAACTAAAACAAAAGCAAGTTGCCCCCTCTCTAATTTCCATCTGAAGAAGGAAGTACGAGTGTTATAGACCAACCTGCTAGAATTCTTGTGGGCAACAACAATATACTTTCCAAACAACACACGAGCATCTAGCAGGATATTTAATTATCATTTTCTCAACAGAGTTTTGAAATGCATATAAAGAATTGACTGCAACTTTAATACGCTTGAGATTGGCTTGCAAGGAAACCATGGGTACATTTAATAACATGAAAATAATATGGAAAAAATAAGTTACCAAGGTGTTCCATCCACATGTTAACAACCTGAGTTTCTTATATTTATTTTTTTGTCAGAAAGACGCATTCACATGTTCTATAACATTCATTTCAAATAACAACCATGAAACTTTGAGTTTATTAGAAAAATATAGAAAACTATGAACATGTTATTCATTAAGGCTCTAGGTGAACTGGAGCATGTCTACATATCTCACAAAACACTGCAAGAAGTATCCTCAAGCTAGAAGCATTAAAACTAGGCAAACATGAACATTACACAACTTTAAGATATGATTAAGACTTATTTTTTGAAAAGAAAGAATAGATTAAGTGTTATACACGGCAATATTAGCTTTCCATCTTCATTCAAGAAGGAATGAAGAACAATTGTAATGAAAACCACTAGAAAGGTTTAATGAGAATTAAAGGTTGACATAAGACTTGGTTGAAGATTTAACCTATTTACTTGCTTTGTTGCCTTGAATTTAAGGATTGTAACACTCCCTTGGAATAAAGATACTTTAAAATATATTGGATATTATATAGCCAGCAGTTCCTCAAAATCATCGAAGATTAGTTGTTCTTCTGAGCCATTCTAGTTCCAAATATATAAATTCAAACAGTTAGGCAAGCAAGATCACAGAAGGTTTAGACGGGAATAGATTATCCTTTTGACCACCCACAGGGTATTATATATTATAGATAATAAATAAGAAGGGGAAGTAAAAGAAGAAACTGGAATCTCACGCAAACATATTGGTAAACATAACAAAGACAATCCCATAGCATTACTCTGGACTTCCAATACAATGAAAAAACTGACACCAAAGATGAATCCCATATCCTTAGCTATCATCGGCCAAGGAGTCCAGTTATCCACATATTAGGATCCAACTTTTAGATGGAAAAGAGGCACATTTAAAACAAAGAGGGGAGAGGGGGGAGAAAAACCTGTTCAACATGGCTCGGCGGCCCTCCCAATGGATAGCAACATCATAGCTTCTGCTCTAGCATCCCTTGGCACGATGCTTGAGACTTGTCTAAAGTCAATGATGGCCTTGTGTCCTCCATCAGTACTTGTCTTTAAGCACCTTTCCCTCATGGTTGTTGGGAGTTAAATGATGGTGTCTGAACAAATTGACTCAACCCACACCAAAAACCTATGGAAACCAATAAAGTCCAATCACCACTAATATCAGACCCAGTCATTCGAATTAATGTTTTAGGCTCGGTGGGACAAAATGGCGGTTAGGATGAAACAATATGTAGGATGAACCTTACCACTTTTAGATATAGGTTATGAATATGTGTATGTATGTGTGTGTATAGAGAGAGATAGAGAGAGTACTTGTAGCAGGGTTGAAGCTTCAATCAGATTAGTGCAGAATCAACGATGTTATTAATTTTGTATATATTCCATTCATCGTGATCTTCAACATCCAAAATATCTAGAAACCAAAAATCATGTGTTTTTTTTGTCTCCGCTTGGTATACAGATCAATGATTTCTAAAACACATGATTCTTGGCTTTAGGTTTTTTACATTGCATGCAGTCCATGTCGATTTTTCAGGAGTTTGGCCATGATGGGTCCGAAACATGGAAACAGTCTCTCGGCATGCTGGGTTAAGGCTGCATACATTTGACCCTCCTCAGACCCCCAGTGGCAGGAGCCTTGTGCACTTGGATGCCCTTTTATTTATCTATGTATGTGTGATGCTTTGGTAGAGAACAAACAATACTGATATTTGTATTTGATTTCGTGTTAAGCAGGCTGGAAAGGGATGCTTTTCCACTTCTTAAGATATTAAGGCAGAAGTACAAGTCAAGTATTGACCGGGAAACTTTATTTGATGAGGTATTTTTTTTTTCTTTTCTCAATAGAAGAACTATTGTTGGTTTAAAGCATCTAATTTCTGGTTTATTAGGCTGCTGGGATATTATTATTATAGTCTTCCTTCCTGTTTTTTTTCATCATTTTATCACTTGTACAAGTGCCACTAAAAGTAGAATGGGGATTTGTATTATGGGAATATTGATCCTTTTTTCCTGTATATATAATATATTAAAAAATTATTAATGATGGGATCCTTAGGCATGAGTCTGAATATTGTGCAAGTGCGTGTCTGCATTCATGATTTGTGCTAAATATGGATTACACAAAGGAAGCTTGGTCTGCAGAACCATGTCTTTCTATCAATTCATGATTCCAAAACATAAGTGCAGTGAAGTTAATAAGATTATAGCATCTTTGAAGTTTTTTTCTTTTTTCATCATCAAATGCCCCCCACTTTCCTCATTCATTTGTCCACCGTCCTACCCGACATCAGATCTCATGTCTCATCCTTCACCTCCCTATGGCTGTTGGTTGAGCCACCACCTTCACTAATGTCCGTTGGTCTTACTGCAGTAACCAAATACAATTTTGCTTCTTGCCTTCTAATTTGAGTTAGGGGGGGGGGGGATTGAAAATCATCACTTCTAGATAGAAGGATTGTAGAATATCTGGTCATTGAAAATGCAGTAAGGTGATTAACAAGTTGAATGGAAGAGCATTGTTAGACTCCTGAGGAGGTTGGGCTAGTACAAGGCATCTTCCAAAATTAGGCAAGACCATCGCTAACAGCCTGTTAGGGTAATTCTAGGTGCTAGCAGCTTCTGGGATGCGTTTGGAGGACTGAAATCATTGAAATTTATCATTGATCTTGTGAGGTGTTATGTTTGGCATCTGTTTCAGATTAATTTTTAAATGGTAATGATGTCTCAACCAATGTCGACTTCATAGATCTCATCAGTTTTCGAACCTCTTGTATGACTCGCAACTTGTATCTGTTTCATCCTCTTGGAACAGGGCAATATAAGATCCTTTGTAATTAGAACTAGAGCTTGTTCCAATAATCTACCAAGAAAGACTATGAAAAGGTTCTCAAAATTTCTAAGCCACATTGTGTAATGTCCATGTGATCAAGATATACTGTAGCTGGGAGAGCCATTTAGCAGTGGCCGCTAGTTCGAGTGGAGAGCTGTTGTATCTTCCTTAATTATTTCAGTATGTTTTCTCTCCAGGTTTGGCTTATGTTAAGAATCCATGGTTTTCCAAAACAAGATCAGTCTAAGAAGGCTCCATGAGAGAATTTTATTGACTTTTTGAATTTAGTATTCTACATGATCATTGATGTTAATACCATCCTTCACCTGGAGACAATTTTTGTCATGTCCTTGTCGCAATAGGGTACATAGCTCAATTTTCATGGGAAAAGTTTGATGGTAATGTCATTTCCTGTAATGGCACGTCTAATTTGGGTTGTGCCAAGCAAATAGCTTTCGGAGAATGCTTTATTGGCAAATTTCGTTTCTATAAGACTATGGCATGCTAAGCAATTTACAAGCAGAGGATCTACAATGTGTCCCATTATCATCTGACGTAATCAAAAAGAGTCTCTTATTATCTAGTCATTTTTGTTGTGTTTGTTGGAAAAAAAAACTTTTATAGTAAAACTTTAGATACTCTGATATTTTTATTGAATGTGTTTCATTCAACTTACCTGACTATGATATTTGTTATAACTCATAATTTTGCAGTTATTAGATGAAATTGCAGGGAAGTTTTATGGAGTGCGGCGCAGAAGTGGCCTACAAGGCATATTTAGTGATCTTTTCAAGGTAGGTATGGTTGCCATTTTAGTTGTAGATGCTATACTGATTGTTTTTATTGAAAAGGCTCTGACATGTGAAGTGCATATTCTGAAGAGCGCTATTGTTTACCATAAGATCGCTACAGTGCCTTTCATAATTTTGTAAAAGATCTCTACAGTGCCATGTTTAATGTATTAGAAGCATATAAAATATTCCAAGAAACATGGAACTCAAAATTTATAAATAAAAGTAGAATTTGTAAATATCATGATCTTCTTCCTTTGTGGTGCCCTTTTTGCTACCAAACAAATCCTAAAATAAAATCGTAATTTTTTAAATCCCAATTATTTGAATTAAGGACAAAATTTATAACTTTGGTAGTAAAGGCCTCTGGACAATGCCTTTCCTTTTTAATTGAAATTGTCTCTTCATCCAATGCGAGGATGGAAACAACTTTATTCCGTATATATTTTTCATCCTTTGAATTTAAGTGCTGCATCAGCAGCATTTAGTGGCCTTTATGAAATCCAATGTTTCACATGCCGAGGCAGTATGTAGCAGAGGCGAGGCATCATGATCATATATTATATTATGCAATAGTTCGACAAGAAGCCTCTAATGTTGAATAAGCAAAGTTATCTAAAGTCTAAACATTTATAACAGATGTCTAAGTTTTATGTTTAAGTTTGAGGTTTTTACTTTAGTAAGTGAGTAAACAAAACTGGAATAGAATTTAAGAAACTAAGATGTGTAAGCTACAAAAAAACCATCCAAGTGGATGTGATAAAGCATCATGAATGGATTGGAAATACTGCCAGTTTCAACTGTTGATGCTAAAACCACCAAGTTGTACATGTTTTAGCTGCTTGAATCTCATTTTCAGCATTTTCCATTGGAGAAATAAAAAAGAAAACCCTACTTTAATATCACTGCGAATTTTTTGTTTTTCTGTCGGGGTTCTCAGGTCTGATAAAACTAATTAAGACAATTATAGGTTTTTAAACTTGCATTCATGATTATCTATCTTGAAGACAATTGTAGGTTTCATTCTGTCCTATTGATTTGCACTCATGATATTCAGTATTATGTGAGGTTTGAAAGCAGTATGACCACCAGCTGAAGGTTGTAGTTGGCAAGATAAGAGCAAATTTGTGAAGGCCACTGATAATATTTACATTCCCCACCGATACATGAGCTAGAATTACATCTTTTTTGGCAGATGATGTGACGAGCAGTGCAAAGAATCGTATTCTTATCCACCCTCAAGACTCGAGCTTGGACACAAAGCTTGAAGTTTTCTGGAGCGAAGTCAGTCTAGAACACAGTAATTGCGCAAGCTATCAGTGAAGTCAGTCTTCTCCTAACAAGCATCATAGCGGGGATATCCTCTGGACAGCAGCTCAGAGGCAGATTTGACTGTTATTATCTTCTGTTGATCGTGAACTAGGTCTAAATATAACTTCAGCATTTGTAATAAAATTATCCATTCATGAAATAATCAGGCATGTTGCAATCAATTATGCTCCCCAAATTTGGTACGCTGAAATTTGTTTGGTTTGCATTTGTAGAGGGATATTGGTTCGTGAAACTATTGTTGAGTTGCTTGTTGAGAATATATGATAAACAGATCTGACCTGAATGTAGGAGCTGCTGAGACCAAACGGTTTATTGCTCTTCAAAATTTATATATATATATATTCTCATAAAATATTTATTTTGTTATTTATATATATATATATATATATATATATATATCATCTAATATCGTTAAAAAATTAACGATTTGAAATTAAAATGATTAAAATATTTTTAATAAATAGATGTGCAAAATGGAGGATAACAAAAAATAATTTTAAAATTTTATTTTATTTTTAATTAAAATAAATGTGGTTTTTATTAATGGAGGACTGTTATATTAGGAATATTTTTGTAAAAATGGATATATAGAAATAAACATAAGTATGAAGGGAGTATTTATGTAAATTTGAATTTGTTGAAGGTATTTACGAAAAAAAAATCTTTTTTAGGGAGAGTGAAAGAAGCGCTTCAACGGTCTTCTACAGTTTGCGACACCTTTTGATCCAAGGTAGTGGAGCACAAACTTCGGTCGAAGGCAGCCGGCCAACTGTGTTGGGTGAGGAGAGCAAAGCCCAATCCACTATAGCCCAGCCGGCCTGGCCTCTTCTTCATTTGATCCCACAGGTTTGATATCGCTTGGACCAGAAATGTCAGGCATCATATACCATCCTATCCTATGTCTGATAAAATTAATATCAGAAGGGGCTACCCTAGGCTTTTCCACTAAATCTCCGAGCTCCGGCCCTTCCGACATGATCCGGCGTCCGAGGAGATAACGCTCATTGTGGGACGAGTGCTTTCGAATTAAACGAGATGCTGTCTCGATGCTCCAGATCCTCTTTATTTGCAATCCAAGGGGTACGAAGTTATTTGTTTTCTTTATGAAGTTCGATATTTCTGACTGTTGTAAAAAGTTGTTGAGCGTTCCTTGCATGATCATCAATTCTCTATGATACTCAGACTCCATCTAACTGTGATTCCCTTTTTGTTACAAGCTTCCCAAAGAGTTTTAGCTCAATGCTCTTTAATATCCTTAGGATGGAAGATATCTTTTTGGCTAGACAGTGGTTTTAGAGTGAAAAATAAATAAATAATGCACGTAGCTTAGTGCTTTTGGGCCTAAAAGATTAAAGCAGCTTAATTGTTTAAAGTTTAAGCACCACTGTTTAACTATCCTTCTCTCTGGGAAAGGAGCTTTGAACCCATTAGCTATTGTAAATTTACAGTTAGTGACAAACCACTATGTGATATCTTATTCTGGTTTGGAGCACTAACTTTATTTTGGGAACATCAAAAGTGAAGGGGCCTCTTCGCCAGAAAAAAAGCACAAAAAGAGGGGGCCGTAAGGAGCTCCACCAAAGCATTGTATGCAACTTTATATATGTTACTCATCGTATATCTTTCAAGGCCTGTGGCTGAAGGAAGTTAGTAAATAGGTTTTAATTTGTTGCATGTTTTTCCAACACGGCAAAAAGAGATCAAGTTGCTGTATCTTGTGGGAGAAGAGGTCTTTTCGTGCATCTTTACTGGTAGATATGATTTGGGACAACTTCCTCGAAACTTGTTGCAGATCCCCAGTTGTAGTTGTCCATCACTTGGTGGTCCTCAACATTGGCTTATGCCTTCCAAGGCTGGGCACCAAGCTTGACCAGGAGGGTGGAATAGAGAATCCAAACAGATCGAAGGCGAGGACCATAACTTAATCATTTCCAATCTTTCTTTAGATACGCTTGGACTTAAGTAGAAACAAGATAAGATCAAGTGGAGCCACCATACGTCTGTTAGATTTTGATCTATCCTGTAACCAACTGCATGTTATTCTGTCCTCTGATGCTAGGTGGGAAATTTTTTAATCTATAATTCAACTACAACTAGCAGTTTGTTCATGGATTTGATAAGAATGCAGTTGAGCGTCTGCCGTTGTTTACAAACGGTACAACCTAAAATTGTTTGATCTAGGACCTTGAAGGTTCACACTTCAAAATAAATTGTTATTAGCATGGCAAGTTTTATCTGCCATATACCATGACACCGAGAAGAGATTGACAAATAAAATCTTTCTTTCTCAAAATAAGCTCTTCAATTCTCGGAGGGAAGAAGAAGAACAGAGAGCGTAGAAGGTCTATGCAAGTAGTGGTTTGGTCTAACCATGTATTCTTGACAAGCTCAAAGCAGGATACTTATTTCCGATCATGAAAAGCCTACTATTTTTAGCCCCTATTTATCCCCAGAAGGAACCTGATTCCAAGAAAAAATTTAAATTCACCCAGGAGCCTATATCAAAGCCTATTAGGTGGATAAATTATACCCGGCACCATATGGTCATGCACCATACCAATCATCTCATCTCCTTTCTATGGATATCATTTATAATGCGCTTATCTTAGTGATTGGCTGACAGGAAAGAGATGAAATAATTGGTATGGCGCATGGCCATATTAATGCATGCTGTGTATGATATAATTTGCTTAGATAAGAAATCCAGATTCCAATTTTAAAAAGCCTAGTATTTTCAGCCCCAATTTATCTCCAGAAGAAGTCTTGGTTTTCGAGAAAAAGTTTCGATTCGCCTAGAAGCCTGTATCAAGGTCTAGATGAGAAAATTATATCCTACACTACAGGTACCATGTGGCCATGCATCCTACCAATCATCCCATCTCTTTCTTATGGACTTCATTTATAATGCACTTGTCTCACAGGAAGGAGATAGAATAATTGGTGTGGTGCATGGCCATATTGGTTCATACAATTTGGCTTTTTTTTTTTTTTTTTCCCTCATAATACTTGACCCCCTTAGCCCCTTTTTTAGGATTCTGGGATCTATCCTCTCTCGCTGGCGCCTTCAGGCGTGTCTGCTGCCAAACTTTGTGAGCGAAGGCTGAATTAGGGGCTGGTGTTAGCCAAGAATATTTTTGGTGGCGAATCACTGTGTGGTCAATTTGAAGAAAAGGCTCGGAAAGCGACCCACGAAGAAGAGGAGGAGGAAGATAGAAGGGTCTGGTGAGAAAACGGGTGGGAGGAAGAGAGGGGTGGTGGGAGGTAGAGAGGGTTCGATGATAAATAAGAGGCCACGGGGATCTATTAAAGGCAGCCTTACCAACTTGCAACACAACTTGCAAACCATCCCACCCTTTATTTCAAGCAGAAACAGTACGCAAGAGGAGGGAGAAAAGAAGAAAAAGGATAAATAAATGAAGCACAGAAGGTTGGCGATGCAAGAAATAGAAAAGTCCCTCAACTTGGCCTTCTTTTAGGAACAAGTTGGGGGTCGTCAAGGACAAGTTGCACAGCGGGCCAGCTGCTGATTCCCATCTGCATCTTAATGCAGCATGCATCTCCATGAATAGAATATAGATGGGACAGTGTCAGTTTTTCCATTAAAAATTATAATACGTACGAAGGAATACATTTGTGGATGAAAGATGCATGGCTTGCATTTGAGTAGGAAAGAAAGCCCAACCCATTGTCAGTTCTTAACAGTTTTAGCTACAGTATTATTAGAATGGCTTTGGACCATAGCAAAAATATGGATGAGGTAGGAAGAAGTTTCAGACTTCGTTTTCATAACAATGTCCATATACAATGGTTGTAATTAATCATCAACAATAGTGAGGACATGATATGTGCTGTGTGTGGGCATCGAGTATATACCCCAGCATCTCACAATGCACAAGTTCAAATGGACATTCACTTTTATTCAAATGGTTTGGAAAAAGATCTCTCTAGTTCTCTTTGCCAATGAACAGTTAGTGCAAGGACCTGGACTTTCATTTCTAGAAGAAAAAAAAGGGAAAAAAATGCTTGATAAAACGCGTCGACGATCCCCAGAGGGATGTATGAGACGGTTATTATAGGATGCAGGCATAGCAGGGTCCTTGTAGAAATAAACTCCATTAGGCTCTTCACTGAGTCCAAGTGGATACCTCCCACTCGATTCGTATTCCATTTATAGAGACACTATTACAACAAACTAGTTACAAAGACAAAAAAAGTGTTGGAATGAATCTAGATGGAACAGTGTACTTAGGGCTCAAAACGAACAAGAATAAAAAAATTCAAAAAGATAGAGAGAAAAAAAACAAAACACAGCGTGCACAAGTTTATCCGGTTCGACTGTTCGTCTGTATCTACAAACGAGGATGGAGCAGAGATTCCACTATAACCAAAAGAAGGGGGAATACAAAAACAAAGCTAGCTACCTTTCGGTGAACCCTAACCCCAATGCGTCTCGTCTCACTTGTCTTGCTAAAATGAGAGGCAAAAGATAATGTATATCCAAATGAGTCGAGTCCACACCACAAGAGCTCCACCCTTGCACTTCTAGAAGAGATCAGCAATGGGCATCGGGCTTGGATTTTTTTTTTTATATATATATGTATAGATTTGTGAACTAAATCATAAAACGCGATAGATCTCACACTTAACAGTAAGTTATAACAAATCCAAAAAAGAAAAGATTACGACAAACCAAAGTAAGACAGTCAGTCAGCTAAGCATCACTGATGACTGATTGAAGATAAGATCCAAGTCTCCTAAGCTATCATTTGGTCGCAAGTGGACAATGGTTATATGTTTTAGAAAAACAATTACATTAATCAATACCCAACAATGTTGGCTGATGCTCATTAAAAAATGTTTTCGGGCCATAGTTTCTTTATCAAATGCACTGGCAAGGTCACATTGCATAGCATGATTGATTTGATAATAGTTTGAGGATAATGAAGTTTAACATTTAAAAAAAAGGCCAATTTGCTGCTTGTGGTATCCACCGATAAGCTTGAACTTTATCGTCAACATGCATTACCCCATATATATGTTCCACATTTGGAGAGCTTGTTTCATCCAAAAAATATTTTTAGACATTTCTTATACTATAATAATGAGAAAGCGATGGTATTAGAGCGTGATATTAAACTAATGCAGATATCATGACCTTTGGAAAATTTCTATGGTAATGCTGGGGAGGCTAACTATGCAGCAAATTGAGAAGCCAACGGTAGCATAATGACTAATTTACTAACAAATGCTCCTTGGAGTGGAAAGGACGGATGTTCTCCAAAACAGCCAGCATGCTTGAGCGAAAAGAGATGACATCCTTTTTTTTTTCTTGTCCTTCTAATCATGGTTCAATGTAACTAGCCAACCCTTCTAATCTTGGCACTTTTCAGCAATAGTTTTATTTTAATACCAACTCATCACACTAACAAACCACTAACTTCATATTTTTTAAGAAAAAAAATATATGATAAAATCATGGTAAGAATGTCACTCTTATTTCAAATCTTAATACAAAAAAAAAAGACTCTAATAATCAAATACACCATCCATTGCAAATAGCGCCTTGGATCACACATTTTATCAAAAAGATAAACCTTGCTTTAAAAGCTGAGTATGAACAAATCTCATACACACACAGAGAAAGAGAGAGAAGGGAGGGGGGACCCTATTCACAATGGTCTGTAATACTAGTATTTATCCTAAAAAAAGGGGGAGGGGGAGGAAACGAAAACAAAAGAAAGAAAAGGGGAAAAGAAGAAAAAGAAGAGAGCTGAGGCTGGTGCTACGCGGTACGACGAAATCGTCGTTTCGCTTCAAGTGGGTGGGCGGGCGCGATAGCCTCCACGCCGAGGGGGAGGAACCCAGGGGGGGAGGAAAAAAAGAGACAAACCATAGAGTTCGCAAGAAAAGGCCCCCCGTTCCAGCACCTAATTACGGGTCTGCTCTCGCGACGGCGCCGCCGCGCCGGGCGAGGTTCTCGGCCGTGCGCGCGAGCGACTGGAGGTTGCACTTGACGATGGTGTCGACGAAGACCCGCGTGTCCTCCCTCGTGTTCCCGGCCGGCACGTCCACCACGTACGATTCCACCACCACCGTCCCCCCGCCGCCAGCGGCGGCCTCGTGGAGGGTGGTCACCGACCGGTAGTTGGCCAGCCGGTGCTCGCCGCCGACGACCCGGAAGCTGAGCACGTGGCGCTCGTCGTCGAGGATCTCGAGACGCTCGGTGCTGGTCACCGCCGGTAGGCCGGAGACCACCCGGACCTCGCGGAGGGTGCCGACGTCGCCGTCGCCGACGAGGACGTGGCAGCTCTTGACGAAGTGCTTGTAGGTCTGTGGCTTGTCGAAGCGGCGGACCACCGACCACACCGTCGGCACGGGTGCGGCGATGGTCTGGACCACGGCCGAGCAGCACTGATGCGGCCCCAGCGCGTGCTCGTGGTGCCGCGCCACCTCCTCGGGCACCGCGTGCGCCGTGCATCGTTCCTCCGCCGCCACCTTGCCGCCGGCTATCGGCCCCTGGGTCATGCCGTTCCCGTTTATGGCCCCGACGCCGGCTGTCGTGCTGAGCCTTTGGCGTTGGACGGAGGACTTCGGAGGAGTGCAAGGCATCACTCAGCAGTTCTAAAGAGAGAGATGGTTATTGGGTGAGTTGGGAAAGGTTTATATATGAGAGATGCGTTGGGAAAGTATGGCGTTACATGAGATTTATTTATTTAAAGATTTTTATAGCTTACAGGAGATTTATTTAAAGATTTTTATATATTTAAAGGTTATATTTAAAAAATATTTTTCTAAAGATTTTTTTATAGGGTACTAACCTTGGTTGTAACGCAAATTGAGCAATTGGGCTTTTGTTTGTTGGATTGAAGATTTGGGAGGGTGGATTTTGGTGGGGTTTCCAATGGGCTGTTTTAGTGGTGCGGAAAGTGGGGAGAAAGCGGAGTGGTGGCGCGGGGGAGCTGGGGTTGGTTGGGCAGTGTAGTGGTTAATTAAAATCAGGGAGATTGATGTCTGTGGGTAATAAAATAAGGAGCCAGTTGGTTGATACCCAACTGTCCTTTGGCTGGACGCTTGTGTGAATTCCCACATCACCCTTTGCTTATTTCTGATCTTATATGAATATCCAACTTGTACATTGTTATGCTAAAAATATCACCATGAGTTATAAATTGGCTTTTTTTTTTTTTTTTTTTTGCTTTAAAAAAAGGGAGGAAAGGAAGGGATAAGCCCACCCCCGCATAGCAGCCTCCACTGAGCCCCATCCCGCCAGGAGAATGTTCGATGCTGGCAAAAATGACCATGTGTTGGACACCCTGGCCGGTTTTACTCATATCCTCCCCATCTATGGGCCCGACTCGGTTACTTCTCTGGGCTCCGACACGAATACCATGTATGACTACGTCACATCTGGCACCACCGAGACTACCAACAGAGTGATACGCCCTTCCAGACCCCATGTCCGAGCAGGAAGCATCCAGTCTCCATAATTTAATCGACGCTCGTACATTTCGAACTCGAAACCACTTGGTTAGAAGTAAGGCCATGCTCTCATTGGGCTACCACCTCAATGGCAATTGGCACTTATTTGCCAATTTGTTCTACTTGGTATGAGCAGTGCTCGCTCTATCTGCAAGGCATTTAATTGTAAATGGTGGTTTTGAATGTAGATGAACTATTGTGTAGCATTTGTCTTGAACATGCAAACTTCATGAATATTGCTAGGTTATAAAATTCTCGATGGTCGTTGCCGAGATGGCAAAGTTTATTATATTTTCATATATATATATATATACTTAGTTGGTGCTTGTGTCACGACATGTAATGAATAATATGAATGAGATGTAATATGCTCATCTCCATTCATGTACTCATCTCCATCCTTTTTTTATTTAGGTTTCTATTGAAGTATATCTAGTAAAATTCTCTCTCTTTTTGACATCGACCATCCAAAAAGAGAAAAAATTATGTGTGCTAATTGTTATAACTCAATTGTTCTATGATGTGGATGCTTTTGAGTTTATGCAAATGAATCTTTTATATAAATGGATCTTTCAGTGTCATGTGACGCCAACACCAATTGCTTAACTTTTTGGAAAAGGAGCTTGTAATACCAAGGACCAAAACTAAGCGAACCCTGTATTACTAATGACAATTCTACAATTTGCTAATAAATTATTAAAAGTTCTGAGGTCACAAACTCAAATATTCTAAGCTTAGATAGCACGCTTTGGGCATAATGGATTTTGTAAGAAAATTGCATCAATGGAGAAAAGAGGTGCTTGTTTACAATTTATAGTACACTCCATTTAGCAAAAAGGACAATGATAGTTCGGACAAATCTATGGTCGTCTTCCCTATCTAACCTTGAGGGTTATATATGTCATTCAATTAAGGACTAGCCCCATACAACTAGGTGATATTTTACGGATTACTAGACAACATGATGCCCATTCCCTAATTTTCTAGCTAAACAAAGTATTAGCAAATGGGTGCCAACTTGCAGGGCATCGTGAATTGATGGATAAGATAAGAATCGGATTAAGACTAACAACAAAGTATTAGTGGTAAAAGAACAGCTCGAGCTTGACTTGGAACAAGCTTGGTTTGAAACTAAATGAACCAAGCTTGAGATAGTAATTCAAGTTCAAAGATAATTTCAGACCAAACCAGAAAAACATCCAGCTCATTCAAGCTTGGCCCTATAATGCTTGGTTTTTTATAGAGCAACATAATCAATAGGAATTTAGTATTTGTTTTTCTAAATTTTTGTTTTATAATTAATGCTTTAACTAGCATATAATTTGAAGTATGGATCCACTAAAAGTTTATTTAAATTAAAAAAATGAAATCAAGCTATAGTTCGAGTTTGAACCGAGCTTAATTCAAGCTTGAAATAATTTTTTTGGCTTGACCATGGATTTAAGGCTCCTCTTTAGTTTGGGTCAAAATTTGGCTCAAATTCTCGATGAGCTCAAAATAATAATAAATGAATCAAGCTTGAAGGGGCAATTCGAGCACAATACTAATTTCAATCCAAGCGCGATCAGACCTAATCTGAGGCTCCGTTCATTTACGCAGCCCCCATCCCCTTCCCCCTTTTTTTTTTTGTGGTTTTATGGTACAACATTCATTTACACCCCTGGACGGGAGTATGGAGGGAGTAAAAGACAAATGAGAGAAATTCTGAGGACTTCCATGAAAGCTTTTAACCTCAAACTCCTCCCCACATGTGCCGCCGAGTGTGAAACGCGCTGCGACGCTTCCTTTTCTTTAGCCTTTACTTTTATTAGTTTCGTAGTTTTAATTACGCCCACCATCACAATTTTGTCCCTCTCTTTGAAGCAAGTACATGTATACGCGAGATTCGGCGGTATGGTAGACCCCAGGGCTAGCCCGCGGGGGTCGCAAGGCTTTTTTTTAAAAGAAAACCAGGTCCTTCGGTCTGCGCCGACGGAGGCGACACTGGATCCGGTCACCGCGAGAGACAGAGCTTTAGCTGTGACCAGCTGTGATGGGAAGGTTTTGGCTTGTGTGATGGATGCCAATAAATATTGCGACCAGTTTCCTAGAAAGCAGTGTGAAGTTGATATTGGATTTTTTTTTTTTTAAGGTAAACCGAAATCATTAAATCAACCTAGGACGTAAGCAACTGAAAGAAAAAAAAATCTAACAATTCAAAACAAAATATCTCACGCCATTGTTAGTGGAGTAAGTTCTGTAAGATCATCCAAACTACTGTTCTATTAAATTCTCAATAAATTTGTTTCACTTCAAAAGATAAAAAAAATGATCCGATTCTCGGACAATCTTATTTCAAAGAATCACTATAAATTTCTGTAGATGTTGAATCAGTAAGCTACCTAATAATGGTCACTTCAAATAATATTTAACGTCTTCAAAATTTTAGTTACATATATCGTACCTTTCGATGCAGCACGTAATTCAGCGATGAAAACTAAGTATCAAATAATCTAATAATTTTTACCATCATTGTTGCACCACTTGCATTCTTAATGATAAAGCTCATTATTATTTAAAATATTGCCATCAAAATGAGAGGATGGTTTAGCCATGCAAAGCTGTTCATGTTGTACATGGAAAGATGATTAGGAGAATGAATTTTGATGCTCTTCATCTACCGAGATAATTGGGTAGCGAGTTACACTCACTATTGCACCATTTAAATGGGTATTACTTAGTCCATGCAGGGTAGTTAAAATAGCATGTAAAGAAATCGAAACATAGATTGCAGGCGGGTCCATCATTCATTTAAATGACCTACGAGGCCATGATGCCATGGGTCCAGCTTGGAATGTTCTGAGTCCCACTTGTCGTGTCAAATAATTTGTTTGGATAAACCTTTGCAGCGTTCCTGATCGAGGGAAGATGCCGAGTCATGGTCGCCCGTGATGAGAGGAACACTTGGAGATGGAGATTGGACCAGCAACACTATAATTTTGTTTCTTATGATTGTAGACGAGTTGACATCTGGATGATGGTGATCGACAGGCATTCCGAGATGCGATCGAGCTAGCTCTTGTCCAAATAAGTAGCCATTCTCATGATGTTGGAGTTGAGTGAAATGTCCGGCAAGTTTTTAGATATCTATTTAAAATATAAATATTTGTTTTATATTTTTATTTTTTGCGTTTTTGGCATCATGCTTGAAACACAAATTGTAGAGGAAAATTTATTTTAGAGTGCCAATCGAGCCTACTATTTTATGAATCCAATACTAGATTAGAAACTCGCTATTCAATCTGTAATGCACCAATTCTCTTGAGGTTCGGCTTGTAACTTCTGCAGAAAAAAATGGTTTATTCTTTCGCAACTTCAACTATTGAATCATACGATAGCCATATCAAAATTTATGCAAAATAGATAGAAAAAAAAATAGTGTCTTGAGATTTGTGTAAGATATGATGCAACAATTGATGTTGCGATAGAAGCACCCTTAAAATTACGCAATACTGAAACTCATTAGTGCGACAAATAGCATGAAAATGGGAATCTAGTTTCTATTAGGTAATGATGTGTTCATCCTTGTTCTCAAAACAGAAGTTTCCATGAGTCAAGAAGCTGAGGGAAGGGAAACACTTCTTACTATTCTAACTGTAAGAAACCTTTTGTAACAAAACAGTTGTTAAATTTTGTTTATCTGCGCAACCATGGCATGCATCTGATTATTAACTTTATATACATACATACATGCATATATACATATACATACATACATACATATATATATATATATATAGTGTCGTCGCTGTCTGGACCAAGTCACGTAGTCGAGTTACTTCCTGCGACTAGGGATCCACCGTCAGTGGAGGTAACCTGTGCCTCCTTTGCGAGGAAACTGGGGAGGGCAAACTTGGGCTAACTCAGCCCAGATTTGTTCAAAAAAATCCCAAGAGTCTAGACTTGGTTATTTTTTACTCTCTTCGTTTGGTCCCTATTAGGGAGAATCCATTGGATGGTTTTTTATTTATTTGTGCCGCGAGAATAGATATATGGTAAGCCAATAAGTCCTCCCCAAATGATATAGATCACCAGCGAACTTTTATCTGGCAACAGAGAAAAAAGTGTTAAGCAGCCTTGCAGGATACAGCCCCAAGTGCGCTTGGCAGTATCTGAGCTGCTCAGAGCTATGTTGTGATTGTTAGGGCCTTCTAAGGAGTATAGCTTGTCTCAGTTGCAGGCAAGAAAGTTTAATCTGTTCCCATCTATTAACATCTTATGTTAAATCTTCATCAAATATCTTGTACAATTACCACCAAGGTTACACATACAGGTAGGTATCAGTACGTAACGACCATACCGCACCACACAGATACTGAACTGATATATGATATAAAAAATATACCGACCCTCGGTATACCAAAATCGGAGAACATACTGAACGTACTGATATTGTAATAAGATGGTACTAATACCGAGACGAAACAATGAACATTGATTACCACCAAAAAAATATCATACAATTTTAGGATTATAACATTTTCATTATGATTACATTTCTGGTTTGCCTATAGTTATATCTAACACCTGCTTAGAGTGGATCCGTTATTGGAAACAACAAATAAGAAAAATCTGTAAAGTGGATGACCTTAAGTACAATATGTAAACTTTTCTCCATAAATATTGGTTTCTGCTAGTACCACATGATATCTTGTTGATACCCAAAAGATAGGAAGGGATGGCATCACTTTCTCGAAGCATGCTTCTCCTTGCATCTGAATTAAACCACTACTACTTCCACCGATTTGTCCTCATAAGCACCGTTCGTTGCCTTTGTCCGAAAGTCTGTCCGCCTCAAATTTCAGCTCTGCTGCCAAAGAAAAGTTTGTAAATGAGATCATTCACGTACATTGGCCTCCTGCCCAACACGAGATGTTGACCACAACATCTCTTCTTGCGCAAAGGAACTGCTGATGAAACTGGGAGAAAAACATGCCTTGGCAGCAAGCAGGTAATGTAACCTTAAGTGCAGGAAAAGAAAAGGTTGAGAACCGCTGAGCCACAGTATTATTGTTTACAATAGCATGATCACATGATGACGTCTACTGAGACCGAATCTAGTTTTAAACAGAGCTAACTTATCAAGTCAGCTGGTTGGAAGCATGAGCTTGGTCATTTCCAATCCTTAAAAAAGGTCAAACAGGGAGAAAAACAAAACCCTCAAGTTATATAAATTCCTTCAAGATTGAAAAATTGAAAGTTTTGAATTTTTTCAAATATGATCATTTTCTTCTCTGTGAGAACTTGGTAGCCCAGGCAGGAAGTGGAAGTAAATGTGAGTTTGGGTGTGGTAAGAAAGGAAGCAAACTGCCAAATAACAAAGATTATGGAAACGCCTATTGTAATGATATCATCGGAACACATCTATTTGATTATTGCATCTTTAAAGAGAAAGTGTAAAGGTTTGAATAGTTAGAAAAATTAATGACAAATATTGTTTGATCAATTTTGATGAAAGAGAGGTAGCATGGAAGACATTTTTATCACACACGGACACCATGAAACAAGAGCCGGAGTGGGAACAAGATTCTGGAGAGGGTGTCCAGCCTGGTTAAGAAATTCCAGATACTTATGTTTGACTAGAAAATCCTGTATGTGTTAAATATTCTTTTATCTTTCAAACAACGTAGATGTTGAATAAACTATGACCAAAAAGATGGTTAACCCCCAAATCCTTGCATCCACTTTTTATGTTTGGTAAATATGACATTCTACAGCCATTCTTGTCCATTTTCCATGAATTTATACTGCATAAAAGACCATTCATGAGGAGAAAATAGAAATGCTACCTTATATTCTGATCATAAGTAAAATGAGGCTGATGGCTATGGAAAAATTGGTATCACCACGAAGCAGGATGATACAATCTCCTATTTATAATATTATTGTAGAATGAGATTCCATAATTCATAGATATGAACATGGAACAAACAAATAACTTACTTGTTATAATGGTTAACTCAACTATTTCAACATCCTAGCTTACATGACCGCCAATAATACATAAAACTCTCTCCCGAAGCTTCTGAACAGCCTGCACACAATCAAAATATGTTACAGAGAAACTATATATATTGGAAGCAACTGATGCAAAATCAGAATCGTCTTTTTGAATATTCTAGTTCTCACCCAATATGATACTTTTGCCCATCTCTGAGCAGAGTCTGCTGCTTCCTTGAGATGTAAGCTGCTGGGAAGTTTATAGGAAACACAATATGTAGAATTTTCTGTCGCCTCTGCTACCCAAAGATGATTCATTTGGTCCCTTGCTCGCTTGGCAAGATTAAAGAAGCCAACCTGCAGAGGAAGCATAAGACTTACATTACACAGGAAGATATTCAGTAGCAGCAAACTCGGTAGTCTTGCAAATTTGAAAGGGAACAATATATATACAAATGGCTATTACTGAAGCTGCACGTAAAGAATGTCATCCTTAAGATAGTTGAATACCCAGTACCTAACCCATAATGTCAAAATGACTATAAACATTTAAAACCCATTATATTTTAAGTAATTATATGAAACAACAAAGAAGATGACTACTCACAATCATCATATACTAGGAATTTGAAAATCATCCAATTCCAAAGTTTTAAGAGCAATGCCAATATTTCTTTTAGTGTTAGAACGTATGATACTAAAAATCTTCCATACAAACAAATAGCCCATCACATACTGTGCTTCCTGAATAGGTGTGGCTGAAAAGTGCAGATGAATCATTGTCAATCATGGGCGAACAGAAACTGACAGCAAGCAAACGATCATATTGCCCTTCAAACAAAGATTCCGAACTGCATGTGGATCCATCAGTCAGGAAAATCCACTGCTTTTTCTGGCATCCAGATATATAAACGTCTCCCACATGCACGATTACAGCTGCAATATCAAACTCACTGGAAGGAAAATAAGACTAATTTATGAAGGGAGAATGATAGGGGGAGAAAATGGAAAGCAAAATTGCACAACATTCACCTTGCTAGAGGTACCTCACCCAAATTTGACAATGTAATTGATTTGCGAGGGGTGAAAAATGGTCTGCAAAAACCAAATATGACATATCTTTGCTTCTGAAATTTAATCAAAGAAAAATGCAGCATTTGCTTACTCAAATTTATCAGTCTGTATGGCACAGGTTGGTTTCCATACTGTAGAAGATCCTCTAGCTTGTAAGTAAAGGACATTGGTACCAAAGTTCAGTGGCATGAGTCCAGCAACAGAATATATCTTTCCTTCAACAAGATCAACTTTCTGATGCTCAGGAATGACAAATCAAAAAAAAGAATTTCTTTTAGAATGCCTTGTGGAAATAAACTAAGGTAACAGAAGATAGACAGTTCGAAAGGGGGTCCAAAATAAGGAATTTGGCAAGTAAAATGACTTCAAAGATGCTCTTATCAACGAGAGGGGATGTGGAAGCTCTGCATGTCAATGTATCAGAAAGACAACAATATATCAATGCATCTCTCTCCCCTTTAACTTTTTTTTATATGGCTTTCTCATTTTTCTTTTTGGTACGTGTTTTATTTTCCCACAGGGTGGAAGAAAAAAATAATAGTAATATGAAGCATAAGGTCTCAACCACACCTGCTTTTCAGTTGGATTCCAGATTGTTATCAAGCCTTCCCTTGGTTGGCACTTTCTGCATGAGCCCTTACTGGTTAATCCCACCACCCTCACTCTCATAAAAGGGGTTACATCCCTGGAATTGAGGCCTGCATCTTCAAAAGATTTCTCAATCTTCTTCTGAATATAAGACTGCCTGAGTGCCTGATGTTGGATGAATCTTCACTCAGTAAAGTTTTTACAAAAAATTATGAAGAAGATTTCTTAAAGCACACCTTTTGCTTTGCCTGATAAGCTGAAAAAGAAATTAGTTGTTCGGAACTCATATCTGCCATTAACACCTCAGGCTCAGCAGCAGCCTCAAGAATCTTTAAAATATTTGCCCCTTCATCGCTATCATTATCATTGTCAAAAACATCCTGTTGCTCAGACATAATATCGTCTACAATTTTTGATCGCCTGAAAATTTATCTTGCAATCAGAAGCTGTATTGGAAAGAGTGCGATTGGGATTACTGTTCTACAGCAAATAAAGCGGGCAAACAAGCAAAAAGAGATGCTGTTCCTTATATCATGAGTAAAGAAATAATCTAGGAAACACATTTTGAATAACCAGGTTGACACCACAATGAGTGAGCAAGGTCGACTACTGTTTTTCCATCCAATAGTAAAAAATGTTGCCACCCTCCCACCAAGCTTATTGCCAGAGCATTACCAATTCCAATCAAAAGCAAACATAGCGATAAAGTTACTCTAGCTTATAATTTACCATGCCCATTTATCACTACAATCATTACCATCAAGTTGTCGGATCCTACTTATATTCGTGCATAGAATCAAACGTCAAGACTATGAGAAACAACAGATAGACTTAAATTTGAGAGAATACAAACACTATGAGTTCATTATCTCTAACAAATATTCAATGCAAAGATTTTTAAGCTTCAGCAGTACTAGTCCTATCTGTTTAGGCCGAAATGGATCAGTTTGCATCAAGGGTAAACACAAACTAACCCCTAATTTTAGGTTTTCTTTAGTTTGCTGACTTTTACTTAAATACCTCAAAAATAAAAGGGCCCCCTCCGGCCCTTGCTTTGAACAAAACAGGAGACCGGAGTGGAGCCCTCTTCCGCAGCTTCCCGGCAGCTCTCTGGCCTCCGCCTCCTCCGCGCAGCAGCTCCCCGGCCTTCCGTTGGCTCTCCGCCGGCCTCTCTCGGCCCCCCCCTTCTCTCTCTTTTCCTCTCTCGTTCTCCCTCTCCCCCGCCTCTTCTACTGTGTCGGTACAGGCCCGGCAAGGTGCAGGCCCGTACCAACTCGTGCCACCGGGCAACCAGTACGGTGCTCAGTACCAATTCCGCCGACCCTGGTGTCAACTCTCAATACTTTCCTTTTTTATCTTGGTTAAACAAACAAACGTAAACCTTGATGGTCCAAATGCTTCAAAAAAAATCCTTTCATTGTACTTTGTAGGGATTAAACAAAAAACCAACAAAATACATTACTCTTCTTAGTAGCGACATTTTTGATATAATGTACCGCTCATTTAATTAATTGGCTGCTTAAAACTTAGAAAAAGAAATGCTTAAATTCAGTATAATTGTGAATTCTACTAAACAAATGATGAAGAAAAATATTGGAATGCACTAGACACCAAAAAAGTTTTAAAATTGCAAAATATAATGAATTTTTAAGCATCTAAAGTTCAAACAAGTAAACCATCTATGTTCATGGTACAAAATACCGGTATGTTCTATTAATGTTATTTATATGCAACATGAACTTCATTCTAGACCTACTGAGACCGCACAAATACAGAACTTGTACACCAAAAAAATACTCTAAATGTTGTGAAATAACTTTCTTGGTTTCTTTTGTTTTTTTTCTATTTTTACAATTATCTTATCTTTCCAATTTTTATGACTGGAAAATGGAGCAAAGCTGCCTATTCCAAAACTCGTAAGCCTGACCAAAACCAAAATCCAGTTTTTTCGAAGCTTGATTTAATGTGTAGTCAAACTCTGTCCGTTGGTGGTTTCTATATATCACTCATTATACATGCACTTCTATTCTATCAGGTTACCAACAGCAAAAGCAAAATACCTCTGGTGGTACAGTTGAAGGGCTTTATGTTCCATCCTTTCTGATCCTACAACAGATCCACCATCAGGGAACCTGAATTGCACATTGATGAATTGATACTAGGAAGATAAACATTGTGCTATTCTTGCAAGACAACAAAATTAGGACCAAATCACTATTCACCTCTCCTTATATAAAACAGGATAAATCCTGGTAATCCCAACCAATGTCCTTGGAACTTTACCCCCACCTGCCTTTATGCAGCTAAAAGCCAATGGAGCCCCAAGACCCTTGCCTGGAAATACACATGAAGAAGGCATGCTGAAGAAGGCCACAAAGAACATAACAATAAAAATAATAATAAAGTGCAAACAGATAAACACCAAAACAAGTCTCAAGACTAGTGTCGCAACTGGAAAGTGCATACATAATCCCAATGCATCAGCCCAGTGTGCCCGATACGTCCCGTTACTATGTATCAGTAAACTAACT
Organism: Phoenix dactylifera; assembly: GCF_051530095.1. Classification (NCBI taxonomy): domain Eukaryota; kingdom Viridiplantae; phylum Streptophyta; class Magnoliopsida; order Arecales; family Arecaceae; genus Phoenix; species Phoenix dactylifera. The sequence continues at coordinate 16,827,541 of NC_143206.1, read as the reverse complement.
GTTTTTGATGCCTGAAAAGAAGCAAAAGACAATGATAGGCTCTAACATTCCAAATGTCAATCTTAAATAGTTTATAGAACTTGATAGACAGAACACCTCAAGCGGTGAAACAGGTCCAACCCAACCTTGCAAACCAGCACCCCAGATCTGAAAAGGTTTATTTTGTCAAGTGTTGAATGGCTGAAATCTGATAAGAAATAATTAAATAATGTAGAAATATCAATGAACATCCAATGTACCCGAAGCTTCTGGCCAACAAATAGCTTTCCGGTCCGGAGTTGTTTTGACAGTAACACATCTAAGAAAGCATCCAATGAATACCTGCAACAATGAAAAGTTTAGAGCTCCAAAGGAGCTTAGTAATCTTTCACACAAGGCATAACAAAGGCATCCATTCACCATCCATCAGTAAATTCTATTCTCATATTGCGGTTACTTTCAACTGTAATTGAGCTGGTAAGCTTGTTGTTATTCTCATTTGGACCAGTCATATCATCCATTTTACAGATCTCTGTTTCAGAATAATGGATTGCTGAAATACATAGAACCATCATAGAAAAAGGTAATGCATCCCCATCCAGAATTTTCTTTATTGCTGATCTATGGCCATAGTTGACTTCTCTCTCATACCTGACATCCAATGATAGCACAGACATTATTCCCATGCAATTTAAACTTTTGCATGTTGGAATTAGAAGATAGTGCAAGAATTTCACCTGTACTTTAATTCCTCGAGCACATTAGACACCGTTAAGTACTTGCCACTAGCTTGAACCGGATAGCATCGTTCGAGGCTTGCAAGTTTCCAAACAATCCATTTGTAGTGGTTTGCGACCCACCTAAAGGGAAAAATATACAAGAAAAACCAAAATGTAGCATCTAGCTAAACAAAAACTAAGTGAAAAATTAACAATTATCTAATTAGATGCAGGATTGTTTTAAATAATAAGCACATCTCCAAACTTCGCCATATATAGAAGAGCCACAGAAATTGCATTAATCACTATCTCATCCAGGATAGGAACCAATTAATCGAACTTAAGTATGCCCCAGGGGAAGGTGAATGATAATACGTTATGTTTGCCAAAACAAGGTTAAATCAGCTTGAATCTAAAAGTTTGTGCCAAAGTTCATGTGTCTTTGCCTCTCCACAGGTGCCATTAAAGGAGACAGGAAGAATATGAATTTAGGTGTTTGTTCATGTGAAACAGAGGTCAAGGGTTGCTCAAATATAAAACCTAGTCACAAAATTCCCTAAATTTTTGAAAAGAAAATTTAAATTTTCTAGGGAAAGTTGGTGGTACTGCAAGTTATTCTATTTCAAAATCAAAACTAGCACAACCCTAGTTGCCTATAATCAAGGATTACATGACTCTCAAATTCAGGAAGCATGCACATTAAAGAAGTGTCAATATCAGGGACATTGATCAACAAAGGAAATAAATAACTAATAATTTGATGGTGTTGTTCCTTTTTTTCTATAAATGAACTTGGCTGTTGTATGCTAAACATGCCATATGATTTAGAAATAGCAACACGGTGAAACAGCATAAGTTTACCATATAAGCTAGCCCAACCTAAGGTTGGTTTTCATATGATATGGTAGCAATTCAAAATGAGCAATCAAAAAGTGGGTTAGAAGCATCAAAAAGCGAGTGCAGGTGCAAGAACAAGATAATATATCCCCAACTAAAAGATCTTGATACAAAAATACAGATTAAGATGCAGTAGGCAGCCAATGCTGTAACCTTCAATTCATAAATAAAACGAAAGAAAGAAGAACATATGCTGAAAATAGAATAAGAGTATAAGGGTAATATCTGAGAAACAGGGAGGAAGCACAACAAAACAACCATGCTGAAGTCATTGGAACAGCACAGTCGTTTCTCTATAACATATTCTTAAAGATGCTTCCTTGAAAGCTGATTCCTTTCTAGACATATGACAATTAATATATGGCCCTTAAGACAAACTCCCTAGCCCACCATATTTCCCTATATGGAGTCCAAAACAGCATCTAGGATCAAACCAAACTTTTTGATTAGAAGCTCTATTTCAAATTTATTGTGGCCCGACAGAGAAAACATTACCCGTCAACTAACATATACCATTGATTATTTATGAATTAGTGTAAACATTTATGTAGATGTCACATCTACTGAATAGTCTGAATTATGAAGATATTTTCAATAATAACATATGAACTATTTTTGTTTTAATGTGTTTCACCGCTGATATTTTCCAAAACTTCTTTAGAATTTTTGTTGTGTTATAAGATTTTGCTCTTAAATATTTTGACGATTTGTATTATGATAACCAAATTTTCAGTAGAAATGGTTGAGAGAGGCAGTAGAAATGGTTGAGAGAGGTAGCTAAAACATAATGCAGTTAGGCTGAAGCTATGAAAAACTTGAAGAAGCTTTGAGCAATAGAGGATCACTATAATTTTAGGTCTGAGCTTTTTTTCTACAACTGGCTAAAACCAAACATCAAACCAAGGTTTTCAGTCTCAGAACCAGGGACCATATAGGTACCTTAGCAGCATGGCTTGGGTGTGTATGGTACACCACCATACTAACACATGATATGCTGCTGGAGTTGGCACAATAGCTTACAGTGCTGTATTGAGCCTCTGTACCATACCAGATCGGTACAGTATGCACCACACCAAGCAGTGCAGGCTGGTACCAAATCCTTGTATCAAATTTCAGCTGCGCTCAGGACAGTATGGAATCTTATTGCTTCAATTTTGGTGATCATTGATCTAGTTTGCAAAACACATAATCAGAATGAAAGAAACTTTTCTTTCAAATTAGGACCATAGAACTACAATGATATACAGGTGAAATTTTAAAAAGATCAGCAGAACATACTCTTTAGTTGCACTTAATAATGAAGCACCAGACTGAAGCAGCATATTTTGAAAGGCTTCTGGCCCAATTTCATAGCCACCAGATTCATCACGAAATCTGTATTGCAGTGCATTATCTGCATTCATGTGTTTCACTTCATCTGGTAGATGTGCCAGCTGAATAAAAATACAGGTCAATATACTGACAGATAAATACAATATATAAATAAAAAGGAACTTCTAATCAGAGAATCAAATACCATGTTTTGCTGACTAGTGCATTTGCCAAAGAAATCCTTAATATTCTTTCGCTTAAATTGAAATGGATAATGAGAGGACACCCTCACTCTGCGACAGCAATTTTCTGACATGGATGTATCTACAAGAAGTAGGTCAATTAATATACTGCAAAAATATGGTAACCATACTTTCAATAACATTGCACCAATTACCAGTAGCCAAGGAAGAGATGCTGCCATTTAAAGGAGCAGTGAACCTGAATGAAAGCTAGCAAGAACACATCATAAGTACAATGACACATTGGAAATATGATACTGCATGAAATTACAAAAAAAGAAATGGAAGTCAAACAAACCTAGAACTACGTGGCCTTTTAAATGGAGAGACAGAGCTTCTCCTTCTGAGCCTTTTCTTTTCGCTGGAAAGCCGATTTATATTTGCATGATCCAAACTAATGTTATTTGAAATATCAACCAGTGTTCCACCTGATGGTCTGCATTCTGGAACCATTTTCACAAAGTCAATGACGGTATGAGTTACATATAGGTCTTTGTTTGAAGCCTTTGCATGTGAGACTTTTTACCATTTGAATGATGAAAGTTCTCCACAACAAACTTACCGATATTCACTTGATCTAGCATAACACCCAGAGAATTGGTACCCTGAAGGGGATGTGATGACGCCTTTTGATTGGCAAATGATTGTATGCAAGGTAAGGGTTCTGACACAGATTTGCACTTTCCAGCATTTTGGTGCACAGACGAGATGTTTTCTTTATTCCAAAAAGTCCTGCCACAATCGCTCTCATCTTTAGGAACCAAGATAAATGGTTGATCTGCTTTCTCATCATTCTGTAGAACTTCAGAGTCTGAATCAACAAGAAGGCTCCTTGCACGCTGTAATGCATCACTAGAAATCTGTATAGATCTTCCACCTGCAGTGTGGAATTTAATATGCATCTGGGTAGAATTAGATGAATGCAATTCAAACCCCAGAGGATTTTGAAGTGAATCTTTAGCCAACTGGTTTCTTGATAAGGAAAAATCCTTTGAATATCTTTGGACTGATTGTGCATCCATGGGGTCAATTCTAATTGAGCCAGTATTACCAGAATTCACATCCCATTTGAGCTTCACATGTGGATTTTCCCTCGGAGTAGTTATCCTGGCATCCAAATGATCCATTGCAAGCTCGAAACATTGTATAGAAGGGTCATTATGCCCCTCCAAACCCAGCAAAGCAGAAGCCCTAAGAAGACCAGAAGAAGATAAATTTACAGTTTTACCAGAGCCTGTCTGGAAAAGGGAATCAGAGAAACTGGAGTTTCCATCCACTGTATGTTTGTGCAGCAGGTCTGCAAATTGAAATTTAGAGATTAACAAAATCCGACAATCAGATAAAAGAAATATATGTGCTAAAAATAATTGATCATTGGCATTTATCCATACATACAAATCCTTTTTCATGAAGACATGAGAAATATGTAACAAGCACACAGCATAGTTATTATGCTTGTGGCCAATGCGTTGGAATGCCAAGGTAAAGGTAATCCACGTTGATTGACTTAACTGATATAATGATATTTGATTGAACAAGAACTTGTCCATTGATATAGTTGCGTGGTAACAGATCACTACAAGGCTTCACTCAAGGTGTCAAAGCTCAACCATGCCATACCAGACCCTGTCTCATGCCATAACAAATAAATCAACCTCCACTGATACAGGAGTATCATCCAGATCTGTGAACCATGGGTAGATATGAAGGCCCATATCTCGTACCACACACGTATGAATGATATGGGGGCAAACCTACGGGATTTGAAACCTTGGTTGAAATTTAAATCCCTGCTGCTTAGATCATTCTCGGATATAAGTAATGATGTTATAATGAACAAGCATATAACATAGCAAATGTTCGCAAATAAATTAACATCGTTGATTGGATCATCTTGACAAAATTGTTGCAAAAACAAATAGGACAAAAATTTGCTGTATGTGGAACTACATTATAGGACAACACTTGTCTTAGTATCTATTGTGCATTCTGTCATTCATTTTAAGCATTTGGACATAGATCATGCATTAGTCATTACACAGCTTCCATGAAAGCATCTATTACCGTGGTGTCTTACTGATAAGGTATGAGCCATAGTCTGTTGTACGGGTCAGTACGGACCGGTACGGTACAGCTACATTTTTCAGTTCCGACCATTCACAATCTATACCGGTCGGTACCGGTACGTACCAAACCGGTACCGGCCCGTACCGGCTTCAAATTTTTTTTGGCTTTTGGCCCGAACCAGCCAAACCGGTACAGTACCAGTTCGGTTTGGTACGGTACCGGTATCGTACCAGTACCGGCGCCCACTGGTATGTCGGTACGGTTAGTACGGCGGACCTTACTATTGATTCCACTACTAGGGGACCTTCATAAAAAGTTTAGGTACCAACAACTGCAATCAGCTCAACTATTGTCAATTACCTAAGTTGGAATAAATCATATTACTGTCCTATGCAATTTAGTTTCATCGGAATAAATAACTAAAAAGCATCATCAAAATCTAACAAGTTACGAACTTATGTCTCAGCCAACAAGAAAAGCTAAAAGAATTGTTCTTCTAGCATTTTTTACATCACCAAACTAACATAAGGGATAAGCAAATAATCTCTCTACATGGGTTTTTTGGACATCCCCAAAAGTTGTTAGAGTAAGAAGGCTTTTCAACATTCCATGTGGTACTCCTTATATGGTTCTGTAACACCGCTGCTACGGTAACATTGCAAAGGCACTTCATATAATATATAGCTAATTTTCACCATCGCATGTGCAGGTTGATACGAAAGAGGTAATTCACCTTGAAGAATATCAAGCATTATTTTGAAAAAGAAATAACAGAAACCAATACAGGCCCACATAATGATGTTAGTGCCATGTTCATCAATGTGTCACGTGCATTGTTGGCAACAAATGGGCATGCACCTCATCATAGCAAATAGTATTTATTTATGCAAGGTCATGCAACAGATAGCGATTTGCAACAATAGTTGGTATTGCATTTAGTGGTGCAGGTTAGTTGGGGAATTCTGTTGTTTTTGTCATTAGCATTGTAAAATTGTTGATTTGACATCCAACCATACATAGGGAAATCTTTGCACTTCTTGGTTTTCTTTCTATCCTTCCCTTAATAGCACAGAGAAAGAGCAGAAGATAGGTTGAGTATGGACAATACAACAATAAGATGCAACCACCAAGATATATTGATTGCTCATTGCTAAGTCTTTTCAGCCACGCAAAATGATAATGGTCTAGAATCATATTCAGCAAAGAAGATTCAAGAAATATATACAATTCTATTATATGCACTTAGCACAAAAAGGTTGAATTGCTTTCAAGTCAACTCGGAATAAGAAAAAAAAAAAGAACTAATATGCACAGAACAAAGAAAAACAGATCAAAATTAATCACCTCTTTCCAAATTATGTCCATCTTGAAGAACAGACTGTGCTTTTTTAATAGAAGGCGGTTTTAGTAATACAGACCTCCCAGATTCAGTGCAAACATAGTAGCACCATCATTATTGCTACCAACTTGAAGAGGGTTCAAAGATTCCAAAGTCAGGGGAAAAATACAGGTACCAAACAGTGAATGGCTTATCAATTGAGAGAGCAGAGAATATGTAAAAGAAATTATTTTCAAATATTTTATGAACCTACGAACATGATATATTTATGATCCTGCACTTTGAGAACTTTAGAGTATAGCAACTATGGTTTATAATCTGCTTGCAGAACATTAACAATTGGCCCATAGGAGTATGCATGCTCATAGGTGGGATAAAGTGTTGAATACTTAAATTACAAGGCCTGAAAGAGTGCAGGTTACCTTGTAACATCACCATCCAACTATAAAGCAGTATCTAGCTTTCTCATGCCAATTGGATTATGCCAGTTGACACTCCTGGGAAGTAGTGCTGGAGATTTGAGGAGGGAAAAGAAACCATACTTAGGGGAATAATGTAAGGTATTTGAGATCGCAAGGCCCAGATGATGGTCAAGGTTCACATATGTGTAACAAATGTACAGAAAAAAAATCTAGCGTGGAGAAAAGCGCAGGGTTAGGCTTCAGGTTAACGTAATTTGGGGATGACCAATAAAAATGGTGAACAATTTCATATACCTGAAGATAACGACTTCGTTGGCTATATACAGAGAGATTAGGACGTTGTTGGTGAATGTTTTTTCTTGAGCACACCGCAGAACAGGTAATGCACAATATGAAATATGAATCTTTCCTTTATTACTTGATGGTTATAAATGCTAGATGTGAAACTTTTCTGACTTGTCACATACAATGCACTAATCAAGTATATCATACACCAATGTTCGCACTTTACCGGCATCCTTATGGGGTATATGAATGCACTAATCAAGTATATGAATATATGGGGTAAATAATGTGCACTCACATGCATACCTCATTTAAAGTTTCAGATCAAGTTTGCACTGTTCTATTTCAAATGACAAAAGATTCCAAGGATTTGTTTGACCAAATTTGGTTTTGAGAGACACGCAAATAGCAACTAAGAAAGATACCATTTCAAAATACAGAAATAAAGGGCAAAAGCAAATAGACAAGAATTAATTAAAATAAAAGATGAAAAACTGACAATTTACCTTTCTTAATATTTTCTCCTTCAAGAACAGCAGTTGCCTTCCTGATTGAAGACTGACTCACCATAACTGACTTTCCCGATCCAGTACAAAACATTGGAAAACCCCCATCACTGCCACCACCCTCCAAAACTGTTGCAGCTCCTAAATGCAAATAACACATATATGTAAAGAGACAGTGTGAATGCAGCATTAATTAATGAACTGTACCCAAAATTATTTTAGCACGTTTCCATTTAAGAAAAAAATAAAGAACAATGGAAGCAATCATGTCATAAAATATATTCTTATTGAATTTATTGAGATGTGCCCAACAAGAAAAATAGAGAAAAGAAATTTAATGTTTTATGATTTCTAAAAGATATGTAAAATCTTACAGATTATGTTTATTTTCATCTATAACCAATTCAGAATTTTTTGACAAAATATCATAATGTGTTGCTTTAAAATTTAAAAAATAAAATAAAATTCTGCTGGCACCACAGACAAACTTAAAGTTCCTCTAGATGCATTTATCATTTTAATTCCAACATACACGAGCAATAATTAAAAGAAAGCAGGGACACTCTTGGTAATTAAACATCAGCAATATATAAATAAAGGGCAAGAAGTGGTTAAAATCAGAGTACACAAAGAAGAGGAGCAACAGAGTCACCTTTGTTCGTACCCACTGCTTCAAGAACAGCTGATGCTTTCCTGACAGAAGACTGCCTCACTCTAACTGACTTCCCAGAACCAGTATGAAACATTGGAAGGTGCTCCGCACCCCCATCCTCTAAACTTATTTTAGATCCTAAGATAAAAATGTATATCAACATAAGCCGATGAACAAAAGGCATGATTCATTTGTGAACTACTCCTAGAACTTTTCGCTATTGGATAATGAAAACAATAAAAAAAGAAGCAAGATTTACCTTTCTCCATATCCACTCCTTCAAGAACAGCTGCTGCCTTCCTCATAGAAGACTCTTTCACGGTAACCGACTTCCCATAACCAGTACGAAACATTGGAAAGCCCTCTGCACCGCCACCATCCTCTGAATGAAAAAAAATAAGGTTTTATAACTATAAATAAGAAGAGGCACGATTTATTTGTGAACTCCTCCCAATCTTTTTCTTCATTGATTGAAAAAGGAGAAAAAGAAATAAAAGAAAGAATGCTGGCAAGCGGACCCATAATAATTAAAAAACAAAAATTTTACGACTCGATGGTGCATTTTATCTAAGAATTTACATAAGAACTGTTGATCTACCTCTATCGGTAGCATCTCCTCCTTCAAGAAAAGAACTTGCCTTCCGAATCGAACTCTCACTCACCGAAACGGATCGTCCCAATCCCGTACGGAACATCGGCACTCCACAACGAGCCCCATCACCACCTTCTATGACCTTCTGACGCGCTGGGGAAAAAAATAATCACAAAGAATCACGACGAATGGCGGGAGAACGCCTTTTCTCAAAGATTAAATGGGTAAAAATACCTTGGATCACGAGATCTTCCATGGATGGGAGGCGAGAATCGGGGTGGTTCTCCTCGCCAAGAACAAGGGTTTCAGGCGGCGGCTGTTCCGGCCGGCGCCCGGGATCTCCGCCTGCTGCGCTCCACCGGAAGTGGCCGCCGGCAGTCGGAAGAATCTGCCACGTCAATCGATCCCGCGACGTCGGCATGTGCCTTTTTTTCCGTAAGGAAAGAAAGTGAGGAAGGATGAGAAATTCTGCGGTGCGAAGGAGTGAAAGGGGAGGGAAGAGAGGCGGGAAGATGGAAAGTTCTAAAATAGAGTCGGTGCCGCCTCCAGAAGGGCGAACGCCAGTAAAAGAGCGCAACGCCTCCGGACCCCGGTGCTCATTTGTTGAGAAGCCCCGGACCCGGCAATTTTTTTTAAGGTATATTCGGGTTATCATTTGGATGATTTAGCTAAAAATTTTATTAGATTTATGAATTACAACCATCGAATTATGAATTGGGTGAGATCTATATTCATAAACATTCAAAAATAATTTTGAAGTGAACTGACTATAAAATCTCGATAATTTTTTTTTTTTATCTCTATAAATTTCACACCAGCCTACACTGAAGTTATTCCTGTATACTTATATGAATGTAGGCCACAGCTGGTAATCCTACAATTTTTTTGATTATACTTTCAACCTATAAATTTAATAAAATTTTTAGCTTAACCATCCAAACAAGTTCTTAAGGATATTTTTTTTCCCAATGGATGAAACAATAAAGGAAAAATGGAAATGAACTCCCATTTCATGATGCATCAAAGTGGTAGCTTCAAAATCAGCATTAACTCCAATTCTCACTGGTTCACGTTTAATATCTTGTGAAAGTTTCTATAGTCCGGCACACTGCGATCCTGAGACTAGTTCATATCTACTTCTATGGCCAATTGCGGTTTTTTTTTTTTTGAAATAATACTTCTGCGACAAAGTTAAACTAGTGTTTCATTTTTATTTCTATGACCAAAAAAACAGTCTCTTTCCGAGACTGTTTTTAAAAAAAAATCCTCTTGCCGCGAGTTTCAACAAAGTTTCTGGTATGTTGGATTGCTGTAACTGAGAAATCCAGCGAGTTTCAACTAGACCAAGCACGTCGTCTGCTGACACTAGTCAATATTTAGCAAAATTTTTATGGGAAATTTCAACGAGTTTGAGCACGTCCCACTTGCTAAGATTAATTCATGCTTTACAAAAGATAAATTAATGTTGGTTGCAAGTTTCACATAGTTCCAGCATGCTACAACCGAGACTGCCATCATAAATCTCTTCAATCTTCTGTTTACCAGTTACATTGCACCCTGCAATCTTCAGTTGTGTCAGTTATGCTGCACAGTTACTAAAGAATCTAGATGCAGGATAGATTCTTAAAAGGTTCTTGATCATGTTAGAGACCACTAAGTGGGTATTGACATGAAGCAATGTTCAGGATCAAGAATTGAAGCACAATATAGACCTCCCTATCTCTCTCTCAAAAACAAAACAAAACAAAACAAAAAAAACAAAAATATACACAGGCAGGGGCAGGTTTTAAAGGGTGCTCCTGTCTGGTTTCGGAAAACACACAGTAATTCCCCTTGCTCCGTGATAGTCAATTTCAGCAATATTGTGTTTTGCACCAGACGGAAACAGATAAAGATCAATACCATTTCATAGGGAGAAAATGCCACAACAAGAACTTTAAGGCAATGGATTCCCAGCATTGATCATATGAAGACCTATCACATCTGAATTAAGGGCAAGGATCCAATGGCTCCAGGAGATATCTAGTTTCAGCAACAGTCTTGAAAGTATTTCAGCCTGCTTGTAGAAAGTGACTGGGCTTCCATTGCCAGAGTCAAAGTTCATGAGTGACCTCCTCTGGAGTCATCACTTTCAAAAGATTGTCAACTAAAAAGTTTGGATTGGCAGGGGGCAAAAAGATAAATAAGCTTGGCACGAGGGACATGATTTTTGCCTCTTCCTGAGCCTGTTGTAATCAGCAATATGGTCCCAATTTTATTGGATGTCCTGAAGACACAAGCATGATTTGATATGTCAATAATTTTAAGATTCTGTCACCCTATTTAATTGTCCCAAAATTTAAAGATTTGGGATCCATCAAAACCTATTCATCATGAGTACAAACAGTCAAAGTAAAGCCTAGTATCAAACATAAAAATCATTTCTTTCTTTTTGGTACAAATTAAAATCATTTGTTCAGCTAGCACTTAACATCTCCAAATTGAATTCGTGAAATATGTCCAAGTCGAAATTTGTATCCGGCGAAGAATATGAAACCATGGAGTTGTTGCCAAACAGGTTTCCTCATTCCATTGCACCTGAACAAAATATCCAGTGACGTGTGTAAGCCAGTGAAGTCATCACGGTTCTCATAAAGAATGCATTAATTTCCCTACACTTGGAAATAGTTGTTTTGAAACAGTAAAAATAGATTCATGCAGCGAATACTAGATTCATTCTAATGGCTGATGTAAAGTCACGTACCTGTTGATTCTGCAAGATAACCGGTTGTTCTCCTATTTGTGATAAGTTATTGGTCCTTCATGCCTACTTCTACCAGTGTAGAGTTTAGTAAAATATTTTTGCAATAATATAAAATTAAAAAGTGAGGTTTACAGAATGAAACTGCAAGAACTATTATTCAACTTGCAGTACTACTTTTCCATCACTATACTTCCTTTCCGGGTGGAAAATGACAAGGTGATATTCTCACAACTAGAGACAAAACTTATATCAAGTTGCACAATCCTCAGTCTGGAAACATCCAAGAAATTAATCATGTTTCTTTATCATCTGGAAGGTCTTTCTCTGATCTTCCTCCACCAGCTCCCTCAGAAGCTCATCATCAATATCATCAGCCTGCCTCGAAGAACTGTACTCAATGTACTGGCCAATGAAAATCATCTTTGACATCCAGCCCTTCCGTGCATTACTTTCATACTTGCCCTCTTCCCATGTCCCTGATGCCAATAGCAGATAAACGTACACCACTCTCTCCTGACCTGGCCTGAATGCTCGAGCGATTGCTTGCCTTGTCTTTGAGTGATTCCACTCTGAGTCCAACATAACCAACCTTGATGCTGCTGTCAAACTGATGCCTTCAGCACAAGCAGTGGTTGATGCAAGCAAAACCTTGCTTTTTCCTTTAACGTCTCCGTTGAACTTATCCATGATTTTTGCACGCGTAGACAGCTCTTGATCGCCTCGAAGCACCAAGACTTCTTCTTCCCTATGCCATCCAAAAACTAGCTCAAAATACTCTACGAGCAGGTTTATAGGAGAGATATTGTGACAGAAAATCAGAACTCGCTCCCCTCTGCTAGCGGACTTGTGCACAAGATCTATTACGAACTTAACTTTAGGACCACACATGTAGTTTTCTTTACAAGCATCAATATTCTTTAACTGCTCTGCACTGAAATAATTATCTACACCTGCTATTGCTTTTATCAGACATGGGTGGATAGAACCAACTGTGATTAGTGACTCCAGCTCAAGTGGGCACCTTTTATGTGTTACTGAGTTTTGCAGTTTCGTTAAAATTTGTTGCTGGAGATCTGTTGAAGACAACAGGAGAGTGTAGATTTGCAACCCAGGAAGCATGTTTGATATTTCGCCTTCATGAACATCAACAAATCTGCTCGTGATTCTGTTTAACAAATCTAAACCTTGCTTTCTATCATCTTCTTCACTTGATTCAATTTTTTGGCCAACTTTTTCTACAAAAAGTTTTCTAGCTAGTCTTTCTTCACGATTTATTTTCTTTCCTCGCTTGTGCTTTCTGCTATGGAAAATATTGACCATATGTGGATCCAATTCACTTATAGCATCATGAATAAAGTGAGGTCTTGCTAAAGATAGGGTGTTGAAATATTCCTCAAAGTTGTTTTGAAATAATGTTCCAGATAGAAGAATTCTGTATTCAGTCTTCACTTTCATCAGAAGCTTTCTCAACTTGGAGTTTGTGCTTCTTGGGTTGTGACCTTCATCTAGAATCAAAAGCCCTGGGCTTTTCTGCAACACACCTGCCATGAACTTCCTATATTCAACATTTGAATCTTCTTTTGCCATGGAGAAAAAAGATGAGTAATTCATAAGAAGAATGCTCGGTTCTTCGTGCCACTTCCTTAACTTTTCTAGACAACTCATAATGTACATCATTTTTCTGTTTGGCCTGCGAGCATCTATAGAAAACATTCTAATTTTGCAGCCTGACAATTCTTTCCCATAGCATTCTTCCCGATGAATCAGGTATAGAGGAATTGAAACCTCCCATTTCTGAAACTCTCTGCACCAGGTATGAACTGCTGTCTTGGGAGCAAGCACTAGAGGTCGGCTTCGAGGAAATAGTTTCAAGTAGCTGACAAGAAATGAGATTATCAGCAGTGTTTTTCCTGACCCAGGAGAATGCGAGATCACACAGCCACCAGTTTTGCCTGACTGATGATTCATCTCTTCTGGCTTCAAAGATCCAGCAACGTTCCTCCATATAAATTCAAAAGCTCTCTTCTGGTGAGGATGTAATTTAGACCTAAAATCAGGTATTAAAGTCCATATATTGTCACACCCTTCTGACAATGAAATGTCCCATGAGGAAATAGCCTTACTTAAAGGATCCGATTCCAAATCATATAGCCCCAAGAAGCCAAGTTTCTTTACACCAAATTTCTCCTTGCAAGTGACCGAATAATCACCCTGAAACAACATGAGATAAACATGGAAGGAATTATGCATGAATAAGATGTGGCACGAAAATCATCAAAGGAATCATGACTGCTAGCTTTGAAGCTTACAAATGGTGGTGAAACATATCTTATTTCAGTGCATATAAAGTTGCATAACCGACAAATAACTCCAATATCCTCCTTCAGCATGTAATCATGACGGCACTGTGGCTGCTCTGGATCTCTCATTGAACTGTTGGTGGTGCCATCAAGAAATTTCGAGTCCAATACCTGAAAATTCCCCAATGTCTTTATTAAAGTAAATAAAAAAAATGAACATAAGTTTTTATAGCAAAAAGATTAATGGTTATTTAGCTTTTCATGGAAATGTTAACAGTTCTGCCATATTTCATTCTGTTGTGGGTTAATAAAGGCAATAATATATAAGGACCAATGTGTCAACCAAAGTAAAATAAATATTATCCTCGAAACAACAAGACAACCAGAATACATATACACCATTAGTGATATTTCTCAGCTATTACCTTTCACTCGGTATGTAAAGAACTGGTTTCAGAAAAAATCAACTCATGACTCACAATAATTTTATAGCAAGATATTCATTATTCATTATTCTCATTTATGATTTAAGTGTATTGATAATGCAAGAAATCAATAACACAATACATTTAGAAGCAAGAAACTTTTCTTTTTTTGCGCCATACGTTTCACTGCAGAGTCTTTCTGCCATCTAAAATTTTCTCGTTAGGTGCTCTTTCAAATATAACACAATATAAAGACACTACATCAAGAAAAACTATAATATTTTGAAAAACTTGATTGTACCCGCTTTTGTTCAAGAAGGGTGAGTGTAGTTAATGATTGTTCCATTTCTTTCCACAAGTCTTCATGCTCTTGATTCTGAAGTTGAGTATCAACTGATGGTGTCCACCTAAAATATGGCGGTTCTTCTGGGAAGTTTGTTGGTTTATGTGTTGGCCACTGAACAACAGGTTCAATGTTTCCTTCAGTTTCACATTTGATGTTCCCCATGCACTGTTCAATCAAATGTTTGCACTCGGCTGCACTTAATAATTTCTTTCTGGTTGAACCCCTTTTCATATATGGCTGGGAAGAGAGATGGTCAAATTTATTAGATAATGAGGAGATAATTCCTCTTCGAACTCTTTTGCATAAGTCTTTCAGTTTCATTTTATTTTGGACCAGAGAATGATGCGAATGAATTTTCATACTCTTCCCCTCAGATATGTTCATTTGCTGCACAGTTGCAGCAGTTCGTTCTTCTCCAGTGGACAGACCAGATCTCGAAGAATAAGGAGTTGGTGTTTCATCTTGGTCCATTCTGTTCATTTCACATGTCACATTTCTCATAGAGCAACGATCAAAATTTGGTGAAGAATAACTACTAAATCGATCTGGCTGTAACTTGCGACGTTTAGAATGCCTCAAATTCATGTGATCATATAAAATCTCAACATCTGAATCATTGTCTGCATCACTATCATTTATATCCATCTCAATGGTTCTCTCGGGAACAGGCATTTCCTTATGTGTCCCCAGGACAAAAGTTTCAACCTTAGGTCGCAGATATTCATTGCATCTTTGAAAACAGATGACCTTTATGCTCTTATCAGAGCTTCGAGACACTACATCACTATCACCATCTGATTGAACATCAGTTGTACTGGGTCTTCCATCACTGTAAAGAATATAGTAAACTATCTTGTTTTGCACCAACTTCAAGTCAAAATCCATTCTTTTCAATGTAGATAATACAAGCAACCATGAAATTTCAGAAGAAAATGCGTCATTGAGAAGTTTACTTTTACTTGAAGAGATACAATCCTCGGTAGAATTCCATTGGTGGCATCCATTTTCACAAGGCTCATTTTTTAGCTTTTGAAGTATGGCAATATTATCAATTGTAACTACCTCAGCCACTCTTTCATTTGTGCTCCTTTTCATGCTGGTTGGGGAATTACTCTTGCAATAGATCACAGAAAATAAGCAGGCACATCGATTAACATGAGGAGTTCTTTTGATTGAGATAATTTTGGCATCATGCCATGAGAGCAACTGCAGGAAAGAGAGATATTTAAAAAAATAATATTCAGATTTAAAGAAAGTGCATATATCTATTGTCACACTCATGTATTAGCAGTTTATTATTATATGTAAACTGTTATCATGTCAGAAAAACATATAATTTGGTAAATCATAATAGTAGAATGCAAGATTCTGCCCAATAAAGATCCTGCAAGTCAGGTTGATACAAAGAGGCAACTACAAACAGACAGATTTGATTTAATTTATCAGGTGGAAATAAACATGCAATGATCATATGCACCACCAAATCATTTAATCTACAATCTACTTAAAGCTATGATAAGGTGGCATACAGGTGTCTGTAGTTCTTCATCAGAACTCGTCGCAATTGGATGAGCTGAAAGTACGCACACATCTATACCAGCCTTCAGGAAATGCGAGCAATCAAATGAGCTTGCTTTTCTAGACCGCATACGTAGACAATCACCAGTGATTTGATCCTCTAGCATAGATCCTCCGTGATTAAATTGAACAAAAATGCTTCCACTCTTGATGCTTACATGCTGGGTTCCATGCCAAGACCCATGATAAAATGCCTCAAAAGCTGCAAGTGAGCATTATATATACAAGAGATCAAACAGATTGTTCAATAGAAACACACAGAAATATGAAAGTTTTTTATTTTTTAAATAATAGTACAGATACTCAGAAGTTATGAAGGTTAAAAGCATTAAAACTGCAAATCAGAATCCTAGAGTCCAGTATGTTGCTAAATGTGAGTCAAAAGTGTTTTCTAGACATATCTAGTCCATTCACTAGAACCATTTAAATTTTAAGGAAATTCAAATTGAAGTCAAACAGCCAATCTAAAGTTCAAATATCCTTGGAAAATTATGAACACTTTTTCCTTCTTACGAGTTGCATCAATAGGATGGCTGCAGCGAGAAGTTGGTCCTTTCAGCATAATGGTGAGAAATGTCAATTGAAGCTTAACTCAACCAATCACACCTGTGAGACGAGAAGGTAGTTCAAATAAATGAGCAGTCACGAAAATCCAAATTTCCATTTTGAATAGAAATTATTAAAATAGGTTAATACAAGTTATGCATGGCAATTATTTGCATGGACGCAAAACTAGGATGAATAGGCATATCTATGTTCTAAGCATCCTATAGCTAATATCTAATTAGTCAATAATTGAAGAATAATGACACATAAAACTGAAGTCAACTGGCAGGGATGGGCTAAGCATGCTTTTAAAAGGTAACCCTGAATACCCGACCCTCCAGATTCTTAGGAAACTGATAACTAAATATATACATAGATATCCACGTACTATTATTTTTGAGCAAAACTACTAAACATATTTTACTACATAGAATGCTGATATTTGTCTCCGGCCTGATTCATGAATGGTTCAGTATGGGGCTGAATCTGATTCACTGGAATGGGGGCATGAGGTCGGCGGACTATCATTTTTCTTTTTTTTTCTTCTTATTAGTACAAAGCAATACATCAACTTTTTTACTAAATGAGAGTTGGACTTGGCTTCAATCAAGTAGATCTCCACTCAGATCTAGTCAGGTCTAGATCAAATAATGGAGATCTCGCATCAATGATCTTACTCGTTGGATATAATCTACTACCTCCAAATTGTTTGCATGCCAAAAAGCATGTAATTTGAAGACCCCTAGCCAAATGTAGCAAGTGGTCAAAAAATTGGATAGTTCAAACAGCACGAAATAATGCATTCTTTTTACCACTTGATGCATAGACCTGGAGTCTCCAAATCACGTGATTTTTTATTTGTAAACATTTTAAAGGTAATAGATCACATCCAACAACTCGAATCGTCGATGTGGGACTCCCATCGTCCGATCTAGACCTAATCAGATCTGAGTGAAGATCTACTTGAGTGTAGCCAAGTTTTACTCTACTAAACAATGTATCTAGATTTCTCAAAAAAAAAAAAATCAATGGTTTTGAAAGTTCTATGTGTTGAGAAATATCGGATTTGTCTATTTGTTACTTTGTTAATAAAATCAACATATTACACAAGAGAACTTAAATAGATTCTCATTCTATTATGATGAAAAATATTAACATATGTACAATATAGCAAGTTTGTAAACATCCTTCACCTCCTATGCACAACTGAAGTATGCATTCTAGTCTAAAAAGAAAAAGTTTTCATTCTGCGTAACTCTAATTTTATAATTAAAAAGAATTCTAGTGGGCCGAATGAACATGGGCCCCACCCTGTAATCGGAAAGAAAAGGTACAATTAAAGATGAACAATAATGTTAAAAGAAAAAAAAAATGAGTCAAGCAAATTTTGTTCTCTAGAATGATAAAGTACAGATTAAAAATTAAAAAAAAAAAAATCTAATGGACCATGGAAAAAAGAAATGTTTTTAAAATCGACCTGTCAGATTGGTCCAATCGGCTGGTCCGATGAAGTCAACAGGACATCACGATAACATCACAATTATATTTTTATTTTTTAAAATTTCTAAACATAGGGAAAATTAGAAAAATAAGAAAAAAATTCCAAAAGAAAACTAGTGAATGGCAGTCAGGAAAAACTAGTGGCATACTTTATGGTGTCGAACTAGTGTCATACTTTATGCCAGTCAGGAAGTTATATCAAATATAGGCCACTAGGTTCATCCAGCAAGTTATTATGCGTGAATGACAACTACTGGCAGGAACATTGGCTATAAATTAACCCATCAACAAAAAATTAAAGCAACTTTCAACAAATTCTCATCATTTATTGTACAAAACAAATAAGTCATACGTCCTATATATGGATCAATGGACTGAAACTAAACAAAAACCCGGAAATTGGACTAATTTCAACATAACAAAATGGACCGAAACTTTATACGTTCAACTCAACAAAAACCCTAATTTCCATCAAATTGGACTGAAACACTCTATTTCTCACTCAGCTCGAACAAGAATCAACCTTCCGGATGCCCAGTTTAATATTTCTATCGTTCCAAGAAGAGTTCAAAAAAAAAAAAAAACAATTTTTCGTGCAGAGAAAAACCGCGAGTAAACTCCGGATCAGATCGGGAGAGGGAGATGGAAGAGGGAAAGAATCAAATGAAAGGGCCGTTGTGATGGAAGGGAAAGAATCAAATAAAAGGGAAATGGGACAGGAAAAGAACGTGCACCCCATGTATAAATACACAAATCCAACATGCTAGCATCCGATACCACATAAAAGAAAGAGTATAACCACGTGCTTGTTATTAACCATGGAGGCCTGGTCTTTAAGAGCACATAGAGCATGCTTAAGTTAGCACTTCACACCAGAATCCAGATACTTCGACAAAGAAAACAAGAAATCCGAGTGAATATATGGTAAAAGATGCTGAGAGATTTCGGAAGGTCTGAAATTTTAGGGTAAATAATTAAAAAAAAAACTACGAGAGGAGTAGCCAAGAGGGTGGACCACGTTAGCGCGGACCTTGGATCTTGGCCTCTACGTCCGTTCCGCTAGGAATCGTGCGAACGATCGCGATTCGGAGACCACGAAGGAGCAGAGAAGATGGGGAAGAGGAGGGATGTATCCTCTTCTTCTCGGCTCGTTGTAGGGTGACGGGCTATATAGGGAAAGATCGCAAAGCGGAAATCACTGCGATTTCAGTAACGATGGGGCGTTAGATTTATATATATGTATAACTTTTGACCACATAGTCTATGGTCTTTCAGTTTGGGTCGGGTCGGTCGAATTCGTTGGAGTTTCAGTCGGCTTAGGCTAGGTGACGTGGAGTTAATTGATTTGTTTTTTTTTTTAGGTACGGCCGCAGCTCACATGCGACGGATATAGGTGCAGTCGATAAAATTAATTTAAACTTTAAAAAAAAAACACTATCTAATTATTGATTTTGTAGTTAATTTTTGTGCCGGACGGTATCTGCAAATCTCTCGGTAAGACGAAACATATGCACCATGCCTCTTATGTTTAGATCGGGAATAATTTTTTTGAGTAGCAGAGTTATATTTAACAATTATAGTATAAAAATATCTATACAAATTAAATAAAACAAAAGATTTTAGAAAGGGAGGGGGGCGGAGTGTCGGATATCATTATTTGCGGCATGAGTAGCCACCTAATTTATTGCAAGATCTATCTAAATATGGACTGCCTCAAAAGAACTTACACATAATTCTCTAGGTATTAGAAAGTAATATACGAACACCGTCAATATGAACTTCCTTTTTAGGCATCCAACTAGTCAAAATTTTTGAGTAGCCTACTAAAATAATATGAGATGCCCAAAGAATATTAATAGCATAAATGAAATCTTCTGACTCTCCTTTTAGCTTTGGAGCTATATTATCACATAAATGAAATCCACTTATATCTATAGAGGAATTTCTAGAACTTTGGATCATAAATCTACTCGGCCACAAGCTCCATAATCAATCATGCCACTATCAAAGTTATTTTTGAGAAAGTTAAAGCTAGTGAGTTCTAAGTAAAATGAAATACATCAGTAGTTACAAATTTGCAGATAAGGAACCATAGAATTTTTCTAGCCATGCGAGACCCCCCGATAACATTGATGTGAGCCCAATAACATTGATGCGAGTGAACTTGGAAGCTCAAAGATAGGCCTCCATAAGTATTGATTAAAGGTTTTGTTGGTTATTTTCAAATATTTGCCCATTAATATCCTACATATAAATATATCATTGTTCTCCTGCAAATTTCTTAATGACTCTTCTTTACTATGATGAAGAAAGGAATGTTAAGGCCCAAAAAAGGGATGGTTGTTGCATTAGAGACAATAGTGAGCTTCTGCAGCATTGTCTGAAGGAAGTAAAAGGATAGTTTACAAATCAAGAATTAGAGATCTACAGCAATTATTTTCTTCATTTCTTACCGAGCAAACATTTTCCCTCAGTCCAAATTTAATTTCAACACCACAGATCATGTTGACCAGCCGGACCCACACCAGACTAGGCCATCTCCATCTTGGCTTGACTAGTCCTACCAACCACCAAGGGGTCCCCTGGTGGGTAAGATAAATAAATCGCTTACCCATCATCACTTCGTTTCATATTAAAAATAAATCAAAAGATTATCGCACCTTTCTCGACAAATGCATAAGATTGCTGATAGAAAACCAGGGGCTCTATTTTTTCACTCATGAATCTTAATTACCATGTTTTGTAACTGATTAGTGCACACATCCGAGACAGAGAAAGCCATCGCCGAATGCCTACAAAGGTGTAAAGAGTAGCCTAGAGACTACCCGCGCCCAATTTGAATTCAAGCTCAACTCGATTCGGCTACTATCAAACTTGAGTAGTTTGAAAAGTTTATTGAGTCGAGCTCAATCCACAAAATATCCAGCTCGAAGGTTCCTAAACCTAATAAAAAAATATATATATTTTATTTACAATATAAATTATTTTAATATTTTAGAAATATAATATTTATATATTTTAAATATGATATAATGTCTAATTTCTAACTATAGCCTTTAATTATAATTAAGGTTCAAACTTAATTTTAAATATAGTTCTGTTGATATTCGAGTTGGGTTAATATTAAAATTTGTCCAATCTCAAATTGGGTTTTGAGCACGAATATTTGTGCAACATCCTCTTCTTGATGAAAAATTTTTGGTACCACATGATCGAGTTAGGAGCGAATACCGGAATTGGAGGTTTAACCTGTGAATTGGGTGTATCGAACTCAGATTGGGGATTTGGACCGTACATACAGCCAAAGTCAATTACGGCCGCTGTTACAGGAATAACCACCGCCACGCAGTGACGCAATAGTCTTTCCCCGAGGATAAAGAAAGCGATGCGTCGGGGCAGCTCGTCACTCTTCCGGAACGTTTGGCTGACACGTACCAACAGCGACGGCTGGTTTCTCGCCACGACGCAGCCCACGTCACCCTCTGTGTTTGGTGCGCCCGTCGTTCGCCCCTGTAAGCAAAGAGGGGCACCCTCTCGGTCTTCTATGGTCGGTGGGAACGCAAACCACCTTCTGAAGAACGGACAAAGAGAAAAGGAGGAGGAAATATCTCAGCCGATAAGGAATCGAAAAAGACCGGAGCGGAGCCCTAGAAGAAGATCCAAGAAGAAGAAACCGTAGGAGAGGCTCACAGAAGGAGAAACAAGGTCACAAGAAGCAGGAGAGTAGCAGAAATGACAGAGCCAGAAAGGTAAGAAATCCGGTTCTCGTTTCAGTGATTTCGATTCCATCATCATCTTTGCTCAAGATTTACTTTCTCTTTTCTTGTCCTTTGTGATCTCGAATTAGGGTTTGGGTTCCCTCTTCCTCATCGTCACCTGGTAATTATTTCGAAAGTTTTTGTCTGGGATTTGGGTTTCCTTGAGTCTTTACTCCTTTTTTCCGCGTTGATCCTCGAGGCCTAGGGGTTGTAAGTTATGAGTTCGATTCGGTTGTCGTGTCATCAAGTTTGATGGATGCTGCGGTGCTATTTTGAGGACTGGAGTTTTGATGTTACAGAAAAGGGGAAGATTAATTCGGTAGTACTGGAATTTGTTGAATCTGGGTATAAAGTTCGCTGTCTTGCATTTCGATCGTGAAATTTCTTTATCGGGTGTGGCGAATATTTCCTAAAACCGAGTTGAACCAGGCCCCGCATCTTGAGGAGTAGCGTGGACCAGAGTGTCAGGCTTCTGGTTCTCAAATTTTTGCATATTTGATAGAGTTTTGAGTCTGAATTGTATATGGTGAGGATGGTCATCTTCTATTGGGATAGGACATACTCTGATCATCATCATCATTTTAAAGAAAGTGCACAATGAAGAGGACGAGGGAAATTGCATAACGAAGAGGATAAAGAAAGTGCACACTGCAAGACTGGAATTTATCTGGTAGTAAAAATCTTTCTTCTTTGAAAACCTCGAAGTAAAAAAAAAAAGCAGTTAAACTTTACATTGTGAGACTGGAATTTAAATTTTACACTGTGAGACTGGAATTTATCTGGGAGTATAAGTTTTTCTTCTTCGAAAACCTAAAAATAAGAGAAGAAAGGCTAGCATATGGGGTAACAGATATTACTAGATCATCTCTGGAAAATTCTGTTGACTTGTAAAGAGAGTTGGTGCACTGGGTTCGAGGTAACTTTGGATGATGTTAATGGTTGTTTCATTGAAGACTTTTAAAGTTCATTTTAATGGGCTATTATTAGTTCGACTGAACCCCACACACCATCATTAACTGATCTTTGGCAATTATGTATCTTAACTAATGCTGCTCTCTATGATGATAGAAGAAGGCCCTTGATACTCATGTATCTGGGTAAAATTTGCAAACCATGTCAATCCAAGTGCTCTTTCTCTTCACGCAAAAATCAAGTAGTTTTGCTCATAGTCCATTATTTTCATATGGTTGCTATATAGCATAGATAATGGAGTCTGTTATTGAGAGATATGAGGTTATTGTTTGTTTGGTTATGAACTATATGGGAATTTGGACCATGGATGATTTGAGAGACTGTTCGAGATTCAAGAAAAATTGTGTTGAATTTTCACTTTCTAGAGACATTGAGGTGCATATCAAGCTGGCGGAGAGTGGCTGTATATTGGTTCAGAAGGAAGGGTTGGAATAAAAGTTTGACAAAGAGAGAGAAAAAAAAAACAGTTTGCGATAATTGACTTTCTAGTTTTGGTGATTCAGTCATGTACAATGCTATGTCTTATGTCAAAATGATTCCAAAGACAGGGAAGAACATGACAAATGTATATGAGTTGCATTTCTAGGGCGACTCAGCTCTTTTCAACATTTTACAGTAAGCATTGTGGCGGCCTGATTTTTTTCCCTAAGGAGTCATGGAACTGCATAGAAACATTTGTAATGAGATTTTCTATGTGAACATGATTGTAATTTGATAGTAAGATCAACTTCTTATTTTTGAGACATTTTAAAATTGTGTGATTGAAGTAGTCATCGGGCAATCCTTTTGCTACATATGATTCTGGAGATGAATGGAGCTTTACTTACAGGAGAACAAAGCCAAAATCGTGAAATAGAGATGTTATTGGAAGGCATGTCTTGCGACTCTAGTGGTTGACTTTCCTTTGACATCAGGGAATCTTGTTGGGAAGTACAAAGGCCTCAGATATTTATTGATGACGATCTTGGGAGGCCACCTATGTGCTCTTCTATAATCTATCATTGCTTTTTTCTCTTGTCAGTCTGAGTAAAATAGCTGATTTATGGAGGTCTGTATAATTTACTCATCATTCTTTTAGTTTTTACTTGTTTTTCCTTGGCATATCCCATATTATTGGCATGGGGTTTATCGGGAAGAGGAGGAATGGAGATGAGAGGGAGGAAAACGAGGAAAGGGGGTGGTGGTTGGAGGTGGGTGGGTTGTAAAGTCTATCCTTTTTTCTTCTCATTTTTCTTTCTTTTCTTTCTCTTTTTACATTTTTTTTACTAATTTAAATTTCATAGTTTTATTTTGTATTCTGATTGATCACATGGTCTACTGATTGTATTGCATCTGTGCTGTGATTTTTGTTGAAGTAGAATTTGGAGAGCAACAAGGGATGGGTGCATTGATTGCATCAGATCACTAGGTACGAATATTGATAAACTCAATTCTCTTGTCCTTTTTTTGACTTATAAAACTTTCCTCCAAATCATCTTAGAACTTCTTATAGTGATGCCCCAAAACAAAATTGCTTTCTGTTAGTACTGAAGAAACTGCCCACTGTTAGTACTGAAGTTTCTTGTTTCAAAGTCCCACTAGGAGATGAGTTATAGGGCGTGGAAATGGATTGAGGCCTCTAGTTGAAAGAAGCATATGTTAAAACAGAATATGTTGAGTTTGTCTGCTCAAACCATTATGAAGAACTCAAAACTTTTGTAACCAAATCAGGCAACGGTCTTTGTCTCCTAGGAGATGTTTGGTTGGCAGGAGTTGATCTCTGGAATGGGAACGAGAATGAGTGACTCATGCTTTAGCTGCTTAGTTAGGAGGAGTCCCATTCCCATTCCCATTACAGGAGGGAATGAGAATCCCTCTAATATTTAAATCTCATTCTGCCAGGTTTACTTTAAAAAAAAATTGATTTTCCAAAAATTTCTTTTTATTTAATTGATTTTCCAAAAATACCTTTCTGTTTAATTGATTTTCTGATTCCGATTTTGATTCCAGTCATCAACTAAATGCGTCAGAAAATATGACCATTCTGATTTCCATTCCAATCCATTCCATTTCTGATGCCGCTTGTGAATGAAATGCATCCCTAGAGCGGAGCATTCGGTTTTCAACAGATGCATGGGTCTTAGTTGTGTTTGTGTATGCTTGGTACGGGCCAGGATATTTCTATCCTGGCTAACTAGGCTTTGTTCTAGTAAATCCCAAAGATAGTGTCCAGGGAGTTTTGTAGGCATTAAGGTCTACAAGTTAATTGGAGAAAGGAATTATAGCTGAATGCCCTATTTTTGGTCAACCGTCCTTTTGATAACTTCATTATGGGTGCCTTAAAATGCGGATGCTTTTTGATACAATTGTGTGTGTGAGATTGGTCAGTTATTTCATCTTGACATTGCTTAGACATGGTTCATTAACTTTGCTAACATTCTGTAGTTTGTACATGAGCTGTTGAATGCTTTTTGTTATTTCTTTTAATATTGTGAATTTATTTCTGAAGTTCGTGCTGTCCTATCTGTTCCTTTCCTCATGATTCTACCTTGTTGTCTACGGTTGGTCCCAAGTGTAGTGTTATTGTTCACCATGTAATTATACCGAACAATGTCTTTTTTCAGGAAGAGGAGAGCCCGAAGGTGTCGTAATGGACCTAATTCTGTGTCAGAAACTATTGCCTGGTGGAAAGAGCATAACCACAAGCTGGAATGCGCTTCTGATGGCCACAAACATATACAGAGAGCACCTGGAAAGGGTTCAAGGAAGGGTTGTATGGAAGGTAAAGGAGGACCAGACAACCCACACTGCAAGTATCGTGGTGTAAGGCAGCGTACATGGGGCAAGTGGGTTGCTGAAATCCGAGAACCCAGTCGGGGCAGTCGCCTGTGGCTTGGGACTTTCCCTACTGCTGTAGAAGCTGCTCTTGCTTATGATGAAGCTGCAAGGGCTATGTACGGCTCCTATGCCCGTCTCAATCTTCCGGAGTTTAACAGCTGTGCCAATACTCCAATCACAACTTCAGAATCCTGCGAATCTACCACTACATCACACCACTCTAATGTCTCTGATGTTTCAAACCCTCGGCAACCCATCGTGATCATGCCAAGGCAAGAACCAGAGGATGAGATCAGAAATAATGGCCTACCACCTGCAGCAGCAGCGGTTGCCAAGGATGAGCCCGGCGAGGAATTATTTGGGCCACTCGATCAGATAGAGGATCTTCCTGAAGATAGGTTTGACATTGGAGACATGCTGAGGGCGATGGATGCTGATCTGACAAATAGGGGTGCTGGTGGTGAGGGTATCAATGGCATCGCATGCCAGTCGGGTCCTGTTGTTGGTGATATTAACTGGCAATGTAGCAGTCCCTCAGCTTTCTCATTCCAGTTGCAGAATCCGGATGCTAAGATGCTGGGAAGCCTGCATCATATGGAGCAAAACCCTGCTGGCATGGACTGTGGTTATGATGATTTTGTCAGGCAGATGGAGCACGGGCTTCCTGATGATTCGGCAATGCCGGAACTAGGATTTAGTGACTCGAGCTTTTTCTACAACGGGCATGAGGAGGGCGGAGGGGAGTGAAGCATCTGAGCAAGGTGCCCTGTGCTGGCTGTTCTTTTGACCAAGTTCTACCGAGATGGTTTAGTTTTAAACAGCAGGAGTTCTGACATCTGACCGTTTTTTATTCATGAGACTGACAGAATAAGTTCTCCTAGGTTTTTTCAAGTATGGGGACCGAGCTTTTGGTACTATTAAGTGTTATTATCCATTCTGCTTTGTTTTGGTCCAATCATATATGCAGGCATTGTACATTACAGCTTTTTAAGCATCGAGTTGATCAACCGTGTATAAAAGGAAAGGACGTAGTAGCTTGATGTTCAGAAAGGTAGAATCAAGTTTGTGTCTGGCTCTTTACTCTGGGAGTTGATTTTTGGAAGTATTGATGCATCCATATGTTGATTGGTTTCATCTAAGACTTACCGTGAATGAGTTGAAAGATCAATTTCACAACCACTGAGCTGAACTCGGTGGTCCCAGCTGAACGTAGCAGGCTTGGTAGTGGGTGTGGTTGCTCTTAAATCTCTTGATTTCTAGATTTGGGCTATTTGGAGTCTCCCATATACCAGGTATTTGGGATCAATGGAGTCTTAATTTCATGTAAGCCAAACCATGTAAACGTTTAATCAAATAAATTCTGTATCCTTCATATACTCTTATAATAAAATAAGATCTGTATCCTTTTGAATATCCGCACAATGGAAATTTGTTGGGTTCATGAAATGCTGGCTTTGGCAGCACGGATTCCCCGTGTATCGCCAGCAACGGGAAATTGAGCAAGGAACATGGCTTGTTTTGGCTGATCAAATAATTGATGAATGTTAATACCAAAAAAAAAAAAAAAATTGATGAATGCGATGACCATCAGCCCGGTTCAATCTTTATACAGGAAAATAAATCTTTACAGAGTATTATCTCACTTTCCAACTGCCAGACATTCTAAAGGCATGTTTACTCTATTTCTCACCTAATATTATCACTGTTACTCCCAGACATTCTAATGGAATATAATCTTTGTTTTTACAGAGTATTTTAGATCAAAGCCAAGATTCACAATTCGGCAACATCACTGTAACTGCCTGTCTGTTTGACGCCCTAATCAGGCCTAAAAAATAAAAGTATACCTCAACGGAAAATATACGGACCTGGAGATGCACTCAGGCTGTGCAATTAGAACTTGCGAGACTCTGGTGTAGTTCTCAATAGTAACTTGTTTAAAGTTAGCGGAGCGAGCCACCTGATGACGGGGTTCGCATCCCGTCCCGTTTTATCAGTGTCCTGCAATCCAATTGGAGAATTGATTTTTCCAACTTCAAACAGTGGGAATCCAATCAAAAACAATAACTTGGCTGCAATAATGCATTGTTTTTAAAATGAGCAAATTCATACCTATCTAATATGCAAAGAAGAAGGCAGGATAAGAGCTGTCTTACCACTACTTTTCAAGCTAGCAAGCAAAACAAAGATATGTGGTGGTTATTTTTAAACTTCGAACGTTTCTCCTGGTAATTCGTTCAACAATTTGTGTGTCAGTTTCCACTCAAAGCTTCTAAAATGGATCAATTAGTGAAGAGTGGTAGTTGAGACAAAGTTGCATCCTTTTAACCTGAGCATCAACCCGAACAAAAGAAAAAAAAGTCCAAACCAGTCTCATCTACAAATCAAGTATGCAGATAGCATAGTTATTATCTCATTATTATTGAATAGTTACTCGGTCCATAAGCAGAGGATTACACAATATGTTATTTTATATGGACAAGAAGTTAAGAACTCCATAGCATATTCTATCAGCAACGGACCTGGGAATGCAACATGACCCGAATTATGTTGAGAATATCAGCAAGGATAAAGAAAACCAGTTCAAAGAGCACATTGATTTTTTTTAATACCCATGAACAATAAAGATTCTCTATGAAACAAGGAGTTTGAAAGAAATAAATTTTGTTCACCCTCAGCATCTTTTCTCCTTTTCACCCATTCACTCAGTTGTGCTATTAATCTTTTCATATTCATGTTCTGTTCTTCCTCTTCGTTTTCACCATACTTTTTGAAATATAAAACTGTCTTCTTCCTTCTTATCTTCTTTCAGTTCTCCTTTTGGCAATCAGAGCATCAACCTACAGTTGCCCTTTTTTCATCTCTTATTCTATCCTTTATCTGATTTTACATCTGACCAGAAAAACAAACAAGATCTCATCGATTGTCAATTGTAAAACAGAGTATATCTCAGAAGAATGATTTCTGAGTTTTGCATCTCTCCAAATTTTCCATCTTTGAAACCTTGTCTCTTAATCCATTGAGACATAAAACCAGCCCATTTTGCATCTATTTTGATGATTAAATCTGTATCGATTTACAAAACATTTTCAGGCTAATGCAGCACGACTATTGGTTATATCAAAATATCACTTTATGCATAAAAAACCCCTAAACTTATATAACAAATTACATCCATCTCCATAAATGCAACACACCATATGGAAATAATTACCTAAATGTTCTCCTTCTAAACTTTTGATCACACGATCAAAAATAAGCATGACAATATGATCCATTGGACTCATTTGGTTAGCGGGTAAAGTAGGACCAACAGAAAAATGGAGAGATGCCTTATATTTGGTTGGAGTTTTCAAAAGAAAGAGATAGAAAAGTAGCTTTTCTATAGGAATAAGATTCTATATTACACGAGAAAGAAAAAACCCATATAAGACGCTGAAAAGTCTAATTCTCACCGGCTGAAAATTAGAATATATTTTTTTTTTGAAAAAGTGTCCTTAAGCTTTTAGATAGAATAAGGTAAGATCTTTCCATTTATTAAAAGCATAACAAATATTTTACATAACTTTTTTAGAAAAATCGATGTTCAACCAAACATAAGTCATTCTGTAATATGCTACTTTTCCATAGTCAACCAAACATATAAAAACCATTTTTTTTAGGCATGGTATACTTAGGCATCAGTCAGAAAAAATATTCCGAAAAATCCTTCTCGCAAACCAAACGATTCCATATTATTTTTCTTAGAAGCTTAAGAGTATATGAAGATCCAAATAATAGAGACCCCTCTCTAGAATTTTAAGTTGAAAATTTCCACAATTTCTGCTGATGTTGGAAATAAGTACCTGGTCATATTTTAAGTATTAACATCAATTTAAAAAAAACACAAATAATTTAGATCAATTATATGTAGCAGCAATCTAGCACCAATACAATATATATGCAACTTGCAACACCTAACACTTGAGAGATATTCAAATTGTAGGAGATGCAATCGAAGGATTTTTTTTTACAATTTATTAATGAATTTCATTCCCAAGATAGCCCAATTTCAAGATTTATGATAAAATATGCATCAAAATTCTTCAACTACAACAAAAGAATCCACGAGAACCAATTCAGGAACTCCAACCATTCATCAGAGATCAACTATAAAAAAGAAATCCATAATCTCTAACCTCAAGAAAGCACCTTTTTTCGGAAAAACAGCATTCCTTTCTTCACCGTAGCTTCTCCTTCACTGCGTGCTTCTTGGCAGTCTCCTTGACCTTGTCGATGTACCCCTCAATTGGCGGCGTGAGCGTGGCCATGTACCGGCTCGCCGGGAAGGGCGTAAGGTCCGGGACCAGCGCCGTCGCCCAGAGGTGGTCCGGCAGGGTGGCGATGGCCTCCTTCTTGAGCCGGAGCAGCGTCGTCTCCGCCGCCTGCCTCGTCCGGTGCTTCCGCATGAGCAGCCGGCTGTATTCCTTGGCGAGCCGGCGTCCATCCTCCACGGCTCCACCGTGAGATCGTACTTGGGGATGACCTCCTTGTCGACGAGGCCGAGGGTGATGAGATCCAGCCCCGGCGTCCCCATAATGACGGGCTCCTCCTCGGAGGCGACACCGCCGGCCTTGGCGC
Organism: Phoenix dactylifera; assembly: GCF_051530095.1. Taxonomy (NCBI): domain Eukaryota; kingdom Viridiplantae; phylum Streptophyta; class Magnoliopsida; order Arecales; family Arecaceae; genus Phoenix; species Phoenix dactylifera. Next base: position 16,796,925 of record NC_143206.1, on the reverse strand, counting down.
GGGCCTTCTCCTGGTCGATCTCGCGCTGGCGCTCCTTGGATATGAGGCCGAGCCTCTCCCGCTCGGCCTCGCGGGCGCGCTCCTTGGTGGTGAGGTGGCGGAGCGGAGTGGGGGCGTTGAGGCAGGAGTCGACCATGCGGTTGAGGCGCTCCATGGCTTGAAGGGTTAGGAGAAGGCGCCCCTCCCCCGGGTGGCAAAATATGGCCCGACCCGCCAATTCGATCCGTGTTCGACCTAGATTTAGATTAATCTATTTAATCTATTTATTAATTGGATCGGATACATGTTTTAAATGTCTGATCCGTTTAACCTGTTTAATATATAGGTCGGATAACTCGAGTTAGATCAAATTTTCTGGCCCAAAGGTCTGCCGCATCCGCTCGGCCCGATTTTACTTTTCACCGCACGACTCCTCACTCTTCAGTCCTCCCTAGGGTTTGTGACGTTTGTCCAGTCTCGAATTCACATTTTCACCGCGCCGCCCTCTTCCCTCAATGTCGCTCTCCCGATCTCCCCTCTCCTCTCCCGATCTCCCCTCTCCTCTCCTCCGGATTCTTCGCCTCTGCCCTCTCCTCCGGACCTCCGCCTCCACCTTCTCCTCCCCCTTGTCGACTACTTCCGCCTCCTCGCCAACAGCGACCGCAGCAGGGACCCGAGCAAGCCCGCAGATTGCGATGGAGGTAACGGCGCAGCAGCTCAAGGGTTTTGACGGCTCGGATCCGAGAAAGCCCATCTACGTCGCAATCCGAGGGACGGTCTCCATCTACTCGGCAAGATCGATCTCGTAGTTCTGGACTAGCTGGACGAGGCGACGATGGGGAGCGGCGGATGGGTTGGGAGAAGGCAGCAGGCGGCGGCGAAGGAGCCGTGGTCGTAGTTTTATGAGTCGCATCTCTCTCAAGTCTCAATCTCTTCATTTCAAACCAGCAGGCACCCCACCTCTCTCCCTCTCTCTCCGTCGAACCCTCCCATCTCTCTCTCTCTCTCTGTCGAACCCTCCCAACCTCTCCACATCTCTCTCTTGCTGAACAGAACCCCAAGGTCCCCAACCCCCCACCTCTCTCTCTCTGTCGAACCTCCCATCTCTCTCTCTCTCTTGTCGGAAGAAACCCTGGTGGATGACGGCGATAGCGGGCCGAGGAGCGCCGATAAGCTCCTCGGTGGGGAGGACGAGGGAAGCACCGAGCACGGCCTCTTTTATTTTGAGTATTTTATTTCTGATTATTTACATTAATATTTAGTTAAATGGGTAAGCATAAACCAACCCGACTTGTTCAATCGACCTGTTTATTAAACAGGTTAAACGGGTCGGGTCGGGTTACCTGTTTATTAAACAGGTCGGGTTTAGGTTGTAATTTCTGACCTGCTTAATAAACAGGTCAGGTTCAGGTTTATACTTTTCTAACCTGTTTAATATCTGACCCGACCCGTTTATGTCTGATCTGACCCGATTGCCACCCCTACGTAGCGCCTAGATTTGTTCTCATCTCTTGAGAGCCCCCACCCCCTAGCTATTTTAAAGTAAATTTCGATGGGAGCTTGTTCGTCAGTGGAGATTAGACATGTGTGGTATTTATGATCAGAAACCATAGCTCCAGACTGATTACTGTCGGAGGGCGTCATTCCTTTGAGGCCTCTATATTTGGGGCGGAGCTCAGGGCAGCATGGGAGGTGCTATCTCATGTAAGACATGTGCTGGGGTGGACATGATTATTTTGGAGGGAGATTCCGTTGTCTTGATTAATCACCTCTAGGCAGAGAGGCGGAAGGAGGTGGAGCACCCGATACTGTTTGACGTGCGTCGGATGCTACAGAAGTATCGGTTTATCTAGGTCAAGCACGTCCTTCGGAAGGCGAACCAAGCTACTGATTGGGTCGCTTCCTTTGTTGCTCAGCATTCTGAAAAAGTTTTTATGGTCTCAGCAGTCTGTAGTTCCTTCTGCATTCTATAGTATTCTTGATAATGATGTAGATGGTTGTGTTCATGTGAGAGCAGTTTAAGCAGCCGACCTACCAAAAAAAAAAAAAGAAAAGGAGTAGTCTCGGCCGAGACTATTGAGTAGATCCTATGTAAGGGGACGTGGGCGGCAGATCATTCGCTTATTGGAGAAGTGTGCTGTGAATATCTATTAGAAGACGAACAGAACTGCAAACTGGATTATCCTTTTTACTGCTCACCACTCTAAAATTTTTTTTCTGGACCATTATGTCTTTGTTGCCCCATCTTTGAAGCATATTTTTTCTCTGGACTCTCACGACAGTGCTCACGTGAGGCTAGCGTAAGCAGCTAATATACCAAAAAAAAAAAATAGTGAGATTTGGGTACACGGACCGGGTCGGACAAACCTGAGACAAAGGAACATATTTGGTCTAACTCTGAACCAACTGACCTAAAAGAGATTGGACCGATATTGGCAAATTATTGTCCAATATCAGTTCAAATTTAGCCAAAGCATCTAACTTGATTAGGGACAAATCGATTTAGGATTTTCAAATAATTATTCATCCTATATTTTCATATTTCTGCAACCAGGTTAATGCATAATTAACAAGTTTCTTCATACATTTTTTAACTGATATTACATGTCACCGCATTAATGAAAAATCAAAAATAGTTCTTTACAATATTTTAATTAATTTAGTGGACATCTCATGTCCTCGTTACTTACTGTAGAGTGTAGAATGAAAAGTTATGAATAATTCTATTAAAACTTTTAAATTATATATCAGTTTGTGAGACATTTTCTATATATAGTGGCTACATAACCATTCTATCACCACTATGTTAAATCATGTCATTACAAAATTGACAAAAGTCCCCATTTTTTTTAATTATATTTCAGCGTATATTTCATTTCTTGGCGGTTTTACGGAAAGTTTCTGTGTAAACAGCAACCATTGTCGGCTCATGCGGTGCCGGAATTACCTGAAGAATATATGAATTTTACCGTAGCATGTCACGCCATGTCTAGTGCACGTGACATGCACGCGAAGGCCGAGTTCTATCCCTCCGAAACGCCCTTCACTTTCCGAAATGGCCAACCGATGCTCCGCGTCGCTTCAGGCTTAATAAGGCGGCGAGCCATTGACGGGCTCGCCGGAACCCTAACCCTAGCCCCGGCCTCTCTCCTTCTCCGCGATGGCGGCAGCGGCCCTGGAGGAGCTGATATCCTCTGCCGCCGCTCCTCCTCTTCCGCCTCCTCGCTGGCTTCGAGCCCTAGCCTATCGATCTGGCGGCGGAAAAAGGAGATGGGAAAGGAGGGCCTCTTCGTGGTCCAGCAGCTCAAGCGCCTGGCTTCAGTCGGCGGGCCGAGGCTCGAGCAATTCATGCGCTCGCACGTCTCCCGCCTCCTTCGAACCGATCTCTTCGCCGTTCTCGCCGAGTTCCAGCGGCAAGATCACGTCTTTCTCTCCATGAAGGTCAGAAAGCTTCTTAATTTATTGCTTCCAAGTCGATTTTTTCTGTTTTCTTGGCAAATTAATTTGTTAAAAGAAGAATCAAATATCTTATATCGGCTATTGTTTTCACTATGATTAGTCTAAAGACTAAGGTGGCCTTCATTGTTATTTTTCCCTATAAATCAACTCTACTACGTTGCAAGTAGACTTTGAATTTTTTTTCCCCGTAATATTTCTTCTTATATGTTCCCTTTCGGGTGCACCAACAAAACTTATCTTCCAAATTTAAGTATTTAGTTATATTTATATTCGAATTTGTCATAGTCTATGAGGAATATTGAAAGCCTATTTAAAAGGTTGCTCAAATTCAATATCATGGATGGTATTGATATACTTTGATAAAAATTTTATAGCAAGAGCTGCTATAGAAGATCATATGGAAGAGTCGTTAAAATCTGCTACGTCAGCAAATTTGTGGATCTTAGGGAAAACTTCTACTGAGCAGAAGGGGCTCTAATGGAGCTCCTGTTAGTTCTTCCTGGAGAGGATCCCACCATGATCTACGATCCCACCGCCCATGACTTTTCCTCCCCTTCTCCTCCTGACATCTCTGTCCACCACCTATGTCTACTGCCATCTCTGGCCACCTAGTCGACCATGGACATTGTATTTTGTTGCTGACAATAGCGATCCCTTCCTCTTCTATTTCCCTCCATCCCTGATTCTTTATTTCTAACCCTAACAGTAATTCCATTTCTGATCCCTAAACCTAGACACACAATCAATACTTCTTCTTCTCCATGGTTGATGTGTTCCCAAAGTTCAAGTTGCTAAACCTCCTTCTCCTGGTATTCTCTAGCAAGCTCAGCATCTCCCATGATGGCCTTGATTTCTAGCAATTCATGGTCACTCACTCGATCACTGGGATCATCACACACTGTCATGTTCCTTTTTGGCACTCTCAGGATTGGCATGCAAGCTTGCTCTCCTCCCTGCCGCACCCTCCCCAGTTGTCCTCTATTAGGCCTTCCTCTCCGTCCTCCCACTCAAGGGCCTTGTCAACCACTACTGTGGCCTTGGCACCATGGGCCTCACTGTTGGCCCCACCTTTCTATCTACATCTCCATTTGCAAGATCTTAAAGGAGCTTCTTTCTCTGGGGAATTGTAAAACCCAGTCGCCCATGCCTTATCAGGGTTTCTTGCTATTGTGGCCAGTGATGCGGTGTTCAAACTGAAGCAGAGGTGGTGGTGGGAGGTGGTAGCAGGGTGGGATGAGAACTAGGGCTTATGAAAGAGGAATAAAGAATATTGGTCATGTTCAAAGAAGGCTAGGCTTGCATAACGCGGTGATGCTAGTGGCAATGCTGGCGTTTAACTAGGTGGGTGGAGATAGTGATAGTTGAGGTTGCTATGATCGGAGTTGTTGGAAGGAGGAGGAGAGAAAAGGCGGGGGTGATGCACTTCTTTCTATGATACCTATTTTGTGGGGTGGAATAAGAAAAGGGAGTGGATATGGCTTACTTCAAGAGAAGCCGGTCTTTTAAGAAAGCTTTTTATGGACTCAACATGATGTTTTATTCATGAGGAACCAGATATATAACATACAGACTTGACAGCCACCCTTACTACATGTCTAACCAAACCGGTCCATATCCTAACAAGTTAGCTACATGAGAAACAACACAACAACAAATTAACTATGTTAGCTTATTCCCATATCCTTTAATGGCTCCTAACACAAATAGCCTATATGGTCCATATCATTCGCCCCTTGAAGCAACCTTGCTTCAAGGTTAGCATCAGTTAATGGATCCAACAGCGCATGATAGCTCGGTTGCTTCCAATTCATGTGTCACTTCTTCATCTTTGGACTTTTGTTCTTCCTCAGTCCACAAACCCTTCATGAAGAAAAGCTTTTGTGTCTTGCATCAATGACCTGTCGAGAATTTCTCAGCACAGTTGTAGCAGAGATCTCTATCTCGTCACTCTCTCGTCTTAGTGGCCTTTAGCAAGACCTTGGCTTCTTCTGTTAGCTGCTAATTTTTCTTGTAACCTGGTAAATCTGATTGCTGCTAAGAGTGATGAAGGCTGGAATGATTGAACACTTAGGAGAATTTCCTCCTTCAATCCTCCCAGAAAGCAGCCAATCATGCAATGCTTATCAAGACTTTCAGTATGGTTGGCTAAGGTCTTAAGGTCGTTCTGATAGTTTTGCACCGATCAATATTGTTGAATCTCTGTTGCATCTTCATACTCTGTGGATCCAAAATGGACTCCAAGAGCATGAGTAAAATCTTGCCATCCCATGTGGCCCCTGATTTTTTTCCATCCGATGATACCATTGAATTGCTGTTCCTTCAAGGTGGAATGAAGCTTGGAGCATTCTTTGCTCTACTGGAGTTTGATGATAAGAGAAAATTGCTCCGCCTTGTATGCCGCCATAAGGATCGGTGCCATCAAAGTGGGATAGTCTAAGTGCATTGCTCAAGTTTGAATACCTCCTTCATACCTCTCTGTGTGGGAGAAGGCTCAAGTTGATTCACCAAGTGGTTGGACGAAGATTCTTCCTTAGTGCGAATCACCTCCCTTATGCTGCAATCATTCTTGGAATCTATGTCTGCAATCTTCTGGAAGACCTCATTGAGGCGTTGATGGACAAATTCTATTGTACTTCAGCTAGGATGAGACCATGGAGCACAGTTGCCTCCCTCGATTGACTCATGACCTCATCTAGCTTGGTAGTTCTGATACCGTCAGCCATTGTAGGATTGATGGCTCTGATAGCGATAGATACATGCTTCTTTCTATTATGGCCTATATTGTGTGATGGAATAAGAAAAGGGAATGGCTAAGAAAGCTTATATGGATGCAACATGATGTTTTATTCATGAGGAACCAAATATATAATATGGGACACTGCACTATTCAATGGATTCCACAGACATGCAAACAGCAAACGGCCTATATGGCACAAATCAGGGGGTCACAATGTAGAGGTGGGCCGGCATTATTGCTGACGGCTGACTGGAGATGGTGACGGATGGAGGTGGCGGTGGATGGATGTATTGGGAGGAGAAGAGAAGAGAAAGTCAGGGACTGAGGGGTCTCAAAGAGATGGTGTAGTCTAGTCCAATGTGTTGGGATCCTCTCTAGGAAGAACTATTAGGAGTTCTAGTCTATAGAAGCCTCCTTTAAGATCTGTGACTTTGTTGATATGGCAGATTTTATCAACTCTTTCATATGGTCTTCTGTAGCATCTCTGCTTTAGAATTTTTATTCATTGGTATGCAAAGGATCCCCATGAAGCTGTAGTTTGACCCACTGCATGGAGGTAGGTTTGGTGGCAAAACATTGTGTCCTTGTTCTTAGGTGTGCCATGTTGGAATAACTGACAATCTTAGATGTGTAAATGCAGAAGCAAGGAGCTTAAACTTAATGTTGAAAGCAAGATTGCTTGCCTGACATTGTATTTCAAATTTATGTATACACAATTAATAGAAGACTTCAGTGATTACTGCCACCAAATGTGTTAAACTTGACATAAGAGTACTTTTGTGCATTGTTTGAATGAAGTGTCGCAACCCATGAGGAAATCTTATTTTGATTGATGTGCATCCACTGGTGATCTACTAATTGATAGGTTAAATTGTGCTCTGCCCATAGTTTGTCTGCATTACGAACTCACGCCTTAATAAGAGTTGATTTCTTCCTCATCAAAAACCTTTTGTTGGTCAGATGAAAAGGTTATGGCTTCTTCAATTTTGTCATGTTCCTTGTAGAAAAATCTGTTGGTCACTGGTCATCAGCAAGCACTCTCTTTTGAAAAAAGAGAGAAACAATATTAAATATTCAATCATCTTTTTGAGATTTTTTCTCAGTTGAATTTAAAATGAATGACCATAAATGGTTAAATGAGTGTTCAATGATTATCATATGAACAGCAGCTGCAATCAACACATCAAAGACCAATAGCTTGTCCCAGATCTTATCTTTATTGGGTTTTATAGTTTGAGCAGCCAGATTTTTTGGCGACTCACCAACATCTTTACATACAGAGATTTGTCATGAGTTTGAATCCTGCAATAAGTTATGCAATTTGTGTGACTCTGTGCAACAAATTAAGGATGTGCTAAAAACCGGCTGAACCACGAACTTGGCGTGAACTGGTCTCTTCAGTTCAGTTTGTATTGTCTTTTTTTTTTTTTAATTCGGTTTGGTTTTGGTTTGAATTTTTAGAAAGCTGATTCAATCCGACCTGACGCGGCCCATGTATGTGTGTGTATATATATTTCAATTTTTTATTTTTGTCTTGTATTTTCTCTTATATGTAAAATAGAATTTTTATGTTTAGACTTAGCCCAGCATTTAGTCCAGTCCATTGAACACACCCTAGATAAAATGGAATTTTTATGCTGAGACTTAGCCCAGCCTATTTAGCCTAATCTATTGAACATCAACCTGATAAATCGAAGCGAACCGAACCAAATTTCTCGGGTTGGTTTTAAACGGTTTTTGTAAATGTTGGTTCGGTTTCTGTTTCGGTTTTAAGAAACTGATTTAGGTCGGTTCAGTTTTGGGTATATCTCCAAATTGACCCGACCCGTCCCATGCATGCTCATACAATGAATTCATGGTATATTTGTTATTCAATTTCTATATATGCCTGTTTAAAGGTTCTACTTACCCGTTTGTTTGATCAATCTTGCTAATGAGATATGGATTTCCACTTGATTTTCTGCTCTTTCTTTTTGTCTTTCTTGGTGTCGTCAAACAGATTCAAAACTGAGGACAGAATAAGATGCTCTAAATCTTGCTCTTTTTCTGCAATAGAATTTGTATTGTTTTGAATTCCAAACTTAATGAATTTTAATTGAAGCCTAAACTTCATGAGATTTGAGTGTTGTACTATCAATTGGAAATACTTTTTGAAGTTTTTGATGCAGAGTTAAAACTATTTTGTATCATGCCTGAGTTGGACATCAAGCAGTTGTGACGCAGGATGCCATACAGTTCTCAGTAATGAAACTTAGTAGCACATAAGATACATAACTACCATCTAATGATATCTAAAAATATGGACCAGCTTTGTTGTTTCCCCATTTCTTGAATAAGTTGTGTAATTGCACCAATCAGCAAGGAAGTTCACATTGCTGCATTTAATGGCACTAGAGCTTGCTATTATTTTGATTGGTCTCTATATGATGCTTGCAGCAATTCCCTTTATTGCAAAAGATTCTCTCTATTTTCTTTCACTTCAATGATGTTGTCTTAATCAAGAGTTCCTTTCTGGCCCTGCAAGACCAAAATCTGTTTGCTTTTCTACCAGGTTGTGGCTTAATGAGGATTGCAAGTGCACTGAACTGCACAATATTGGCAAGGTTATTCAATCTTGATGTTGTTTGGAAGAGTGCAATATTCAAACGCTGTGTGTATCAAGATAGTGCATCAGCAAATCAACGTGAAATTTTTAAATATTATTGCTGAAGTATGTTCAATAACGAATGCTATATCTTAGTTAAGAAACCAAATGTAACTCCCAAATTAAAAATAAAATGCTGAGTTTAGGTACACATGATGTTGAATACACATAGGAAACTACTTAAATCAATTGCTTTTTTTCAGATATATGATTCAGTGCGGAAAGAAATTTGGTACCGGCCTGATATGTATTTCTACCGAGATATGCTCATGATGCTTGCAAGGAATAAGAACGTGAAAGAGACGAAGCAAGTTTGGGCAGACTTGAAGAGTGAGGGTGTCCACATTGATCAGCACACTTACGGCGACATTGTTAGGGCATTCAGTGATGGTGGCTTGCCTGTGCTAGCCATGGAAATTTATGATGATATGAGGAGCTCACCTGATCCACCACTCTCTCTGCCCTTTCGGGTTATCTTGAAAGGTCTAATACCATATCCTGAACTGAGGGAAAAAGTAAAGCAGGACTTCTTGGAACTGTTCCCTGATATGATTGTGTATGATCCACCAGAAGATTTGTTCGATGAGCAGCGATAAATGGTATCCTGTAATCAAATTGAAACCGATTTGCATTCACAACTAGCAGTGACACAAATTATCAGAAATTATCTCATGCAGAGAAGAAAATTGATCAGGGGATGCGGTACAAATTTGGTAGATGGAGTCTCATGGGGTACACATTTTAAGGGACAATCCGAAAGAGAGTTACAACTCTTTTCCACCAAGATGCTGAAAGATGATCATCTAGATGGAGAATCAAGACAGTACATTTTTGGTGCATATATTCTTGCAACTGTTTGTGTTTTAATGATATATCTATATAGTAAAAGGACTAAATCGTATATATGCAATCTTCTCATTTATGAGTGTATACTGTTAAAATTTACTCTATGAGGAGATGTCTTGTATTTTATATAAAATTTGGGTATTATAAAAGGGAGAGGAAGAAAAGAAACACGAGGCAAGTATTTGTGAATAATTACAGGCATCATATATAAGCGTTCTCTTTTTCCATCAATGTCAATGGCAGGATGCGAGACCATCATTCAAAATCAAGATGGCTTTATGATAGATGTCAATCTAACATCAACTGTTATCTAAATATTGGATCGAATGAGAACAAAAAGATTTGAAGTTATCTATACTTTATTGCAACACAATGTCTGCGAGGGGATAATCTTGCAGCTCTTGCCAATTCCCTTATGGCACTTGGTAGAGAGAATGGTACTCTAGCATCACTATTACTTGTAAATTGCACAAATATGTTCGTGTCATACGGCATGCCGTGTTGGAAATTGCATCACAGTTACTTGCAAATTGCACCAATACTCAACTTTGTCTTTATCACAATACATGATGTCTGTCAGGTGATAAGTCTGCAATGTATGATTTCAATCCTTGCAACTCATGCCAATTCTCTCAGGGTACATGGTTGAGAGAGCACTACTCTGGCATCATAGTTGGGAATTACTATTGCGTTCATGTTGTATAGCATGCCATAGCATGCCATGCTGGAAAATGGAATAAATTCTAGAATGTAGTATCATTCTTTTGATAAGTATGCTCTACAATGTTTCTTTTCCTTAAGGGCTCGTTTGGTTCGCAGGAAAAGGAGGGGGGAAAGTGTGGTCAACGGGAAAGTAATGAAATGCCTCTTGTTTGGTTGGAGTTTTCAAAGGAGAGAGATGGGAAAGTTATATTCCCATGGGAATATGATTCCCACATTTCATGGAAAAGTCTTTCCCATGAGAAACATGGGAAAGTTACTTTCCCATGAGGTGGGAATCACTCCTTTTTTATTTTTTCCCAAAAAGACCCTTCAGCATTAAAGAAGCATTAAAGAGGCATTAAAGACCTAATTTCTATTAAGGGCATAATAGGAATTATACATAACTTTCCTAGGAAAGTTGATGGTCAACCAAACATAAGCACTTTGGAAATTTGTCACTTTCCCATGGTTAACCAAACATGCCAAAAGTACTTTCCTAGGTATCCTCTTCCTAGGAATCTGATTCCCAGGAATCATATTCCTAGGAGGGAAAATACTTCCCGCGAACCAAACGAGCCCTAAGCTTTTCACCGAATTGAGAATGGAGGATGAGTGTGGTTACTATAACACAAGTTCTATAAACAGGTAGAAATTTCATTGAATATGGATAGGTATTAGTATTAAGGTTGCAAATGGGTCGAGCCTACTCATGATCTAATCATATTCCGATCCAATCCATCTTTGAAAACTCGTAGGTTAGATTGGGTTCAAATATTGATTCTATCTAACAAATTTCAATCGGCTTGATCATGTTAACAAAAAATACGTCCGACCAACTCAAACCTACTCCAGTCTAATCTAAAAACTTGAATCGTATAAATTTCCTTCTCCTTCATTCTGGATATCTTTTTCAATTCATTGAAGGAATTTTCATTTAAATTAATTCTTCTTTTTTATCTCAACAATTACAACTCCTCTCATCTATTTTTATTTGAGTATATTTAAACATTTATATTTCATTATTTATTTCTGTAAATTCTTATTTACAATGTCTTTAAGTATTTCCAGATATCTACTTTTATAATCGTAGTTTGTAGAGTTAGGAATGACCAATTACTTTGATAAAAAAAGTTCTTGACCATTCAAGGTCAAGTTAATTATCAGATATGATATTTTAGAGCTAGGTGCATGACTGTTAGCTCGATCCGATCCGGTCGTTATCTGAATCCGAACATTTTGGGTAATCTAGTTTATGCCCCGATCTAGTCCGAATATAACTTCCCTCTATCAACTGGACCCGACCCAATTTGATCGGCTAATAGATTTGGGCCAAGTCCAAAATCTTGATCCAATTATAAAACCGGGTCAGGTCCCCTGTCCCCGGTCCGACCCGATCCGTTTGCAGCCCCACTTGAGAAAAGCGGGCGCTACGGAGGATATCGTGGCAGAGAGACCAGTGAAGGGCCGACGAACAGAGTAGCGGAGGGTTGCAGAGATGCCGTGCCTCAATCTTTCTACCAATGTCAGCTTGGACGGAATCGACACCTCCGCCATCCTCTCGGAGGCCACCAAGACTGTCGCCAAGCTCATCGGCAAACCCGAAGCCGTCGGTTCCCCTCTTCTAAACCCCTCTCTACCCTCCCTTCGTTTCTTAGTATCATCTCTTCTCCATCCGCCATCTCTTTATTTTTTTTGTGGGTTTTCCGTTTCTTGATCCATTTAAACTGCTCTGATATGAAAGACAATAACTTGCTTTAGGTTGTAAGCGATTTTCTATTATGTCTTGTCATCCTGTCAGTAAGTCCTTCAGTGTACTTCTTAATCTAATTTTCTTCTGGTTTGTCAACATTTTACTATTTGAAAGTCAGTTAGATTCGATTCGTATAAGAATAAGCTGATTTCTCTATGCAATAGAACTTTTTTTTAGGGTTGTTATCTGGCTAGGGTTACTGCCCTAATTTTATGAGCTGAAGACCGGATTTTGTTTTTTCAAAACGCGATCTTTTTATTTGTCTTAGTTAATTTTCTGTTTACTATTAGTTTCGGTGTTTTCCGTGATAGACTTCCGTGTGCATTGGAGATTTTTGTATTATGAAGTTCAATTTATTATCTGGGGAATTGCATCTCCACATATTTTTTTTTTTTTCTATTCCATTATCTTGGGGGGTACCATAGAAGGTTGTCATCGAGTTTTTAATGTCCAGTCTAATTAACGACTGGTTCTTACTGGTTACGATCATTGCTGGGGTAACTTATATTAGCAGGTCAAGGTAGAGTAGAGTGAGGGAAGTGGAGATGTAAATCCCCTCATATTTTTTATATGTTGACTTAAGTACTAATCTGATGCCCTGCGGAAATATGAACCTTCATTTTATATCTTTTGTCGAACTTACTACCTCGTTGTCTGTAATCACAGAAATATGGAATATTGTTGCTTCAAACTAGTTTCTGCATTGTTTTTCCTAAGCTATTTTATTGCATGTTATTATCTTGATTTCTTGTATTCCTCAGTAAGGTTAGTTGGGTTTTGAATTTAAGTTGCCTGAGGAACTTAGTTCTTTTGGTCACCATAGTAACATATTAATTTACTTTTGTTTTTCGTCTGTTGACAGTACGTGATGATAGTACTGAAAGGATCAGTACCAATGTCATTTGGAGGTACTGAACAGCCAACCGCATATGGTGAATTGGTTTCGATTGGTGGCCTGAATCCTGATGTAAACAAGAAACTGAGTGCTGCTATTGCATTAATTTTAGAAACAAAGCTGTCTGTTCCCAAGTCACGGTTCTTTCTCAAGTTTTATGACACAAAGGCGAGCCATCTGAACTTTTCAATCTGACCCTAAGATGGGTCATTACTGGTTAATTGTTTTTCTCATTGCAATTTCTTTTCTTTTAGGTCCACCAAACTCAAGAATATGCACAATGTTTGCATGCTTTACATCAGCAGTAAATCATGTAAATAACCACTCACTGTTTAGATATTCTTAGTATTATGACCCATGTTTATCACCATTAGTTCTAGTTTTGAAGTATTTACTTCTTGCTAGTAAGAGTAGTTCTGGAACATAACATTTTAGTTAAGGTATTGATGGCTTTATTTTTTTCTACTTTGCAGGGTTCAAACTTTGGGTGGAATGGTTCTACTTTCTAGGTTCTGTGCTTGCCTGGTCTGTTACATTCATCTGCTGGAATGCATATGCTATGAACAAAATGTCTATTATGAACTTGAGACTTTAGTTGGTTTGGTCAGTTTACTGTGATATTTTACTGTTGATCATATCTACTTGGAAGAACATCAAGTTGCCAGTATCGTGGTCATCTTTATCTGAACTAGTGGTGTTACTAAATACTTAAATACTGGATTCTGCATGATTTCTATTTCAGCTGATTGTCTTTGTGATTATGGTAAAGTATCATTTTCTGATGATTCTATTTTCATTACTCACACTGAGTTAGTGGAATCTGCAGGACATGTTTGGTTGCAAGTATCTTTATCTTCAGTAGTTTTATCATTGCTTTATTTTGTTAGTCAATCTTAATGTCAAAAACATTGGAAAAAATGATTTGGTTATATTTTGGTATAAAATCTGGGGGATCACAATTTATGCATTAGTTAGCTTGAGTGTTTTGTCATGATGTTGGCTTCATGTAATCTCTATAAGTCTATATGCCGCTAAATAATATATTTAATATAGAAAAAGGCATGAATGGTCAAAAACATTACTTAAATTCTCTAGGCAGAAAGCTCAGTTCTTCTTCTTTCGTTTTTGTTAAAGGTTCCATTAGCAGTCATGCACGGGTCGTAGTTTAATATTTTTCTGATGGTTGCTTGGCTCACATTATGAAAAGCTTGTAAGAGCCGATGAGTTCTCCAATTAGTCAATTACTGTTCATCCAATTTTGTTGACAAGAGCATGGCATGTGTAACGTGGAGTCACAGAAATGGGGAGCTTTATGAAGATTCACTCGGAAGCTTGAGGGATATATAGTAGAATAAATTCATATCTGTAGTATCATGTCTCCAGTCTCATAGTAGCACTACCCATCCACTTCTATGTCCTTGTTTGTCAGCTTTCTTAGCTGAACGGTTGTTAACCAGCTCTTCAAATGTTATATGAGCTAGGAGAACAAATGAATAATCTTCCCTGGCGTAGAAACAAATCCATTGGTAATAAATAAATAAGGGCTCTCTCTTTGACAGAGAGCCTTCCATATGCTTAAAGTCTTAGTAGAATATGGTATGCCTTTCTACTCTAGCTTATAGAATAAGGCAAATCTTGTCACGTAACTGTAAGTCGGAAGATTTAGGGCTGATGTATGCTTGTGCTGGTGGAGCAATAGGATCACCTAACACCACAAGTTTTGGGAATTTGTTTGTCTTAACATAGATAATTAGGTGTTTAACAAGAATAGAATTGTATAAATTCATAGTTTACATATTACAATCATACAGATCATTGGCCAAGCACAAATTTACATGGCAGCAACACAATCTTACTTTGTATGAGTGGCATAAATCCTAATCTCATGCTACTTTTGAAGGGGAAGGTAGAGTAATTCTCTGAACTCTAACCTCCTTGTTTCACTATAAAAGGTTCTCTGTTTGTTGGGCCAGTAGGTTAACCAAATCCAGCCTTTGATTTCCCACTCCATTTTCTTCCCTAAAGCTCTTCCACACACCTTCCACTTCACACTCTCTCCATACTCATCACCTGCAAAGATCACCCCTCCTTGTTTTGTAAAAGGCCTGGAGGCACTTGAGTCACGGTCTCTAAACCATGCTCTTGGTTGAAGTAATTCAAACTTTGAAGGCCTGGAGGAGAACACTTCTCTTCCTTTCACCGCATCATGAAGAAACCAATTCAAAGTCGCACTATCTCCATATGCTGATTGCTCAAATTTCCATGGTTTCATGCTCATAGTTACGGTTTCTGTGGCTGAGACTTTGAAACCGAAATAAGAATTTGGGGGATCAAATGAGCCTTCAAGGGCCTTCTCGAGGCTAACTTCATGAGTAGGATTGTCAGAAGATTTACTTAATGAAACCGACAACACATCAGACTGCAGCATTGGAGTGAGTTGCAAAGCTATACGAGATGGAAAGTGTTTCTCCTTAGATCCATAGCCTCGTTCAGCCATTAGAGTTTCAGATACCAGTGGGTTCACGTCGCATCTGGCATCAATGAAATGAGTAAGGGTGCTTCTAGTTGAATTATCACTTATTAGATAAACTAAAAACTTCAGAGATATGCGGTTGAGCTGGATAGTATGCATGTTCGACATTATAGTCTAGTTGTTGACTTTGTGAACATGTTCAGGATGGATTCTCAGGATTTTCCTAGTTTGTTTACTGACTGCAGCCAATGAATGACATGGATGTAAAGAGTATTGTCATGGGGTTATTTAGAGCCAGATGATGCTTGTCAGTGCATTCATAGATACATGTTTGATTTGAATTGATATAATAGCACACTAACCTTATGTTGTCCACAGTCACCACCACATCAATCCAGCTCTCCCGGAATATGACCTTGTAAGCAAGTTGGATGACGCCTTCAAGTTGTTGGTACTTCAGAGAAAAGAGCAGACGTTCATCCTGTGTTGTAGTGCCAGGATCATCGATGCTCATGGCTATGATTGGGCAATATAATTGTACTTTCCATAGCCCACTTGCAGAGAAGGCATGTGAAAACAGGGGTGAAGGTGTTTTAAACGAGTGATTGGAGGCTTGAAACTCTAGAATCCAGTTCGTTACAGCAAGGTTTAGTGATCTCATCCATTGCTCTTCAAGATTGGATCCAAGGATTCGCACAAGAAGCTTTGATGCTTCTCTGGATCTTGAGCTTGCTAATTGGATCCTCAAAGTGTCCAGGCATCCTCGGCGAAGGTTGTTAGGGGCTTCATAGATGCAGATAAGGAAAGCAAGAGTGAGGAATGCAATATTGAACACATCTCTGAATTCATCTATAATTTGTACTGCAGGGAATCTCAAAGAGGATTTCTTATTGGGGCCGTACATGAGAACACTATTGATGATATCAAAGAAGAGATGGAGAACATCTTCTTCTTCCAAGGAAGGCTGAGTTTTGGTTTTCAGGTGAATAGGACTGGATGTCCAGAGGGAGATTGGCATATTAAAATATGCATAGATGGAGAAGGAGACATATGTGTTTTGGCGCTGGGAGCTTTTGGTGACTGAGAGATTCATGGAGGGATGTGTTGATGTTGTCGTACAGATGCAAAGAGATCTGAAATTTGTGTTCCATTGGGTGATTGGAGAAAGGTTATTGATCCATCCCCATACGTCTGGAACAAAACTAGAAGCCATGAAAAGGAGCTTGTATTACTAGAAACCCCTCTATGCATGCAAAACTTGGTTATATAACAGTGAACTTGAGGTCCACTAAGATAAGTCAAAACTCAATAGGTTGCTTACACTGATTCTTACATGGGAGAGTTTTATACTGTGAAAAAGTAGAATTTTCTCTTTCTATTAGGAATTTGGAGCAGAGAACTCGAGGTCTTTGAATGATGACCAACCTATCTGTTCTAATACCATCTCCTGACTCCATATTCCCTTTATCAACTAATGAAACTTATTCATCTGTTTCAGATTCTGCACATGAGGAAGTTTGCTTGTTCTTTAAAACCGATAATCTAGGTTTATTCATCATTATCCTATAAATTAGGCTAATCAGATAATTCTGTACTTTCAATTGGTGGATGAGTTAGGATGTGCTGTTCCGCACGCACTCAGAAAGAATCCTTGGTTTGGAAAAGACGGAATTTGGGCATATCCATTGCACAATGGCCTCCATTTCATGCAACTCATTCTGTTCTGTCCTTTTGAATACAGCACATATCTCTTCCCCATTAAGCTTCAACAAGCTTTTTCTTTGAAGCAAAGCCTAACTTACGCATTATTAGGCAAGTTAGGATTATATTCTTGGCTTCTAGTAGTTCTATTGTTGATTTTGAATCTTAATAAAGTACGAAAGTCTGGAAAAGGGGCTCATCTATTGATGTAGAAGGCCATTTGGAGCACCAACTTTCCTTGTCATCTTGTATGTATCCTTTCCAAGGGAAAAACTGTTGCTTTACATGTAAGAATTCATTCAAGGTGATATCTTTTTCCCAAGGTAGTTGATTCGGGAAGGGAATTCCTGCTCACCAACCCTCCCAACCCCTAGCTTCCTAAAAATAACGGATGAATGGTTAAATATCTACTAATAATGGATGAGTATGGCTGTGTTTGCAAGTGAGAAGTTTGAATCCAATGAAGGAGGGATCACCCTCAACCTAAGTTGCATTAGGCTAAAGATGACAGTAGTTCGTAGCCTCTCCCATGCAAGCCTCTCCCATGCAGCTCTTAGTTCAGCTTTCGTAACTGTGCAATGAGACAGATTTAGCAAATAACAGGTGCCCTTCCAGCTCCAGTCCCTTTTAGAGGGAGCGCTCGAAGAGCATGAAGGTCGCCAAAGCCTTGAGGCATCATTGGAAGTATCATCATATGTTGCTCGAATAAGTTCTTTAGCATGCTTGATAACATAGATGGTAATTTCATGTGCAATACTGCGCTTACCGCGAAAACTCTCGTATTCCTTCTAAGTAGTCAACCATTATAACAAATAATGCTCCAAACTCAATCATCAGTCATACTGTCCTGAAAGATTGATTCAGGTTAAGCTTGTGATTAAGAATATGCCAGGTTTGTTTTGCAAGATCACAATGGCATCCGATATGATTAATGTCTTCCTCCCCTTACAGCAGTCACAATACAAAGAATTAGACATGGGATCACAATGAGCTAAGAGGGATCTATGAGAAAACCTATTCCGACAAATCTGAGCTTTCAACAATCACTTAAGAGCTATACCATCATTCATGTTATGGGAAGGAGAGGTAATGAAGTCACGCAACCTGATTTTAGAATATTTGACTCGACCCGCACCAATCAATTAGCACACGGATTAACAGAGATTGGATTGGAAGCAATGGCTTCAACCATCTCCATAGCAAATTAGCAAGCATCGTTCCATTTTCTGTTTTTAGTCGATAGATTCGCCCATTTTCCCAGATTAAACGTCAAAGGTGATCTGTCAAGTGGAATATTAGATAACCATGAGCTTCACAGCAAAGTAACAGACTCACCATTATCCAATATCCACCGAGACGCAGATATTTTTCCAAGTAGTGCAAGCAGACCGAGTAAGGTGATAGCTTGTCCACTCACCTTTGAGTTATATTCGGAAGAGACCACTTTATGCCATGGAGAATTTGGGCCATGATTGCGAAACATCATTATCCAAGCTGGGTAACACCCAAAAGTTCAAATCTAGTTAAATCTAATTACAAGCACCACGATCGGCTTGTGGTCAGCTTTTATAAACTCATGCTGCAGTATTCTCTAATCCACATAGGCTATGGGCTGAGTTCGCTCTGATACTATTTATAATAATTTGGGACCTCATCCAAAAAAAAAAGCTAACTAAAAAATATTTTTTGGATTACTTAATTCTGTATAAATACTCGAAAATTTTTCGGCAAATAATCAATATGGAACTAAATATACGTCAATGCGACTCCTCACATGTCCTTTCTCCATAGCTCTTGGGTCGGCAAGCAATCTTCCAAGCCAGCAGCTGAAGGACTTCTTTGATTAGTTTTACGGCCCCATGAGAAGGATCAACAAATCTTCTCTTGAAAAGTAACAGCCGAATTAGAAAGAACATGGAGAGGGGCAGAGCAAAGCATAGATTTGACGAAGGAGATCGTGTCAGCAAAGAGCAGTTGACGCCATTTCCGGAATTCCAGTCCGCCATTAGTCCTCTCGGAAATATAATTGAAGTCTGGAGATAAACTTTGTGGCTAAAAAATGGAGCACCCGAGTATCGCCAGATTCCAGATCCAATGGGAATGCCGATTTCATATTCCAATCCCGGAGGGACAGATGGGCTGAAACGGAGATGGGACTCTTGAAAGAGCCGACCATGCTCCGGCGCCCAAGGCCGGCAGCCATAATACTATATGTTAGCCCACGACTGACACACCACGTTTCTTGTATAGCGGATCAGTCTAGACTCCGCCTATTCCCCAACATATAATTATATTAAAACCATGATTTTTTTTTCTTAATCTATTTGCACTATGTGTGATTGCTATATTAAGAATCAATTAGTAAGCTTCATACAGAGTTAGACTAAGCGACATCAATCATCAAATTATCAGCACATAATACACATACCAGCATATATAGAATACTCGCAATCTTGCAAATGATGATAATGCAGATTATTTATTTTAATCATAAATGTATAATACATCTATTTACAAATTTTTTTATAATCATGTGGATGATTGTGTTGAGAAATTCTTATTTGTATTAGCGACCAACTCAAATGCAGCGAATACCAATCTACTTCTTGATCTACAAATTGGGGGTAAAGTGTTCTGTTCAATACCTTTTGTTTCTCTGCGGGATCAAGTTTCATCCTTAGATCAATCACAAATAACCATCGTTAATATTGAAATATTATAGATGGACGAGTAGACGGTCACAGAATGTCGGCCGGGATCTCTAGTTGTGCAATACCGCTTTAGGGCCTCTAGTCATGCAATACTAGCTTGGAAGCCCTCCCAGGATCAACATGGTTCTACCTAGATATCTGAATCCTTCACTGGTCCATAAGCTATCTAGAAAGAGAGAGAGAAAGCATAGAGAAAGACTATTTACAAATTTTTTTTATAATCATGTGGATGATTGTGTTGAAAAATTCTTATTTTTATTAGCGACCAACTCAAATGCAGCGAATACCAATCTACTTCTTGATCTACAAATTAGGGGTAAAGTGCTCTGTTCAATACCTTCTTGCCAAGATAATTGTTTTTCTGCGGGATCAAGTCTCATCCTCAGATGAATCACAAATAACCATAGTTAATATTGGAATATTATAGATGAACGAGGAGATGGTCACAGAATGTCGGCGGGATCTCTAGTTGTGCAATATCGCTTTAGAGCCTTTAGTCACGCAATACAAGCTTGGAAGCCCTCCAAGGATCAACCGATCAACCTGGTTTTACCTAGATATCTAAATCCTCCACTGGTCCATAAGCTATCTAGAAAGAGAAAGAGAGAAAGCATAGAGAAAGACTAAAGGAGAGAGGAGAGTAGGAGGAGGAGAGAAGAAAAAAGGGGGAGGGTGGCCTTGTTTGAACTAGATGAAGGAACCTCAAGGTGGCTGAAGGTGATGGCCGATGTCCACCTGGACTCCGGTGAAGATCACAGTGGTAACAACAACCACAATGACCAATGATGAAGGAAAAGAAAGAAAGGAAACCGATGTTAAAGGTCAGCCTAAATAGGAAAAAGAGAAGCTACTCAACCCATTGGTCGGTGATGGAGCTGTACCTAGAGGTGCAAATGGGTCGGGTTGGGTCGGGTCCTAGGTGACCCCGATCCGACCCGATTTTTTGTTCGGCTTCCAATTTTGGACCTGGACCCGACCCGGTTGAAGAGCGGGTCGGGTCGGGTCGGATCTGAGTCGGGTTCGGGTCGGGTCCGGGTCTGAGTCGGGTTCGGATCGGGTTCGGGTCCGATCGGGTCCGCTTTTGGGAAAAAAATTGGGCAAATCTAATTTGGTCATATCATAATTATGAGGTGCTGGGTGACCCATGACTTGAAAGACTTGCAATTGAGCTCCAGTCAGAACAGATGACCCATGACTTACTAACTAAGTCGGTCTACAAGCCAAATTTCATATCACACTATTTTTTATCTATATGACTGATTGGACGGAACTTGGTGTCTCCCAGCTCCCCTCTCACGAGGACAAAAAAAATCCCAGACCTTCTTCCAAAATCCAATTCCATTACAGAAAACTGGCACATGACCCATATTCAGTTGCAGTGTTCCCTCACTTTCTCCCTTCAAAAGTTAAAAGAAACAAAAACCAAAAAACAGAAGGAAAAAAAAAAAAAAAGAGGCAGCTACCGAGACACCAGAGGTATCAACAGTGTAATAGATCGAGAGAGAATCCTGACGGGCCTACGTTCCTTTGGATTCTGTGAACTAACTTGCCATCCTCCCACGCTGACCAACCACAACCCACACCAAAAAAAAAAAAAAAAAATTCTCTTTTGCTTTTCCTCTCTCTCTTCGGGTCCATTCGGATCCGTTTGATAAACCCAGACGCGACCCAGAAAATGATTCGGATCCAATTTTAGAACCCGATCTAGACCTTGCGGATCCTAAAATTCGGATCGGATCGAATCTACACGGGTCGGGTCACAGGTCGACCCGATCCATTTGCAGCCTTAGCTGTACCCATGTTTATTGGGGCCGCTAAGAGCTTGATTATAGCTCTAGCGAGGGTCTCAGCCTCAAATCACGATGGAGCTGGCAGAAAAAAATCAAAATAGGGGAAACAAAAATAGGGCATCTAATCCGGCAACTTGTCGATGGCAATCGGGCCGATGAAGCTGCCAAGAGATTAGGAGATGAATAAGGAAAAGGCATTGTACTTGATTGCTTCGTTCTGACGACTAATTGATAATAGCTCGCTCAGAACGCTCAACGGAAAATTAAAAAAAATGAGGGATTTGGTTGGCGATTGATTGGAGTTTGGGCGAGATGATTTGAGGAAGAAAGGAGGGGTTCTTTTGATAGATGAAATGCTAGGATTTTTACCGGAGTCCGGCGAGCCCTAGGACTCATCTTCCGACAGAATCGTGAAGAAGAGGCGGACTTCTTTTGGGAGTCCTCTTCTTCCATCTCATGCGCCCAGCATGTGTGCTCTTTTTTTTTTTTTTCTTCTTGCTCTGGGATTCATGCAGGGATGTTAGGCCTGTGCAGCTTTTCAAGCCGGTCAATGGACCGGCCCTTACATTATCATCAGCAGAAAAATGGATAAGATTCCCCTGGATCATCGTTTCATAGCTGATAAACTCTCAAGGAACCATTCCAAACAGCATTTCGTTGTCCAAAAAGCATTTCAGACCCACAAACTAAACATGTATGAGGAGAGCGGGCATCCTCGGCAAAGTGTAAGAGGAGATGTAAACCAGCAACAAGAAGCACCAACAATGGCAGAGAAGATAGAATTAGTAATGCACTCTCGATCTAATAAGTTGATTACGAAAACCAAAATTATGAAGGACCGCCATAAGATAAACCTAATGACTGCTATTATAGGCTCTCTCTATATTCCTCTCAGATCACCAGTCAAAGCTTTTCCCATACGGCTCGTTTGGTTCGCGGGAAAAAAAAGAAGGGAAACTGTGGTCAATGGGAAAGTAATGGGATGCTTTTTGTTTGGTTGGAGTTTTCAAAAAAAAGAGATAGAAAATTTGTATTTTATGAGAATATGATTCCCGCATTTCATGGAAAAGTCTTTTCCATGAGAAACATGAGAAAGTTACTTTTCCATGAGACGGAAATCACTCCACCTTTATTTTTTTTTTTCCAAAAAGACTCTTCAGTATTAAAGAAGCATTAAAGACCTAATTTTTATTAAGAGTATAATAGGAATTACGTATAACTTTCCTAGAAAAGCGGATGGTCAACCAAACATAAGCACTCTAAAAATCTGTCACTTTTCCATGGTTAACCAAACACACTAAAAATATTTTTTCAGGCATCCTCTTCCTAGGAATCTGCTTCCCGCGAACCAAACGAGCCCATGGTATGCATCATTTCTTGTGCCAGCATACAGTATCAGCAATATTTCTACAATGCACAAAGGACCCCTGCTCTTCTTGACATCAGCTTTTTGGCTTATTGGATTGAATAAGATTTTTGCTACCAACTTATAGAGACCGAAGGCTCTATCAGAAGGCAATTCTCCTAGATTATTCTCAATCTCCACTTTTGTAATTGGAACAACCGATGAACTATTCTCCTCTGCAGTCAAGGTACAGCATATTTGGGATTGATGGGAGCTCTAATTGCACGGATGGAATTGGAAGAGTCCATTTCTCCTAGAGATAGCACCAAAAATAAAACTGATTTCAGTCAGAATCTAAATCAGTTTCATGGACCACTTCATAATCTGAGCCATTTTGGTGATTTGATTTCTTCCTCTTCCTTATGATAGTAGATCAATGGGGAAAAAAAAAACTAGTATTTAGATCCCCTTCAATGAGCTATCTCGTACAAGATTTCTGTCTCTATAACAAGATTTCTGCCTCCAAAATATTAGATGAGTAGAAGATAAAGTCATGAATGTGAAATAAATAGGGATCGACTCGCGATAGATGAAAAACAGATTAGGCAAAAAAAAAAACTGTGAGCTGGACAAAATTGACACTGCTGCATTCTAGATTCGAACCAATCGAAATCCATTATGCGTGGGTATGATAGATCCTTTAACGAGTCCAAAACCGCTTCCTTCTCGCTCTCCAAGTCAAAACCAGAGTCACCTTCTAGTCTCATGGCCTCCTCCGCGTCGCCGCCCATCCTCCCCCTCTCCGCCGGCCGATCCGCCGCCGGCGCCGATGCCACTGCCCCGATCTCCACCCCGGCCTCCCGCCGCTTCCTCTCCCGCCTATCCGACTCCATCCGCCGCTCCCTCGCCAACCGCCGACCCTGGTCGGAGCTCATCGACCGCTCCGCCTTCTCCCGGCCGGACTCCCTCGCCGACGCCGCCTCCCGCGTCCGCAAGAACCTCGCCTACTTCCGCGTCAACTACCTCGCCCTGCTCGCCGCCGTCCTCGCCCTCTCCCTCCTCTCCCACCCCTTCTCCCTCTTTGTCCTCCTCTCCCTCCTTGCCGCCTGGTGCTTCCTCTACCTCTTCCGTCCCGCTGATCCCCCGCTCGTCATCCTCGGCCGCACCTTCTCCGACCGTGAAACCCTCTGCGCCCTCGTCCTCCTCACCATCCTTGTCATCTTCCTTACCTCCGTCGGATCCCTCCTCATCTCCGCCCTTATGGTCGGCGTTGCCATTGTCGCCATCCACGGGGCCTTCCGGGTGCCCGAGGACCTCTTCCTCGACGACCAAGAGCCCGGCGCCGCCGCCTCCGGGTTCCTTTCCTTCCTCGGCGGAGCCGCTGCCTCTGCCGGCCCTGCGGTCGGCATCTGATGTGGATCTGACGTTCATGTGGTTACGTTCATTGAGGTTGGTTACTTAGGGCATTCCCTTCTCTCCCGGTTACCTTTTATTGGTATTTGGTAGGTAGGAGAAGGAAGATATTCTTGGACAATTAGGGTTCTTTATGTATATCCACGGATGATTGATTCAGGAGAGGTATAGAACTCTGGATTCATGCAACTTTTTTTGGATGATGAATGCCTACTAATTGTTCTCCGAGTGCATCAGTGAAATTGTTTCAGATCTATTGAAGAATCTTTGCTGATATATATTAGTCTCGTTAATCCCTGTGTTTTGCTTTATGGCAAAATTTTACTGCCTTTTAATGTGGTTGTTCTGTGAAGTAAGATTAGACCTGGCTGTTTTGTGTTCTGTACTACAAATTCATGTTTCTATACTTGATATTTATTTTATATGAATATCTGAGATTAATCACTGGGAATTTCAGATCTGGGAGCGGTTGATAGGGATCTTAGAGGTCGTTTCTGGGATTTGAAATCCAGATCTTGATGTATCTGCTGTCCAGCCTCCTATAATGTGCTTAGAGATGAAAATAATTTTATTGGAACTTACATGACTTCCAAATGTTTTATGGTATATGCTCAAGTTTTTGAGATAGTTCTAACTCTTTTACTGCTGCCTGTCTGACATATGACCCATAGGGCCTTGTCTTTTGTTATCATGTTTAAGTGATCATGACCTTTTTTTTGTTGTCCAACCTTTTAGAGTCACGGATTTATTTTTTCCTCTGGATTGCGAAATCAGAACATTCCTATGAAAATCACTTCACAAAATTTATTGTTTGTATTAAACTATGATATTGTCATTTTTACTGTTATGCAAATAATGGATGACATTTTAGATACCCTGATGCTTATCTAGTGTTATCGGTCATAAGACTTCTAACAAACATAGGTTTGGGAATTTATGTCAAAAAATAGTTGCTGAGGATTTGTTTTAGTAGGATTAGAAGTTGAAGGAAGTTTTTGTAGTACGTTATGGGGTCCTTTATCAGGTCAGGGGAAAAGAATGTCCAAATTATGTTGCATCAGTTACTAAATATGTTTTGAGTTTCCTATGTATAATCAGTTCTACTATTCTGCTTCGTTTCTTCGTTTTGATTTTTCACTTTTCCATGTGTCATGTTTTGGATTTTAAAAGTTCTAGATGATTAACAAGAAAGCATAGTTCTCAAATAGCCTAGGCGACCCTAGGCGATGGACCCTCCTAAAGCTTAGACGATAGCCTATGTGATGAGGTGACTACCCAGGTGAGGTATTTTGTACAAAATTTCCAAATAATATATCTTCATATATTTTAATTTTTGATTAAAAATTGTGTTAGTCACTTAGTCCCAATAAACCATCCGTATAACATGATCTGAAGGTACAATGGTAATAATTAGTCATGAGTTCTACTTAACATGACACTTCAAAAACTATCGCAATTTTATTGTTCATTCTAAACTTATAGAACATAATGCCATGGTTGTCTTAGCAACATACAGAAATCATATTAAGTTTACATGGTGCTACTATTACGACAATAGTAGTAACACTAGTATGTTACTACTTACTACTATGATTAAAGTAATGATACTACTATGTTACTACAATATAAAAATTGTGAAAAACAAAGCATAATACAAGAGAAAAAAAAGTAGGAGATTGATTTTTTTCATTTTCCTAAAACAAAGAAAATACAGACAACAAAAAGAATTGAAGTCAAGGTAAAACTAAAAAATCCCCCAATCTATATGCCTGCTTCAAACACATTTTTATATTCTATCTGATTCAAGCACATTTTTATATTCTCAATCCAACTCAAGCTAAAAAGCAGAACAGAAGCCAATATAAAAATTAATGCATCATCAATCACAAGAAAAGATCCAAAAACTCTCAATAACATCAACTGTAACTCCAATAGAAACCAAAAAGAAAAACAGAAGGAGAGAGGGAGAGAGAAGGAGGTCGATAGAATCTCCGACTACTACTATTGCTGCTGCTGTTGCTAGCATGATTTCTACAGCTGCTGCAGCTACTCCTAATATTGCTACTGCTACTGCTTCAACTACTACTGTTGTTGCTCCTATTGCTGCTGCTGCTGCTGCTATCATTTTGGTATAAAACAGGGGATGTAGCCCTGGAAATGGCTCGTCCCTGGGATTAGAACTAGAGCTCTATAGCTAGTGATCGTGAACCAGATACTTTGTTTCTAGGGTGTACTTTTTGGTTCTTGGTTTTTTGTTTGATCATCTTTTGGATGGTTTGACCCGAAGTATGCTTGGGGTTGTGGGGTGACCTCTGGCCTTCATTTTCCTCTATGTTCATCTTTTTTATTGAAGGATTGGTATTGAAGGGCACTCTTAGTAGAAAATGAAGAAGGGGAGTTAGGTAATGAAGAAATTTGAAAAATCATGAGCTGACATTTGTACAGGTTTTTTCAACTCAAAGATAGTAGGGGATGGCTGGCAAGATTCATGGAAGGGTGAATGAAGGGAATATGCTTATACAGTGCTGTGTGGTTAATGCACACCAATATAATTATAAGGGAAAGTATATTAGTCATCGGCAACAAGACTAAGCATAACTGAGGTTATGATTATTATAATCCTTGGAAATATGTAAGAGTTTACATAGATGACGGTATAAGAGAGATGATTCCGAGATGGATGATGAGTGTGGCCATGTGGTGTTATTGTTTAAATCCCTAGAGAAGGAGAGGGGAAGACTGCTATCTATGTTGACATCATGAGTAAAATGGAATCAAATTTATGCATCAAAGGAGAGTAAAATTGGATTTTAGTTTGTCAATTCTTATCTAATGCATGTAATAGGCTGTTAATTGGTAACACGTCTCCATTTTCATTCAGTTCCTTGTGAGTTAAAAAAGGGAATCGGCACTTTCATGAGGTGGGTTGAGGTGGGTTAGCCCTTTCAAAGTCCATAATACCATCTATGATATAGGTTTAAGCCATACTTTTCGCATCAACATTCAGTTCCTGATTAGTTGATGAAAGAAAATGGTTAACCTTTTTATAGCTAAAGAATAGTTATGTCTATGATGCATGTAACTGTGGCCCCTGCACTTCAGGATCTTAAGAAGCCAGAATTTAGGTCATGAGTCTTTGAACTTCACTATCTCTAAAAGAAAGCCTGCCATATTGAAAATGCTGACTCATACAGCTTCGAGTTTCTCACATGGTCTAGCATGGAATTTGAAGCCAGTTGTGCTTGCTATAATTGAGTGTAGAGGACTGGTCAAAATTTCAGAAAGTCACACTAGACTGGAACTCTTTATTCGGCAATGGTAGCTGAAGGAATGCTGGATACTGTAAAAGGATGTGTCATAAGAAATTGGTTTTTTCCCTTAAAGGCAAGATTCTGTGAAACAATGTTTGGTTTATTGTTATGATATGCAATACTTGGATCTAGTTTCTTTGTAAAAATATCTGAGGGCATTCTTTCTTTTTTTCTTTTAATGTAGAGGCTCAGCTAGGACCTTTTGGAAGAAGAAAAGTGAGAAGAGCTAAAACTATACTCATTTGGTGGGTGCTCTTTTGATCTTCCACTTGAAAGGGGATCTGCCTATTGGGTTTAGAAGGGAGTGCAATCTATTCATCAGGGTCATCGAAGAATGGTGCCCCATAATGCCCATGTATAACACATAACGATATGGTGGTAACGATATTGTGGTTGCTTTTGTTTATATGACAACTAGTAGCAATTTGGTAAATGAAATTGCAAACATGGTTGTGAGATGGTGAGTTATTTGGAAGTAGATGATGAGCTTCGTTAGTTCTCTATCCTTAACTTGTGGCATTGAATTTGTCGGAAGTTTTTGGTAAACTAATGTTTATCTGAATATTGTAAGAATCCTGCCGCGCAAAGCAAGCCATAGTTCTCCAAGTTTTGATAGGGGTCTGGTCTCCCAGATAATCAATTCAGACTTGGACTTATTTTTGGATTATCTTTTTTCACATTTTAGGTCAAGACTTAGACTTGAGACTTATTTTTTCCTATCAGGAGATGAGTCTGTCTCTGGAGGGAGAGGAGAGGAGACCCGCGAGGGTGAAGGAGGCTCCCCAAGCCATTCAAGCGGGAACGGCCTCTTCAACCTTGATCTTGGCGATGAAGATTTTGTCTCCAATGTGGAAGTACCCATGAAGTGGGGAATGCCCGAAGTAGAGGAGACATAGCATTCAGAGTCAACATTTACATGAATCACAGCCGCCTGCTTGGTCATCATTGATGCCGGGAACAAAATCATTCCGAGTGAGATGATGGCCTTGAGAAGAGTAGACTTGTGTCGGTATTTTAGAGATGCATTAGGAGCTAGGAAGCTCTGAAATTGAGGTTGTGAGGGCGGCCACCATCTTTAATTAACCAAGGCTTAGAGGAGAGGGTGAAGAAATCACCGCAGAATTAATTAACATTTTTCTGATTCATTTCTTTTGAGGTTTAGGCTCCGTTTGGCAGAATTGTTGGCGGTAGAGCTTTCGAAAGTACAATTTTTTGAAATAAAGTTTTTATAAAAAGCTATGTGCTGTCTGGTAACTAAATTTTTAAATTGTTGTGAGACTTTAATCTGTATTTGGTAGATAAACTGAGAAAATATTTTTCGTATGACAAAATGACTATAAAGCAAATTGCATTAATATTATACAACATAGCATAATAAAATATAATATATATTAATATATAAATATATAATATAGTATAATATTACTATAATATAATATAATATTATTATAATATAGTAATATAATATTGCATACTATAGCATAATAATATAACATAATTTGATATTATATAACATAATATATCAATGTATTATAATATAATGTAATATTATATTATATTTATAATATAATACAATAATAAATATATAAAATATTATAATTATTATTATTATATATTATTATTATTATTATTATTATTTGTAATTATTATATTTTATCTTGAGTATTTTGGTTCCAAAAGAGAAAAATTTATAACTCAAAATAACTTTCTGATGGAGCCTAAAAGTGCTTTTTTGGAGAAGCTCTAAAATAAAATTTCTTTCAAAAAGCTGTTATTTTCGAATATTTTACCAAACACCTATGTTGTATCTTTGGATGGCTACAAAGTGCTTTTTGGCCCTTCAAAAGCTCTGCCAAACAAAATCTTAATAAGTTTACCAAAAGCACAAAAAGAGAGTGTAACTTATTGGACTATGGAACTTAAAAAAAAAAAAAAAAAACTCATGGTTTTTTTTTATTTTTTTGTTATGACGGGCTATTTATGTTATTTTTTTATGAGTACAACTAAAAAAATATATATATTTTGAAGTGTTTTTAAAGTCGATGTCAGGTTAATAGATGAGCCTCGTAAAAAAAAAAAAAAAAATGTCTCCTCTCGTCAGTCTCCAGATATCCTGCAGCATATCGTGAATATCTATCCTCCTGTTCGGCTTCCGGATTCATTCGATTAGTGTAGCAGACATCCGTAAGCGGAATGAAATCAGCTCTCAAGATACATCGTGACGACCATACGGCCCTCGGGACTGAGTTACCGTCCGCAGACTGCAAGCCTAGAGATCGGGGATGAATTAAGACACGACAACCTTCCGAGCCCTCGCAGATCTGGGTCGAAATGACTCGATTCTGTCTGCAATTCTGTGTCCAAAATGGCTTTAGTGACTCGATTATGCTACTCACGGTTCTATAGAACATCTTATGAGGACTCGCTCGACACGTGTCGGGCCTATGCAGACTCTCCGCATCGTAGCTTTCTATTAAATTCTTTTTGTTGCTGGAAATTGGACCCGGGGGCCGCCGCGAAGCCGGGGAAGGAGGAGCTCCGCTGCTGTAGGGGGCGGACGGCGGTGCGCCGGCCGGCTGCGTCCTCCGCTGCGGAGGGGGTGTGCAAGTCCTGCAAGGAAAACCGGTGGCCGGGCTCCCCGGCGCCGGCCCTCCGATGCCTAAGTCAGAGGGGGGCTTAACTTTGAAGAAGAGAGAGAGATTGTATGTGGAAGCCCGAAATAATCCCCTTGGGAGGAAGAGGCCTCTCCCATCTTAGAGGGAGAAGCTCCCCTTTTATAGGGAGGGCGGCCGGATTACCTGTGATGTGATGGGCGAATTAATAGGTTACCGTCACTGTC
This sequence comes from Phoenix dactylifera, assembly GCF_051530095.1. Lineage (NCBI taxonomy): Eukaryota > Viridiplantae > Streptophyta > Magnoliopsida > Arecales > Arecaceae > Phoenix > Phoenix dactylifera. The sequence goes on along the minus strand of NC_143206.1, from coordinate 16,766,330 downwards.
AGGGAGCTGTCACGATTGATCGGACCCGTTGGGGTGGTTGAACCGCCGGCCGTGGTGGGCCTGGGGTCCGTAGATGACAAGTGCATTGATTGCTGAGTGAACCGGTGGTCAGAAAGAGCCGTACTCTTTGATGGTTCAGTGATCCGGAGATCATCTTGAGCCGTGTTCATTTAATGACTGAGTGCATTGGAGGCCTGAGGGGGTCTCATGCATTAATGATAGGGTGTGCCGAATGCCTGCGGAGATCTTGTGCCTTAATGACTTGGAGATGGTGGCAGATTGAAGTGGAGTCATATATTTAGTTGTCAGATCCTTTGGAGGGTTAGGCGGAGATTGGATATTTGGCTAGGGCATGGGCTCGGCCTGCTGTGCTCGGCCTTCTGGTCTCGGCCTTCTGGTCTCGGCTCTCTGGTCTCGGCCTTCTGGTCTCGGCTCTCTGGTCTCGGCCTTCTGGTCTCGGCTCTCTGGTCTCGGCTCTCTGGTCTATGAGCTCGAGAGCGGAAGAGCCCGATCACTTAGGATGAGCTCGAGAGCAGAAGAGCCCGATCACTTAGGATGAGCTCGAGAGCGGAAGAGCTCCATCACTTAGGATGAGCTCGAGCTTGCTGATGGATTTGGGTGCTATAATTACATTTGTGGGGTGGTCCATTTTACCACCAACACTACCCCCCGACTTCCGAGTTCGAGCTGCTTTTTGGCTCGGACGAAGGAAGTAGTCCAGTCGTCGATCATCCTGTAATATAGCCAAATATGTATAAAGATGTACGTGCCAAGTAGGGTGTACCTCTCATGCAGTCGGAGTTAAGTGCTCCAGGTTGACTCAGCGGCCTTCTTTGGCTTGTCGTAGGAGGCGTCGAATGGCGTTGAAAGGCGTCGAATGGCGTCGAAATGTCGTCGAATGGCGTCGAAATGTCGTCGAATGGCGTCGAAGTGTCGTCGAATGGCGTCGAATGTCGTCGAATGGCGTCGAATGTCGTCGAATGGCGTCGAATGTCGTCGAATGGCGTCGAATGGCGTCGAATGTCGTCGAATGGCGTCGAATCGGCGTCCCGAGCTTAGCTAGAGCATCATTGGAGGCGCATACAGGAGACGGACCTCGTCCGTTGGCGATCGTGCGCCCTATTCGGGGCGACGTTGGTCATTTTTTGGATTCTCCGACCTGCAAATAGATAAAATATTGAAATTATCTGAAGCCAAAGTGGCGTCCTATACCTTTTGGAGATATTTTAATGGCTTCCAAGCTTCGAAGTCCCTTAGGACTTAGCTTGGCACTAGCTTTCTTTGGCTCGATTTTCTGGGGGAGGTGTTCTGCATTCGGGCTTCGGAGCTTGGCTGCCTTCTGAGCTCGGCGGCCTTTGGTGCTCGGCCTTCTGAGCTCGGCGGCCTTCGGAGCTCGGCCTTCTGAGCTCGGCGGCCTTCTGAGCTCGGCAGCCTTCTGGACCATGAAAGGATTTAGCTTCATAGTACTTTCTTGGGGTAGAATCTCCTATGAATCTAGCCAGAGGAGCGCTCATCCTTGCAATGATGAGGGAAATAGCTACAGCGTCGTCATAAAGAGGGCTCAACACCCTTTTGGTCTTCATCAGAAAAGGAGATGTGACTTTCACAGAGCACGGATGCTTTGAGGAAGCTCTTTTTTCCGAGCTCGGAGCTTCTGGTACCTCTAGTTGCCCGCCCTCTGATGGTATTGATGATGCCCGTGAGAGGTCAGTGGTCATTCTGCTCCTTATGCGGCACTGGATTTTGTTCCTCGGGCTCTCTCCTGTAGGCATGATCACGGACAAAATAACTCAACCGACCTCGGCGGACAAGTGCCTCGATCTCATCACGAAGCTCGTAGCAATCCTCCGTATCATGGCCGCGATCTCGGTGGAAGCGGCAGTACTTTTTCGAGTGCTTCCGCGACTCTGTCGGACGCATTCTCAATGGAGGTCGGAGGTAGCCCCGACCCTCAATCTCCATGAGGATTTCTGCTCGGGTGGATGTGAGAGGAGTGTACGTCTGAAATTTTTGGAGGGGAGACCCCGGGCGAGCTAGGCTCTTGGGCCAAGGAGGCTCTTTCTCATGCCAGGGGAATCTACTACTTGGTTGGGAGTGCTCCTGGTGCTTCTTCTGCATCTTGGCAGGTTGTTCGGCTTCCTCCCGCCGAGAGGCCATGGCTTCCTCAGCCTTGGCGTACTTGCGAGCTCGGGCCAACATTTCGGTGAGGTCCGCAGGGAAGTTCTTCTCGATAGAGAAGAGGAACCTGTAAGACCGGGCTCCAGTCTTTAGTGCCGACATGGCGATTGACTGGTCCAGCTCCCGGACTTCCCATGTTGCGGCAGTAAACCGATCCAAGTACTCCTTGAAGGACTCTCCCTCCTTTTGTTTGATGTCAAGGAGGGAGTCCGACGTCCGCCGCTGGGGCTGGCTAGCGGCAAAATTACTGGCAAACTGCCTGCCGAGCTGCTCAAAGGAGGAGACAGTACTCGGCTTCAGCCCGGTGAACCAAAGCCGGGCCGGTCCTCGGAGCGTTGCTGGAAAGGCTTTGCACATCATGGCCTCCGAGGCTCCTTGTAGGGCCATTAAGGCCCGATAACTCTCCAGGTGGTCGAGGGGGTCGGCCCTGCCGTTGTAAGGCTCCACCTGGGGCATCTTGAACCGCGGCGGGACTGGTTCGTCATCAATTTGCTGGGAGAAGGGGGACTTTGTGGTGAACTCAAAGTCACCGTCACGTCCCGGTTTCCTTCCATGGAGTGCCTGGATCTGGCGCTCCAGCTCCTCGACCTTCTTGTCGAGTTCATCATTCTGGGGGATCGCTGCAGCGGTCCGTTCTGGTGCAAGTTGCCCTGGAACTGACTCGACCTCTGAGGGTTGGGGCCAGCCACCAGGGCCTCTAGCTGGGTGTTCTCTCCAGAGGGAGGCCTGGACTTGAGAGTCCTGACCTCGAAAGGGAAGTCCGCTTGTAGGAGGCTCCGGTTGAACTGGGGCCGGAGGGGGCGGTACCGTCGGGGCGCCCTTAGGTTGCAAGCCTTGGACAGCGGTAGCCAAGGCCTGCACCTGTTGCACCAGGGCATGAAACTGCTCCGGTCGAACTTGAGGGGTTGACTCGGCCGGAGGTGGCGAGTTCTGGACAGAGTGTCCAGGACTAAGTGGAGGACGTCGAGAGGCGTTGGAAGCTCCTTTGCTTCTTAGCTTCATGGCAGCGAACTCGGTCCCTTCCTCTAGCGCCATCTGTTGCTGGAAATTGGACCCGGGGGCCGCCGCGAAGCCGGGGAAGGAGGAGCTCCGCTGCTGCAGGGGGCGGACGGCGGTGCGCCGGCCGGCTGCGTCCTCCGCTGCGGAGGGGGTGTGCAAGTCCTGCAAGGAAAACCGGTGGCCGGGCTCCCCGGCGCCGGCCCTCCGATGCCTAAGTCAGAGGGGGGCTTAACTTTGAAGAAGAGAGAGAGATTGTATGTGGAAGCCCGAAATAATCCCCTTGGGAGGAAGAGGCCTCTCCCATCTTAGAGGGAGAAGCTCCCCTTTTATAGGGAGGGCGGCCGGATTACCTGTGATGTGATGGGCGAATTAATAGGTTACCGTCACTGTCAGGGAGCTGTCACGATTGATCGGACCCGTTGGGGTGGTTGAACCGCCGGCCGTGGTGGGCCTGGGGTCCGTAGATGACAAGTGCATTGATTGCTGAGTGAACCGGTGGTCAGAAAGAGCCGTACTCTTTGATGGTTCAGTGATCCGGAGATCATCTTGAGCCGTGTTCATTTAATGACTGAGTGCATTGGAGGCCTGAGGGGGTCTCATGCATTAATGATAGGGTGTGCCGAATGCCTGCGGAGATCTTGTGCCTTAATGACTTTGAGATGGTGGCAGATTGAAGTGGAGTCATATATTTAGTTGTCAGATCCTTTGGAGGGTTAGGCGGAGATTGGATATTTGGCTAGGGCATGGGCTCGGCCTGCTGTGCTCGGCCTTCTGGTCTCGGCCTTCTGGTCTCGGCTCTCTGGTCTCGGCTCTCTGGTCTATGAGCTCGAGAGCGGAAGAGCCCGATCACTTAGGATGAGCTCGAGAGCGGAAGAGCCCGATCACTTAGGATGAGCTCGAGAGCGGAAGAGCTCCATCACTTAGGATGAGCTCGAGCTTGCTGATGGATTTGGGTGCTATAATTACATTTGTGGAGTGGTCCATTTTACCACCAACACTTTTCTTTTTATTTTTTTTTTCGGTATAGTTGAAATTAAATTCTTCTGGGTCATAATGTTGGTCTTAAGCTGGGGAATTAAGTGTAAAAAATCTTAATATGTTTATATATATATATATATATATATATATATATATATATATATATATACCTATAACTATATATAGAGGCATAGGTATCGGCTAAGAAATAGTTTTCTTGGAGCTCTTTGAGAAGAGATTTCTTGCGGTCGTTACTGTTGTCCACAGTAAATATTGAGAGAGAAGGGGGGAGGCGAAAAAAACCAAGAACGACACTGAGCATGAGACAGAGGAAGAACCAAGAACGACACCATGCACGACAGAGGGATGATGGTTCCCACAGTGGAGCTTGATCCTGCCGGGTACACGTTCAACCTCGAAGACAAAGAACTGATCGAGCATTATCTTGGGTCCCAAGGTGCACAGAGAGCAACAGTGTCATCTCAGTCTCATCCCCGAGCTCGACGTGCACACCACGGAGCTCTGGAACCGTGGAAGCAAGTTTAATTGCACATATCATCTCCATCGATCTATCTATCAAATTCTTGCATGCATGCTTTTCTTGCTGCTTCTGAGCTAATTAACATGGATTCTTGCACTTGCATTGCATGCGCATAGTTGAATTCAGGCATGGGAGGAATAGAGATGCGTTCTTTTGCTTCTCCCCGGTGACTCGTTTCCATGCCTCCAATGGCGGGCTGCTGCGTGGTGCTGGCAACGGCATATGGCACGCCTCATCCACTGCAATGGTGGCAAAAGATGACGAATCTCAAGTTTATGCTACGAGCAAAGGACGGTGACAAATCTGTGGCCACCTCTTGGATAGTGCATGAGCACTGGCTTCTTGATTCTGTGCTTTATCGCATGCAGAAATTAGGGACGAGGCTGAGCGATGGCCATCATCTGTCATGCCTCGATGACAGTGGGAAACTTTTTGACTATTATGTGATATGTTTGATTTGTGCGATCTAATTAAAGAGAAATGCCTGTCCTTCTGCCGAAAGCAAAGCGATACGTCTGATGGAAAAAATATTGGACATCTTGATCTCGATTTTAACCAACCTTCTTCACTTTAGAATATTTGAGATAAATGACTTAAATAAATTTGAAGTACGGTGCGGGTATGGCGATACTATACTTAATGCATGATCAGCGTAATTGCTGCAGCGTGTTACTCGCACGGAATGATTACCATATTATAAACATAATGCCAACTATTATCCTACAGTTAAGGTACGTCGCGCCAAATTAGGTAATAGATCTATATCCTACCCTACATAAAGAGGTGGCTCAGGGATCCTCACGTAAACTCATTTAAAGACTCCTCTCTACAATTTTTCTCTCTTCCACATTGCTGCTTTACTATTCTAACTTAAGCATCGGAGAATCCTCGCCAAAATTTTTTTGCCAATTGAACTTCTTACAAATTAGCCTTGGACTTCTTACAAATTAGCCTTGAAGGCGACTAGTTCTTCCTCACCTCAGTCTCATCCAACCTTACTCAGTTAACCAAGAACACTCAAAAATCCTTTAAGGGTCTATCATGCATGCAAAAAAAAGAAGAAAATTACCAAGCTCATTGTTAATTCGGCACAACCTTGTATGTGGCAATAAATTTCATGAATTGCACTGATTTTCTCTTTCTATGTGGTAAGAGAACTATTCATGTGTACATAACATAAGTCTTGTAGCATTACTCTAGAGCATTGCACTGATTTAAGTGAAAAACATATTTTGATGACTAATATGATTCCATGAAAAGTTGGCCATCAGGGTTTTTTCTTTTTAAAACGCCAATTTATTTTATTACTAAATTCCTTCTAATACATGATGAATGTGAACTGTTTTAAGAAAAAGATGTATGCGAATACTTGGCAAAGAGACTGCTAGAATGTTGTAGCTTCATAACTTGTCGAGTGTGCTTTGAAAAGTGTGTTGATGGATGGCTATGATCCAATCAATCAATAAGACTTTACTATTCAAATATTTATCACTTTTTATGTTATCTAATAACATGCTCTTCTTTTGTTACTCTAAAGTATTATGTAGGGTGGGAGAAACAATAGGAGCATACAAAGAGGTAATTACGGCGACCACTACTGTCATTTAGCAGTCAAAAATATCATGCGATACACCACCAAACTTAGTTTGGATGGTACATCCTCTTGCCTCTTTATTAACTCGATATTCTTATAAAATAAGTGTTAGGCTCGATTTGCTTGGGACCTGGACTTTGACCCAGTTAGGGAATGGGTATATGGTAGGGGGTTGGTTAGAGCTTCTCTTCGTTAATATATATGTCATTAAACAAAAGTCCTGACTGCAAATCGCCATACCTTCAATGAAAATTTTGTAAGCTAGGGATTGGAGGATTGGGATTTAAACTTGGTGGTGGTTGAGACAGCCAATGGAGCAAAAAATAATGATTTTTTTGCAGGTCTTAACTTCGTGGTTGTACAGACCTTGGGAGATGATATTCTCATAGGAAATAATAATACATTTACCTTTTGAGGGTTTTTTTGTTAAAAAAAAGGAAAATAAGGATCTCATCTCATGTTAGAAAGGCTTGTCTTTGGGATTACATCTCTTGCATCCTTACAATTGACCATTTGGTGGTTGCGATCCTTCGACAACCCGACCAGCTTAATATAATGAAGGGCTCATCCTCCAAGAGCTCCATCTATGAAGGCTACCATTTTTTTAAAAAAAAATAATAGATGCTATGCACATAATAAAATATAATTATATTTTCTTTATATTGTTAATAAAAAGTTATTCCAATAAAAATAATAATAAACAACGTAGGAAGGACTTGGATTTTTCAATTTCTGATGAAAAGCTATATTCTATGGCAGGAGGTCAGAATAAATATAAAGATAGGTTGAAAAAAATGCAAGCTGCTAGGTAAAAACACATGCATTTACCATTTATTATTCTTTATAAATAATTAGAATGGAGAAAAAAAAGAAACAAAAAAGAAACAAAACAAATGAAGAATAGTTTAGGATTAAAACTAGATTGGATGTCAGATAATTAAATTTTATGACCAAAAAATCAAAAATATTAGGAAGCATATAAAAAATCAAGTTAATAGTATATTAATATTATTATATATTTTTTATTATTTTTTTGAATATAATATAAAATTAAATAAAATTAGATATTTAAATACTAATTAAATAATTATATATATATTTAATAGATATGATTATAAATATAAATATTAGTTAGATGCTTAAATTTTTATAAATATACAGATAAATTTGGATGCTAAAGTAGTTTTGAGCGGATGCTAACCTAGCCCCTTTCGCCCGTTGAACAGCCAAAAAGGATAGCGGATTTTTACCTCGTTCCGCCAACCGAGCAGTGACGCTTTAATTACTGTGTGGAGATCGGGCATCGATGCCGTTCCCGAGCCGTGGGACCCACGGAGAAAATAGCCGTTGGAGAAGCACCACCGGAGAGGCTACGCCCGTTTCATTTCCCTCTGCCGACGCAAGGAAAACTAGCCGTTTGCCTCCACACAAAAAATGGCTCCCTGAACAAAACCATCTGACTCGCCTAGTTTGTCTCCCCAAGAATAAGATTCCCTCGTTTAAACCCATTCCTTCATCTCTCTCTCTCTCTCTCTCTCTCTCCCCCGTTCTCTCCTTCCATCTTCTTCGTTCCAATAGGCGAAAGTAGCAGAAGAAAGGGAAAGGAGTAGCATTCTGGACCAGTCATCTTCTTCTTTACTCCCTTTGTTTTTTGGTACAGCTTCCTTACTCTCTTCATCGACATGGATGATACAGCAAGACAATGCCAGATTTCAAGTGGGGAGAATAGAAACGTGAAGTACCAGAGCTCCAAGTCCAGGAGAAGCCCATTCGGAAAGCTCTTCCAATGGGAGTGCCTGTTGGCCTTCCTTGGCATTCTACCATTCATGGTGATTAGCCCGGTTTCTTGCCGGGCTTGGGATGGAGTCATCATCACCCAAGCCGACTACCAGGGCCTCCAAGCCTTCAAGCATGCATTGGATGACCCCAGAGGGCTCCTCAGGAGCTGGAATGGCACCGGCCTCGATGCCTGCTCCGGCGCCTGGGTGGGGATCAAATGCGTCCGCGGAAAGGTGATAGCTATCCAGCTGCCATGGAGGGGACTGGGTGGGCACATCTCCGAGAAGGTTGGCCAGCTCACCGCATTAAGAAAGCTAAGCCTCCATGACAACTCCCTCGGTGGCCAGATCCCCTCGGCGCTCGGGTTCCTTCGTGATCTCAGAGGCGTTTATCTCTTCAACAATCGCTTCTCGGGCGCCATCCCACCTTCCATTGGTGACTGCCTCGTGCTCCAGACTCTGGATGTTAGCAACAATTTGCTCACAGGAAGTATTCCCTCTTCCATATGGAACTCCACAAGGCTCTACAGGCTCAATTTTAGCTATAACAACCTCTCAGGAGTGATCCCCCTCGGCGTCACTCACCTCCCTACCCTCACATTCCTCCACCTTCAACACAATAACCTTTCCGGTTCCATTCCTGATGCTTGGGGAGGGAGGGAAGATAACCAAGCCTATCAGCTTCGGACGTTGAATCTAGATTACAACTTCTTCTCGGGAAGCATTCCCATTTCCCTCGGCAAGTTGCCGATGCTAGAACAAGTTACTCTTAGCAACAATAAGCTCAATGGAAGCATACCTGAAGAAACGGGGACTCTTCCGAGGCTGCAAACTCTGGACCTTTCTCATAACTCCTTCGGAGGAAGCTTCCCTCCATCTCTCTGCAACCTCTCCTCATTACTTCAGCTCAACCTTGAGGGCAACCACCTTGAGAATCGGATCCCAGAAACCATCGATAGGCTGAAGAACCTTTCAGTCCTCTCGCTTGGGAGGAACCAATTCGATGGTGAGATTCCGGCCGCCTTCGGGAATATTTCCAGCCTTTCTCAGCTGGACTTATCGGGGAACAATCTCAGCGGACCGATTCCGGCCTCCCTCGATCTTCTAACCAATCTCACTGCTTTCAATGTCTCCAACAACAACTTATCTGGTCCGGTTCCCGTTCTCCTCTCCGAGAAGTTCAATTCCAGCTCTTTCAGGGGAAACATCCAGCTCTGCGGGTACAGCATTCTGGTCCCATGTCCTCCTCCCCCTCATCCGAATGTTTCTTCTCCAACGATCTCGACGGTGCCCCATCACCACCGCAAACTGAGCACCAAGGATATTATTCTCATAGCTGCAGGGATTGTTCTCGTGGTTCTATTTCTACTCTGCTGTGCTCTTCTCTGCTGCTTGGTCGGACGAGGGGCTGCTGCTGCGAGTGATGAGCGCGCAGCTGCCGGAGCGGGAGCTGGGACAGGCGAGAAGCCGGGGCCTGCGGCGGGGGGAGCTGAAGCAGAGGCAGGAGGGGACGCCGGGGGGAAGCTCGTCCACTTTGATGGGCCGCTGGCATTCACGGCTGACGACCTTCTGTGTGCGACGGCGGAGATCATGGGGAAGAGTACCTACGGGACCGTATACAAGGCGACGCTGGAGGACGGGAGTCAGGTCGCGGTGAAAAGGCTAAGGGAAAGAATGGCAAAGAATCAGAGGGACTTCGAAGCGGAGGCGAGCATGCTCGGGAAGATCCGGCATCCGAATCTATTGGCTCTCAGAGCTTATTATCTGGGCCCCAAAGGCGAGAAGTTGCTGGTATTTGACTATATGCACAAGGGAAGCCTCGCAGCTTTCCTACATGGTAAGCTCTTCTTTGAATCCAATTTTAATCTGCCACCTTTTAACCAACTCTAATGGAGCTGCCCTATCAGACCACCTTGTCCTTCTAAATATCTTGGTTTTTTGATTCTTTTCCCTTTCTCCAGTTACCAATAGATTACTGCATTGTATTGCTAACCACATGAAATTACGTACCTCATTATTTCTGCTTCATATAGCCTAAATTGTACGTGCTTTCGATCTCCAATTACTAGTTTGCCGCTTTGCATCTTCTTCTTCTACCATATGAGGCTACATTAAATCGTTCTTGTTTCTTTTAGCCTAGATAGTACTCACCTTTCACACATTTGATTAAAGTTGGCAATCCAAACTCAAAGCCTAGAAGCAGTGTGTTATCGCTAGAACTGGACATTAAATGTTAGTTTTGCGTTAAACTCCTTCACCAAAAAAAAAACTCAAAGCCTAGAAGCAGTGTGTTATCGCTAGAACTGGACATTAAATGTTAGTTTTGCGTTAAACTCCTTGAAGAAAAGCAGTTCTGAGATGAAAGACTTTTGATCACCGATTAATGTATCATTCGTTCTATTTGTGTTGCTTGTCGTCGATCTGCAGCTCGAGGCCCCGACACACGGGTTGATTGGCCGACAAGGATGAGCATAGCCATGGCGGTAGCGCGTGGCCTATGCCACCTTCATGTCGACATGAAGATGATCCATGGCAATCTAACGAGCAGCAACATCCTACTGGATGAGAACACGGATGCCAGGATCGCCGATTTCGGCCTATCCCGCCTCATGACCAGTGCCGCCAGTTCCAGCGTAATTGCCACTGCCGGCGCACTCGGCTACCGCGCTCCCGAGCTCTCCAAGCTGAAGAAGGCCGGCACGAAGACCGATGTCTACAGCGTCGGAGTGATCATGCTGGAGCTCTTGACGGGAAAGTCCCCCGGAGAGACGACGAATGGCATGGATCTACCTCACTGGGTGGCGTCGATCGTGAAGGAGGAGTGGACAAATGAGGTGTTTGATCTGGAGCTCATGAGAGATGCGGAGGCCGGGACGACAACCGGGGATGAATTGCTCAACACGTTGAAGCTGGCACTGCATTGCGTGGATCCTTCTCCGGCTGCCCGGCCGGAGGTTCAGCAAATCCTGCAGCAGCTGGAGCAGATCAAACCGGAATTGGCTGCTTCTGCGGGCTCGTCCGTTGAAGAAGGTGGCGGCGGCGCCACCGCGGTTGAAGCGTCTAAATCCGGTGATTAGGTGGTTGGTTTGGCTTCTAGGGGGTGGGGGGGTTATTCTGGATTCTTTTGTTCCTGATTAAGTTCTGTTCGATGGTTGGGTAGGTATTGGGTTTAAACGCTGAAACCTGTATATATGTTCGATGCTTAGGACAATTATTTGTTATTCTTATTAATGTTTGCAGGGTTGCTCTCTTTATCACAAGATGATGCTGGAGTGATTGAACTAAATTGATAACAAAAAAATTAGCATTCAGGAAATATATGTCTTAGCAAGTGAATAGACATGGTCACGTCCTTCACGTATTTCCTGTTGTAGATTGTTTTGGATGCAACTGAATGATGTGATGGCAATAGTTGATAGTTGCCCGAGATTTGGATGGCCAGCTACTAAACAAAGCTTGGATTAGAGTTTTTTCTTGTTCAGACTTATTAACCTCCAATTTCCTCTGTCCTTATTGCAATGGTCTTGACCATCCTTATTCTTGGATAAAAAAATGAAATGCAGTTTGCAAATACAAATCTAAAAGAAAATTTGGACTGTACTAATTAATCATAAAATGCAGAAAAATATCTGATCTATTGCAGTGTTTGGATTTCAAATTCCACTTATCTTTGTTTCTATCATGAAAAAAATAGATGCTGCCCCGTGAGACAATTTCACATAGATCTAAAATTCTTCATAATTCTCCGACAGACGCAAATAATCTTCTGCTGATAAATTTTCAGCAGTGTATCAGTTGTTATGACCCACTAATAGAACAAATCACACCTTTCTTACCCCAGGGAATGTTGTGGGCCAACAATAACTCCTTTCGATTGTTAAAGTTTGTATTTCACAATCATTTCTTGTCACAGCAACCCGCAGGGACCAACAAGGGCAGGGTCCCACTTAGAACCCTAACAGCTGAGGAGCCGTACACCAAAAGTAATAGAATAAAAATAAAATAAAAATAACTCCACCAAAATCTCTTTATTATGGAGTGGTTGGTTCTACTTCCTACTTGGTAGTGTACATGGGCGTGTGGGCGGAGAGCAGGCTGGAAAAACACCTCAATTTACTTCTGAAGTCTTATCACTGTCTAGCATATGCACTCGTTTCTTCTGCCACCGCTGCCCAAACATTCGCAATTTTCTCTGCATAACCGACCTGTTCAATATGCAATACGTAAGTGCTTACAAATGGCCGAGTTCTGGACCAGATGAGCAAACAAGAAATTAAACAAGTTTATGATAAAAAGAAAGCTTCATAATGGAAAATGTCAACTAGATGGTAGATGCTTCCATATCATGTTCAATTACAGTGTTAAAGACCAAGTGAGGATGCTCGAAGATCATGCGCTCAGTGCAGCTTTGTTGAAGCATATAGTGCGCATAATGACCTTTGCAGTCCCCAGGCCAGTCATAAACCAAGTATATATACCACATAATTCTGACAAGGTACCATGTATCATGTGGAGAAAACTTCAAGTCATTTAAGTGATACTGAGAAGCACTAAAGGTCCTAGATTTCCTTCAACCAAACAACTTAGCTGTTACCTATTTTGGATTTCCTGGCAGAACTGTGAGAGAACAAGGTGATCGGATAACAGATAACGAAACAAAATCTGATTGACAGGATAGCAGAAAACCTAGTTCATTTCTTTATGCTTCCATAATGCATTAATCGTTCTGAAAACATTCACAGCATCAAATGCCCTAAAGGCAGATTACCCATCACATTATTCATGAAAAAAGAAGGATGAAACAAAAATAGAATGGATTGTAGAATTCTGACCTTAGAAACAGAACCATCATGTCCAGTTGAGTGACCTTCTAAACTGCAATCAATGCGTAAAGTTTGACACCAGTTTTACTTAACAGAATTACAGCACTTATATTAAATATTAAATGTCTTCTGCATGATCATAGTTCAAGGAAGATTCTATCTCCTGAAAGAGCATCCCTATGCACCCGGTAAAAAACCAGTGAAGGAGCGCAGATTCTATGATACTTAACAAGGCCATTAAAGAAGAGATTTTTAGCACAACTTGCAAGCTTATAATATTTGACCCCAGTAATATTAGTTCAATGCCTTCAAAAGATAGAAGACCACCTTAAAATTGTAGTAACTCAAGACCTCAACCAAAAAAGCTAGCCAGAAGATGTTATTTAGGTTCTTTGCCCTATACAAGTACCCAAGATCTACCCAGTGCATAGCCGATAAGGGACTAAATGCACGTCCACATGAATCTTTACATACTCTTTTCATTTAAATTTTGGAATCCTCAACAGACTAAAAATCTAAATTCATTCAAATCCAATCACAAACACTATGGTTAGCCAGCAGTCAATTCAAATAACCCCGTGTTATAGAGTCCCCTAATCCGCATAAGCTATAGACCGGGTCCACTCTGACACTATTTGTTACAACCCAATACATTTAAAAAGACTAGCCTAAAGATATTATTTGGGTTTCTTGGCTCTATATAAGTACCCAAGATCTACTTAGTGCATAGCCGAGGTGGAACTAAATACATGTTCGCATAGGTCCTCACAAAAATGAACATCTACATCCTATACATTTAAATTTTCATGCCAACACCAATAGGCAACATACTCAAAATAGAGGAAAACCTTGAACCAAAGTACATTAACAACCACAATCTTTCTATAAGGACCAGTCAACCTTTTGTAAGCTTCTGTCAATTTTTGTAACTGATACCCTGCCATCAGTTATCAATTTTCATTTTGCAACTCATATAAGAGTTTTCTACTGTCATGGGCAACCATCAAACACTAAGAGACTAGCCCAGATAAAAATGACTGATTACTTAGCAGATGTAGAGCCTTACACTTTTACGTTCTCTTCGAGAGTAAGATAAAAACCTTTTAGATTTCAAAAGATCTATTTTATATCTTACTCTTGAAATGTTTGGAGGCTGCAGAAACTTAAGCATAATTGGGTGAAAAGAAACTAAAACTTGAATGCATGCATTCTCCAACCATCATCATGGTTAAAAGAAAATGAAAGATTCTTCACTAAATATAATTGATAGTCGAACATCTAATACTTCAAAGCCATTAAGCAAAATGTAGTACCTGATTTATTACAAAACCCTTCAGCATACTTAGAAAATCATCATGCCTTTCTCTGTCTAACCTCTCGAGTTCACTCCGGTTATTTTCCTGCATTAATGTTAATAACTGTATCAGAGATCTGCATCTCCAAGTTCAATCATAATCCTCTGTCCATATAATCATAATTTAACATAAGTTAGTAGAAATACACGAATTTGATATTTCAATGTACATTCATTTTGGACAAACTTATCAGGTGAGAAGCAACAGCAGAGTAGGATCAACAAAGCCCAAGCAAATAGGATTCCTGTTTATGTTGAAATATAGAAATATTCGTAATCATAAAAAACAAAGTACAGAAAATCCCAAATATAAGATTTGTCAACAAATTTTTGAGCAAAATGTGTGCTCTTTTATAGTTATATCAAAAGGAAATATATTAAAATAATGTATGAAAACAAGCTGCTATTTAGCTAAAGCAAGCTACTATCAAGCTATCTTAAACAATATTCAGAAAGAATTTTATTAACTTTCTAAATAAAAGGTGAGATTTTCAAAAAACAATACCCCATTCAGCTGAAAAAAATATACAACAGGAACTCTTGAGTGTCTCTCTCCATTATACATTCTAAGGTTTCCTCACGTGACAATCACATGAGGAAAGAAACATGATCTCTTTTAACAATAATATCTTTTTTGGAATTCCAATGCAATATAATCTGTTACTTACTCAACATGGAAACCTGATTAATATTTCTAGAAAATGGTTGCTGCAATAACTCTCCAAAATCCACCCCCTTTTTTCTCTCTTAGCATATTAAACATATTTAGAATAAAAAAATTCTTTAATCACAGCCAACCGTGTTCATTGCAAGATTAGAGTTTTCTTTTGAAATTTGTGAGGTGGCAGCACAAATGATGCTGCTACAACAAGGACATCAGGTCAACATTTAACATGACTCATAACCCAGAAAAGACCTGCTAGCCAATAAGCTTTACTGAGACATATAGTTGAATTTAACTTCTAGAGGAATGTATGTATGGCTAATGTCAGGAAATTCAAAGAGTGAGAGATGTACAAAAAATGTATCTGAATTTGAATTGATGCTCAATGGTGGCAGCAAAACTAACCAAAAAGTGATGCATAATGACAGATGAACTTCAATGATAATGATATAAGATTCAGCTTTATGAAATGGGTGAAAGGAAATTGTTGTAGCATGAACAAGAGAGATTCTGTTGTCAGAGTAGACCATAATTTTATCTGATACTAGGATCAGCACTTCAAAACCATATTCATGCAATTATATTCAAGCTCCCTAGTGGGTCGCCAATTTGCAACACCGGAGTCGTTATAAGAGATGAAAAAGGAGGAAGAGAGCAAGCATGGACCATTTTTATGTACAGAGTCTTACCAACGACAATCTCCGAACAATTTCACATATTGTTTCAAGAAAATGCTTATTATAGAACATTCAAATTTAAAGCAAACAATTTACTTACAAAGATGGTGTGCTCATTTACCAATTCAAAATATTTTCTATAGACAAGATCATAGAAATTTATGCCTGTTCAAGATATACACTGCTCAGAATAGGATAAACAGTAGTCTGAAGGATGAAACAGAGGCCAAAATGATCATGATAATTAAATGTATTCTATAGCAACCTAGAATTTTGTGGATTAATCATTCATAAGATTTTTTTTCAATTGAAAGCCTTTCAGCTTACAGAAAAAGAATAAATCCTTTAAAATATAAGACCATTTGATGCACTACCAATTTGTGGTAGTCGTAATGAGGAACAACAATCACATTTACTGTGTGGAGTGCTATACAGTATGGCAGGCTAGTAAATTACTATAGACAGGCTTTTACTTCTAGCTGATTTTGATACCTTGCATGCCTACAAAGATGATTTGCAAATATTAACCAGTTGGGCATCTGATAATAAAACAACTTCTATTGTTTTTTTACTAACATTTTGCATAAACTTTACAACAGCACAAGGTTACCTGAAAGGCTTCCATATCAACAGTTTACATAATATTACAAATTGCATGTTTATAAGGGTTAATGTAATCAACATATAAAATAATAACCAGCTGATTGTTAAACAAATTCTTTCATCCTTTCAATTATCCAGAATGATGAAAAGGTCACAAAGAACATAGACAGAAAAGTTATAACAGCATTGGGTTGAAGTATTGCATTGTGCGCCACTAACATGTCAATTATAAACTAGTCAAATGTGTTAGTTTATAGCATTGTCACTGCAGCAATACAGATCCAAAAAAGGACCCTAAGTGTTTAACTACTGTAAGTGATCTGTAAGAACTGAATTGTAATGCGAATGAATAAGTGCAGCTTTTTCTCTTAGATGTAGAAGAGGACAACGTCAATTCAGATTACAACATGAAAACAAACTAGGCTGATGTTTAATAACTAGCTAAAACATTCTAATTGGTTTCACTTATGAGACATGTAAAACATGATAACATGACTCTTGAGAAGATGTGTTATGTTTGACTCATTCTTCATATTTTTATGAGCACTTCCATCACCAACCCTGAGCTAGGAAGGATGTGGGTTGACAATGGGCTCACAATGAATAACAAAAAGAAGCCGAAACTATGAAAGAAGTATTAATTTAAGAAGGTGAAATTTATGAAATTAAGGATCCATATAGCAAGCCTCAAATACTTCAAACAAGGCAACATGGAACTTAATATTGTCATGGTTCAGAACCCCATGGCACTTAAATATAACTGATACCTTACTTGCATGTACTGATATGAGTGAATTATTCAGGCATTAGATAATCCTAGTCATCTAATTCTTTGCACAGATGACTGGTCCCCATAAGATGGCTGAAAGTGTTGAGCATCTAGCACAGTAATATTGCAGAAGTTTCATAAATGAGTTCCTCATATGCAGAAACCAAATTTCATAAATGAGTTCCCACATGTTTCCTTAGTTATGCTTTATCTATACAATTACATAAATATTAACCGGCTCTAGTAAGGAGAGGTATTTTAATTCGTGTTGAAGGTTGTATGAAAAAAAAGTGAAAGACTTGAGACAACATCAATGCAGATTGTGAGGAAAAACATGGAGGAAGCTTGGAGTAACATCAGGTGTAGCCCTAAATCGAAAAACTTGGTGAATAAGGATCTAGAAAGCCAACCCCATATAGTTGGAAAAATTCTTACTTGATAGATGGCTATGTTTATGGTCATTTCCAAATTTATTTGCAAATTCTTACTTTCTAAAGCCCGCTGGTAATAGCCTCTGAAGTTCATACATTATCGTTAATTAGTTTAACAAATAGGTAATAGAAAACTTAAAAACTTGATATAATTGACACAATTTCTTCTGCCAAGCATAGGTAGCTGTACCTTGCTCTGGGCTTTTATGTGACAGACTGAAAACATTACCTTGATCCTTTCATACTCTCTTAATGCACAGCATTTAGCATCTTCAGTAACTCTTATTGTTTCTTTCAGTTCTTCCACTTTTCGCATTCTTGATCTGTCACCACCAAATATCTTCGAGGATGCAGCTTCAAGTTTATCAATCCTTGTGTGCAAGGAGGACAAATCTGACATTAGAGTTTGTACAGTCAATAATGCATTGGCCCGATCAGAGAATGCACTGTTAACTGCTAACATCAGACCTAGACATTCATGCAGAGTGTCCTGCCATAAAGCATTTTTTAAAGAACTAAATAAACAATCACAAAAAGGCCCTGCTGAGGAGCTTTAGCCTTTACCAAAATCGAAATTTCATGCTGTAATCAGTTCAGTTATTACCAGATGTTTGACTGTTTGAGCATTTAATTCTCGATATAATCTACTTGCTTTTACAGCAGCAGTTGCTACACTTTTGGCATCAGCAACTCGTACTCTCTGAGAATTATATATGGCTTCCTCATTCTCAAACTTAGTTAATTTGATGAATGCCAATCCCAACTGTCCCATTGTTTCACCAATATCTTGTTGAGCTTTAACGAGCGCTTCAGCCTGCATAAAGAAAGCAAAAAACTCAACTTAATGGGAACATCCCATGCTGCTTACCGATGTATTCTCTATTCCCACACAAAATAATTTCATGCTCAAGAAAGCTACAAACATGAAAGAGCAAAGGGATAATTCAAAACAAAAAATAATGTAAAACAAATGGAGTAAGACTAATGCTATGTACTGAAACAGATCCATAAAAAAATAGAAACGTTTGAAAGGGAAAAAGGAAAAAAAATGTTGAACACGTAGACATGTATCCTTAAGAATTTCAACACCTGTTACTCTCCGACATCTCATGAAACTATTCTATGGCTAAATAAATAATAACATTTTATCATTTCCTTTCCAAATTTTATTGTTTTTGTTCAGACTATATCTCTCTTCCAATGATAACGCTATCATTCTTCAGGGTTTTGAAGTATAGCATTCATTAGAAAAGCCTCCATGGGAGAACTACCATAACATTTTTTTCAATAGCATCTCAAGTCTTACAGCTAGTTATCCACATTGCACTTGCAAGTGATGAGCTTAGCTGTTTCACCTTCCAGCAAATTACCAACATTCGCATTATTGTTATGCTTCCCTGATTAAATATATATCACATATGTTTTCTACCTCTCTACTTGACATTCAACAGAAGATCCGGTTGAACCTAAATAAAATTATGCTAAATATCATGCCCCCCAACATTATCCCATTGAAGCTAATCCGTCCAAATTTGTAATTTTGATCTAAATTAAGCCATAATAAGTTGAAATAAATTAGGGCACGATTTCAATCAGGAACTGTAATTACTGCCCACCTGCTGAGAGGCCGTGCTGAGCTGCTGCTCGAGATCCTGCATCTTCTCTTTCCTCTCCAAGAACTCCTTGTCCTCCTCCACCACCGGAGGCTTCGCCCCTCCCCAATCATTCGCCACTGACTGCTTAAGCTCCTTGAATATCCTCAGCAGGTCCCTTCCCCCCTTCGCTGGCTGCACCGCATCCTGCGGCGTGACGTGCCCCGCCGGTCCCTCCCCGAACAGCTGCTTCGGCAGCCTCACTGCCCCATCCAGCATCCTCGAGGCCATGTCGGTGATTGCGGGCAGCGGCAGCTTCCCCTGGGCCTGCAGGAACACCCGAAGCTCCTCGCTCTTCCCGATCCCCGGGTGCACAGCCAACCTCCACAGGTACTTCTCGATGGCGGATCGGCGCTGTTCGACGAACTCGTGCTTCTGCATCACCTGGCTCTCCACCACGTTCTTGTCGGGCCGCGGCGGGATGAAGTACCCCCGGTAGGCCTCGGCGAGGCGGTCGGCGAGGGTCACCACGTCGCGGAACCGCCGCCGGACGCGGAACTCCGCACCGCCAGCGCGAGTCCGTGAGGTGATGAGGTAGGTCACGTAGGTGCCACCCCCGGGAACGAGGGAGTTGACGGCGTCCTGCTCCTTTTGGGGGTCGGAGACGGTGATCTTGGCGTACTCGGAGACGGCGTCGCGGTCGGATCTGGGGGAAGAGGACTCGCGGCGGTGGGAAGGGCAGTCGAGGGCGGCGCCGTTCTGGCTGTCGAGGGGGCTGAAGACGACGTCGGCGTAGGAGGGGGGATCGAGGAAGGAGGAGGAGGAGGCGGTGGAGAGGGGGGGAGTGGGTGAGAGGAGGGGATCGCCGCCGTCGGCGGCGGCGGAGAGGGAAGAGGACATGGCGCTGCGGTAGTCGGAGGGACCGTCGGAGAGGACGAGGCTTTCCATCTTCTCCCGGCGCGGTGATCCGAACCCGGGGTGGGTCTCCGGACCCATCATCTTATTCTGAACGATATTAAAAAATAATTTGGTCGAAGATCGTGGGGTTCTAGATGGGAGGACGGGAGGAGAAGGGCGTGAGGACGGTGGAGTCCCGACGGAGAAGGGGAGGGCACGGTACGGTGGGCCGGCGGTGAGAATAAGAGAGAGACGGGGTCAAGATGCGCACGTGGTTCTGGGGGAAACCGAGCTCTGCGAGGCAAACGGGCACGAGTTACATGGCTCGGTGCGAGAAATCCGAGGAGGGAGCTCCTTCCAGATCTGGGTTGGGCGCACCTTTTTAAGGGTCTCCGACGGTGCCTTGGCTGGGTGTCGAGGCGTGATTTGCATGTGTACGTGTTTGCTGTTCTACTTTGAGCACAGGATCTAATAATGGCCATGGTGCGAGGGGAATAAAAAAATCATAGAAAAGGAGGAAAAAATGAACAGTCAAGTTTGTAATTGCTTATTGCTCAAGTGATCCCTCCAACCAGACGTTATCATGCGGAAAATGATTTCGCACCTAGCTTTAGGAGATATCTCCTATGCCTTTACTCAGGAGGAGGAGGAGATATCTCTAATATTTTCACTTAAGATTTGAATTGAACTTGTATGGTACTAAATTTAGTGAGCATGAATTTGAAATTTATCTTTCATTTGTAAAACTAGTAGTATATTGCTTAACCACACAAGGAAAAATTATAATTTTAACATCACTGTGAGAATGAGTGGGGAAGTAGCTTTACTCACCACAACTATTTATTTTAACATATATAAAACACGTCTCCCTGTGTTGTATGGAATGATGGTTTCTTAATATAAATATACTAGATATATTTAGTTTTTTATTGGATTATGAACATTTAGTAATCCAGTTGATCTCGGGCTTGGCTTTATTTATGGACCTATTTGTTTAAATTTATGTTCAAGAAGATTATTGGTCACTACCTGTTGCTAGAAATTGGACCCGAGGGTGACCACTGGCCGAGAAGAAGGAGCTCCGGTGCGGATGGTACATCGACGGATTGTGTCCTCCGGAGGACCTGTAGAAAAAAGCCGGTGGTCGGAGCTTCCGGCACCGGCCCTCTGATGCTTAAGTCAGAGGAAGGTTTGATTTGGATAAGGAGACGAGTTGTATATCGGAGTCTAAAAGTCAGAATCCAAAAGAAAAATCTCCCTTTAAAGAGGAAGAAGTTCCCTTTTTATAGGAGGGATACAGGGTTACCTGTGATGTGACCAGATGAATTAAATGAGTTATCGTCATGATTTAGTGTGGTCATCTGAATTAATGCATTGCCGTGGAGGACGGGATTGGAGCCAATGAGTTGTTATGGGTGACCGGACGTAGTTGAGTAAGTCGATGAGTTGCCGTGGATGGTCTGAGATTTTGAATAAGCCGGAGATCCGTGGAGACCATGCGCATTAATTGTTGACAGTCGTAGCAGGGTATGGTCCTTGGTTGATGTGTCGTGGCATGGCAGGCAAGCAAAGGATGGTACGGTGAGACTGCTGTAGGGCATGGCCGCAGCATGTGGACGACGAGCTCGGTCTTCTGAGCTCGGCCTGCATGAGCTCGATCTGCATGAGCTCGGCCTGCGTGAGTTCGGCCTGCATTAGCTGGGTCTGCATGAGCTGGGTCTGCATGAGCTCGGTCTTCGGAGCTCGGCCTGCATAAGGTCAGACTTTCTATCGGATTTGGATGCTTTAATTGTACTTGTAGGGTGGTCCATTTTTTCCCCCAACACTACCATCCTTTATCATTTAAACACATAGCATCACTAGAGCATTTCAAAGTTTTCTATTTCAAATTTTCCAAAATTTTCTCTAGCTAAGGATTCCTCTTCCACAAGATTTTAATGTTTATAACTTTTGGTTCTGCCATAAAAAATTGATGCATAGTTTTTGCAATCATACATCATATTTCATATTCAAATCATTGCATCTTAATTGTACTCCCCTTCTTTTTTTTTTTTGGATATTTTGTGAGAAGACGCGCTCTTTTATTATTTTTTATATTATTTTAAATAGAAGGGATAAGACAAGACATATGCTATTTTAAACTTTTTGATTGGCACGTCCTTGTCATTTTTATATTTAGGAACTCCTCTCCAACCAAAGCAAGCCTATTATTTTCTCTCCCCTCTTGCTGTCATTATTCTATCCAGGGCACAAATTCAAATAGTGTGCACTTTTTTTCACTTTGTATAATTTTTTATATCTCCAAGCAATGAAAAGTTGCTTAGTTTGAAGAGTTCATTAGTTCCTAACTGTACCACAAAAAAAAAAAAAAAAAAAAAAAAGGCAGTATGGGGCATGAGTCTCCAGCCGAAAGGTTTGAATGTAAGCAATTCTATTCTTCTGTATGAAGAGGCTGTTGTCATATTTATGAATCAGTGACACGCAAATTACAATAGAGTGGTCGTATTGTTGTATTGGGACTTACCATATGCTTCTTAATTGTACATATGGGATTAATTTCAAAACAAGTGATGATTATCTCGTGAATGGATGAGTATACAAACAATGCACGATGAGAAGTTGAAACTTCTCCAAAGATGATATTTCTTATGATGTAATCTTTTATATTAGATTCATTTCTAATGAAGGATGCTCATCATTGACCCCAAAAACAAATGAAACACTAATTGTCTAGATTCCATCACAATTCCATATGTTCATGCTAGCTCATGAATATAGTGTCCCAATTATGCTACTCTCATACTGAACAAAAAGAACAAGCATCACCACCCCTAGCTCATTGATGGATGCCTACAGAATCATGTCATATATAAAAAGCGGCAATTGCCAGTCGCAGTATAAAGGTAAGTATAAGAGAGGGAAAAAAAAAAAAGGGGGAAAGAAAGGAAAAACTAAACAACCAGAGGATAGAGATAGGCGACAAGCGCCCGAGGACACGAACAAGCGTGTTTGGATACCTGAAGTGAATGTTTACTTTTCTCATTCTTTTTTCTACCTTTTCCTTATTGAAAAAGTCTTCTTGGTGCCCTATCCGTTGGGTGGACCCCAAACAAACCAAACAATGTTGGATGCATTCTTTTTTCGAAAGACCGCGACGGAGCGTGCGGATTCGCACTAGAGGCCTTAGAGCCGGCGTCTCTCCTCTGAGAGAAGCCGCCGGTTCGGCTTCATTAACTTGTCACCAAGGAATCATTTAACTCACGCTCCTTCACCGACGCGAGCCGCCTTACAAAATCACACCCCGTTTTGTCCTACCGATCAGTGCCATAATAGTTAAAAGAACGAGAGAGACACCAGAACGCTGGCATGAAATGAAAAGAACGCCGGCAAGCGGAGTCGGCCACGTCAGCTGATCCGGCTTGCATAGGTCTTCGCCTTCCGTTTTGTCTTACTGATCAGTGCCATAATAGTTAAAAGAACGAGAGAGACATCAGAACGCTGGCATAATCATAAATTTCCCAGTTTTCGCGACACGGCGAGCGGAGTCCGCCACGTCAGCTGACCGGGATTCCTTAGGTCTTTGCCCTTGTTGTTCTATGATGCGACCCCGGCGCGTGTGCGGCGTCCATCAAAAAACCCCCGCCCGCTCCCCGCCCTCATTTCTCTCCAACCTCACTCCTCTCCCTTTCTATTCTTTCGGAAGTCCGAGGGGCATCGAGGAATAGAGAAACCCGAGAAACCCTAGCTCTCTTTTTCCCGTTTTCCGCCGAAACTCTAGTCCCAAATCGGAAGCTCAGCCGTCATGGCATCCAGGTTTGGGCTCGCCGGAGGGATCCCGGAGCGGCGGGTCCGGCCGATATGGGACGCCGTCGACTCCCGGCAGTTCAAGACCGCGCACAAGCTCGCCGTCGGTCTCCTCGCCAAGTATCCTAACTCTCCTTACGCCCTTGTAAGATTCTTCCATCTCTATAATAAGTTTCTTTTTTATTTCCTTTTCTGAGCTCTTTCGGATCCCATCATATTCTCTCTCTTTCTCGATCCATTACTTTTTTTGGGTAAACTTTCTTGGTCCGTTTCTTTGATCGCATATGAATCAAGAACTCAGTTCCAAGGCAGAAAGATTCGTCATGGGAACTTTTTGATTTTGTTCTGTGGAAACAGTTGTACCATTGGACGAGTAAAAAAGAAAGATCACATATTTTGAACAGCTGCATTCTTGAAAATTAATATGAATGAGCTGGACCTGTAAACTGTTAACACGTTAAAGAAGAATATTTCTTGGAAATAAAGGAGATTTTTTTACTCCTCAAATTCAGAAACTGATGTAATGGCACATCAGCGTTTCGGTTAGCGCACGCAATCACCAAGAATACATGAAAAAAGAACAAATCTTGAACAATCTGTATATTTTTTTCAATAAATCATCGTACTTACTTCCATAATTCACATACAAGCTTTATTTCAATAAATGCAAGATTCTTACCAATGTGAAAAAGGCACCTGCTTTTTTTTCTTGCTATAAAATTGCTATAAAATTTCTTTCCAACATTTACATGGTTTGTTCTTTTATTTGCAACTACATGGATATGTTTTGCGTCTATAAAAAAAAGGAATGAGGAGTGAACTAGACGGACGAATAGTTATCTTTGTTACTGTAGAATTGATCAGTCTATTCTGTTATACATCTGTCATAATTTTCTGAGTCCTAGGAAGCAGTAACATGCAAATATGATCAATGAAAACTAGAATCATGAAAAAGAAATTTATTATATAGAGACAATAATTTGAATCTGTAGAATTGATTAGTCTATTCTGTTATACATCTGTCATAATTTTCTGAGTCCTAGGAAGCAGTAACATGCAAATATGATCAATGAAAACTAGAATCATTAAAAAGAAATTTATTATATAGAGACAATAATTTGAATTTCGATTCTTTTCGTCTTTGTATCAAATTTTATTTTTGTGTAAAAAATTGTGAAGATCGTACGCTGTATAAGAAATTGTAATTGTCCTAATTAGTCAACTTAATTAAGAAGTTTTGCATCATTTTATACCATTAAATGGATAGCTTGGTCTTTACCAAAACACATGCTCTGTAAAGACTGAAGGACTTGCAATCCAAAAGGGGTTTTGTTCGGACAACCTTTAAAAATGGATTACGAGTGGAAGAATCTGCTGGCGGTAATTGACAAAGCATAGTTGAAATGAATTGGTTCCAGATGCCACACCTTGCATGTCAAAATTGACCTTAGGGAGAAATGTGACATAGAAAGCTTTGGTAAGCATATGAAAGAAGATAAGTTTGAATATGACCAAAAAATTTACTTATTAATGCGATAAAGGAACTTAGCAGGAAAGAATTTCTAAAAGAATTGTTTATTATCTACTGCATTCAAAGTTATTTATGTGCAAATTGAAAGGCGAGCAAAGCTATTTTGTTCAAGGCTGATAATGAAAAGGCTTGCGATAAAACATCGGGAGATTCACACAGGAAGAATGGCTTATTACTTTATAGGCATTGATTGATTCCATTGTTGTATAATGAAATTGAAATGGTCAAGTTCTTTACCTTAATAAATGGTTCATAAGAAAGGATTCAATTTTGTGCATGTGAGGGCACGTGACAAGGATGTCTACCTTTTCTTTTCTTTTCACATGACTGATGAGGATCATAAGATTTGTGAAGGTAAATTGTGTTGGTAGGAGAAATCATCACTTATGATTTGCTACACAGACCCCTTTCTTGTTTCTCAACGATGGTATAACTAATATGATGGAAATATGCTAAACATACATTTTTTAGTAATTAGATAAAACTTGTTAAATGTTACATTTTTGTTTTTTATTTATTTTTATTGCATTACTGCTTTCAAGTTGTCTTAGTGATGTTTCTATAGTAATCAAGATGAGCAAGCAAGGATTTAATGTGGGAGTTGATATGTAGCTAAAAGTTTGAAAACTTGCATGTTGTATGCATGGGTCTTTCATTGGATTGATTGTTGGAAGTTTGTCAGGCTTGACAAGCTAGTGGCCTCTGGTTGTCAAAAGCAAGAGTTGAAATAAGAGAGGAAACATGTGCATGGCAAGGAACTGACAATTGTAGTGACACAAAATGGTAATGCATAAATAACAGAAAGTTTATAATATTGTTTTTCCCTGGTTTTCACAAAGGCAATCTTAATTGTTGTTTATTTAATGGAATCTTAAATAGTATACCAAGGAGAAAAAAAACAAGTTTTAGTCTCTTGGATGTGACTGACAAGTAGATATTTTTAAGCAACATTTTTTTTGGTCAAAATTCAGGTAGATCTCAAATTTTATTATTTAATATGTGGTGCAGCTCTTATTGAATAGATGTCATGATACTACACATTACTGTGACTAATATTTTTGGTAGCTGGAGATGTGACCTGATTTACTCCACTTAAATGGTCGTAGCTGAAAAGGGAACAAACAATCTACTGAGACAGCCTGTTGGTTATAATGCTTGATTTTGTTCAGGTTTAATCCAGACTGAAAAAAATTAAAACCCCAAATCGGGATATTATAGTTATATTTAAGATATGATTTCAAAATTAAACCAGTGGAAAAGAAAGAAGCTATATATTTTGATTTGTCCCATTCATAGTGTCCTACCTTATGCTGTGGTACATTGATGTTCTTTTTTTATCTGTTGTTTTCTTCCTTCAACAAAAGTAAAATATGCTATGGTCAGATTTTTGATTTGTTCTGTGCCAGAACCAGGACACCTGTTACCATCAGCAAATGTAGCCTCCCAGCAGGATCACAGGTGAATGTAACCCAAGACAGGCTGTGTTGTGATGTAGCAGATGTGGCAGGTTCTGTAACAGCTGCATCACAATGTTATTTGTAATTTATTTTTTAGAAATTTCAGAGAAATCAATTTCTTCTAGGATGCCAAAAAAACTATTTCTCAGTTGGTTATTTGTGAAAGTAAAGGATCTTTGGTCAGGAATGTAGTTTTTTATTTTTTTGTGACTGGGTTGTTAATTGAACCTAGATCAGTTCTTTGGTTTAAAATCCTGAGATAATATTGCTTACATTTTTCTGGAGTTTCCATTTCTAGTCCATTATATTGGTGAATCTATGCTCAAGATGTAGTTATTTATGTTTCAACGGTCGTGTTATATGTCATTGTTGAAATATGTGTATTCGCTTTTTAGGGTCATCACCTTAGGTGGAAACTTATCTGAATGGTAAGGGGGGCATTAGCATTGCAAACCATCTTCATCTCCCACAACTTTCATTCTAGCCCTATTATGCCTTGAACTTCTCTTTTTAGATCCTTTTAACAGAATCTCTGTCATCCTTATTATGACCATCTGTTATCCTTGTAGCATTCTAGGATCATTCTCTTGTTTGAATTACTGTTAGATTTAGTGCAATGTCTTTCTGCATATATTTATGTATCTGTATATATATGTGTACATGCATGCATGCATGCATGTGTTCTACTTTCTGCCTGTTATTTACTTTTATTCCTCTGGTCTGCAATTGGTTGTGAAATATCCTCAAGTCTGATTTAGAAATTTATTTATGCTAGGCCCTCAAAGCTCTTATTTTGGAGAAGATGGGAAAACCTGATGAAGCACTGAGTGTTTGTTTAAATGCCAAGGAGCTGTTATATTCAGATAATGTGGTTCCCGTTGATGACCTCACTGTCAGCACTTTACAGATCGTTTTCCAACGGCTTGATCGCTGTCAGTCTACATTCTTATCTTCATTTAAATTATGTTATCTAGTTCTGGCAACTTATATTTTTGAACATCTTGAGTTTGGTGGGCACATATTCTTACAGTGGATCTGGCTACTTCTTGCTATGAGCATGCATGTGGAAAATATCCAAACAACTTAGAAATGATGATGGGTCTTTTCAACTGTTATGTTCGTGAGTACTCATTCGTGAAACAACAACAGGTTTGATGGTATCTGTGGCGTGTTGCTTTTTTTCTTGATCTTTGGCTTTTCTTGTAATTGGTATTTGATGTCAGTAGTCTTATATTGCAGCATTTAATGCTTGTTTATGGGCCTTTTGGCAGACAGCCATTAAAATGTACAAAATTGCGGGTGAAGAAAGGTTTTTGCTCTGGGCAGTTTGCAGCATACAATTACAGGTTTTTCATGTTCACTTTATGCATTCCTTGCCCTTTTTCTTTTTTTGTTTCATTTGCATCTGTTCTGTAGATTCAGGTGTATTGGCTTGTACTCATCAGTTCACTTTGTGATTATATTAATCGCGATCATATTAAAGCAGCATCCTATGATTGGTACACATTTGTAATATTTGTTGCCTCATGGGATTGAACAATCTTCTGAGTTGCTATATTTTAGTTTACTACATGCTGAATCTACCTTAGTTATGGTTTGATAAAAAAGCATATTGGGTTTATAGCCTATGCCTGATATGGTACTTGTGCAATTTCTTCCAACATGAGTGGGAACTATTTAGGTGAAATGATTGAGTGGAAGAGTTTTTTCCATGGTTCACAAGAGGCTACTGGTAAGTCAATCCTAGGCATTCAGATAACCAAAACAATAAAAACGTGTTTTTTAATGCCTAAACAATTGTGACAATGGAACCTATGGCTCATCTGATTTTTCAAACTTTTCTATCATAGCATTTTTCTTCTCATAGTCTTTCCCACACCAAAATATAATATTCATGGAATTATGCTTTTGCACATCCGAGCAGGCTCATTTTTTTATTTTAAGGTTCAGTGAATGTGCAAAGAAGTTTGGAATCAGATACCCAAATGGTTGTGAAATTAGGTTATACTTTGGGTATAATAGTTTTGTAAATTCTAAACTTAGAGAGTTCTCAATCATGATTGATAACCTTGTTGGTCATATAAAATTAAATTTCCTGTGGTTTGCAACCAGTATCTTGGTAGTATTTGGCCCGGCAAAACCTATTTGGGCTATTGATGCAGGGCCAGAGAGGGCTGGCCTATGGTGGATGGAAGGACTTGGGAAAGGTTTAGATTAGGAATAGATTTAAGATGATTGCTTGCTGTCCTAAACCTGTATGTGGGGCAGCAGTGATGAAATTTTCAAATTAGAAGAAAATAAAAGGTCAAATTAGCTTGTTGTAGGGTGTTTGTGATAGGGGTAGAAAGGAGTAAAAATGTTTTAAAAGGTTCCATGCTAAAATGTGAGGGTGTGTAATTGATGCATAACTGAAATTCGGAAAACAGTTTAGGCAGAATAAAAACGTTATAAGCAGAAACAAAGATAACATCAGAGGAAACTAGAGGAGCGAGAGACTAAAGAGATATAGGTGAGAACAAGATGATTGAACTTGGCCTTGAATTTTAATTTGTTTCAGTTGATTCGCATATAATGCTTTGCCAGTTCTAATAGGTCCTTTTAAAACTTTCCATTGTGTTTTTACAAGTAAACTAGAACTTTAATCACGTAAGCAAGATTCGCCTTCTCCATGCTGAATCTCGTATTGATACCATCCTATTACAGTGTTGGTATGTAGTACAGTACGAGATGGCGAGATGTACCGAGTGTCGGTGGTACAAGATGGTGTATTGTTCGGTACCGATATGGTATGATATATCCGGTATGATATGGTACCGACCGGTACAACAAATCTTGCATGTAAGTGATCTCCAAAATTTTTTCTAGAATGAAAAAATTTGGAATCTCACAATACACTACATAGAAAGTACTTAAAATAACAAAAAGGAAAAAATCTCACAATGCTATGACAGCCCAATATATTTCTACAGTAGGAACCTTTCAGACTAATGCTACTTAAACTCGAACTCTAAAATTCACTCTAAAAGTTACCTAAATAAAAGTTCCCAAAATACAAACAGTTTTAGGTCAGCTAATTTTTATCCAACATGAGCTATTATGATCACATAGTGACGGTATTATGATAAACCATTGAGGATTATGTTAAGGTTGTTTAGATGGTCAAAATTTATTGTTGAAAAATGTAGAGTAGTTTTAGGATTAAATGTTGAAGGTGATGATTAGGCATTACATTATCAATGACATTGGCTTTCCCCTCATAGTTCTATAAAGTCAAGTGACATTACATTATCCAAGTTGGTGTAACTTCCATCATCCTTAATGGTCATAACCTCTTGCATAAGAATGAGAGGGTCATTGAGCAGCTGGCATTGTTATATCCAATAATTTTTTGAGTCACCAATGAAAGGCTATGACTAGATGTAAAACAGTTATAAGGGTGTATGGTTGGTCACATGCTATACATGCAAAAGTACATAATCATATTTGTGTAGGTATCTACTGTAAAGGGAGAAAAGGTGCTAAAATTGAGGTTTGGACAAAATTCTTTAAAAGCCAGCTGAAGAGATAAAGGGAATCCGCCCAATGGCTAAAGATAAAACAAAAATATTACTTGATCAGAAGTTGAAAACAATGTTATATGAGCATGGACATGAGTCTGATTCAGCATGAAGAAAAATAGAATACAAGTCATAAATAGAATTTTTCAATAAATTTTGCTTCAAATGATAAGCATATTATAGAAAATATACAAAAATATTTTTATTAAAGGATAAATATTTCTAGAAGATATTTGAAGTAATAGGGGAGTGATGGAGCAGTCGTAATAACATCTTTGTTTTAAATTTGAACTTCTTTGTGTGAAATTTTTGTTTTACTATTTTTTTATTGCACAAAAGTTTCAAATAAATGATACACAACTGATGTGTCACTCTCCAATTGCTCCTTTATTGCGGGCACTAGTTGTGTTTTTCTTTTTTCTTTCTTTCTTGGTTGAGGTTTGTGTTACCATTCACCATGTGATTAGGACTATCACTATATCACATGCGAAATAGCTGTAAACTGGTCTCTCTATGGTGTACTGATGGCAAAGTAGGCATTTTGGCTCTGCAAATATCCCAATCCAAGACCTGGATTATATTCCATCTCAATGTCTTCCGAGAAAGCATAATTGCACTCTGGTTTCCTTCCCTGTCAATCTCATTTTCTTTCCTTAGGGTCAGGGAATAGCAATGAGCGGTGCAGAGGAAAGTGATGAGTGTGAGAGTGTGAAAAGGTGTACAATAGCATGGAGGGTTTTCTAAATAATAGTTTTCCCAGGTTTGCTCTATCTTGTCCTTTTTTTCCCCTTTGGCCTCTCTACTTTTTCCCTGGCTTCCCTGACAATGCATGCTCCCATCCCTTTTGTGTTTGGATTTGGTGGAGAGCTGTGTTGGACTCGCCTGCTGGACAACTTCCACTCTTTACTAACCCTGAAGACCTGACTTTTGGTTCTTTTGCATATCCCATGCATCTGACATCTATTGACTCGTGGATGCATGTTATGGTGGCATTTTGAAGTTGGATGTGCGTCCTTGTAACCCTAGGTGAAGAGCTATGATTTGGTGAACATGCATGTGCTAGTCATGATATCGTATGTGTTCGTCCTTCACTTGATTTGTGTGGCTACCTCGTGACAATTATGTTCAAATATGCTGTTATTGAAGTGTGGATTTGTTGCTAAGGATAAGCATTATCCTAAGTGAATAGCATCAACTTTTTTAAGATATGATAATTATAAGACAGGCTTTTAATGGAACTAGCATAGATATCTTGTAACTGTGGATAGGTTTATATTGATCATGGGCTTGCTTGAGGCTTGTCAAATTAGTCTTAGGTTGGCTAATTTTAGGCTTCAAGTTGCGCTAAAAATTTTTAGGCATTATTTGGGTAAGTTTGCCCTCATCTCAATCCATGTCTGGGGAGTGCTTTTTTCTCTTCTCCTTTTCCTCCTTCCTTTCTGTGCTTTTGATCTCCTTCTCTCTACATCCTCTCTATTCCTTATCTCCCCTCTTGTTTTCCTTCTCCTTTTCTACTCCTTCCCTCCTCTTCTCTTCTTCCTTTCATTATTCTGCATCAAAATGTTAGACTCTTTGGTCTTGAATCTAAAATTAGCAGGCTAATGTGAAGCCATATCGAAAAAATAACATCAATCAAGTTTGTAGGGGTCACATATATACTTGGAATGACTTCATATTTGTGATCATCTTCTATTTTGGAACTTGACCATCATTGTTATTATTAGCAATTAATGTTGTTAAGTGTGGAAATAATAGCAGTTTTTGGTAGATAGAGTGAGCTTGGACTTGTGAGTGGCCAAGGTAGATTACAAGATGAAGCAGGACGTGATAAGAAAAGCTGGTGCTAAATTCCAGTTGGTCAATAGATAATTGACTGATCATTTTTTATTTGTTCCATTTCATTATAATCATGGCTTACATGTTCTAGTTTATCATAGTCCAGCAGGGTTGCATGCTTTTCTCTTGTATTTGCGACACGTCAAGGTGGCAATTGGTAGAAGTATAAGAAAAACAAGAACAAGGAAAGCTATTCCAAGTGCTTATACGAAATAACCTTTCGCTGTCAAAATTTTTGATCAAGCTAAAAATTGGAATAAACTATCCATATTTTTTTTGAAAATGGCAAAACTACCCTTGCTTTTGTAGTATGTTTTATATAACAATATTGATATTTGAATCATAATATTAATAATTTAGATATAATATTAATGTTAAAGAGTAATATCATATATCATAATTGCCATATTATAATATTATAGTATAGTATATTTGCCAAGAATATAATATAACTAAAAAATATATTAATATTTTGAATCCTATGATAATACCAAATAATAATTTTATGATATTATATTATGACGATATATTGTTCATCATATCAATATGGTATTACATGATATTATAGCATAATATTAGTATAAAGAATTTTGGTAATTAATTTAAAATATTAAGAGAATATCATTACACAATAAAATAATACATACAATAACATTATTTTTAATAAAATATATGATCATATTTAAAATTGTTATAATATAGTTTTAATAAAATACATTATAATTTTATAATATAATCTTATTCTATATGTAAAATTACTATTAATATATTATTGTGGCAATATTTTGCAACAAGTTATTACATTAATAACACTAATAATTATTATACTATATCATGATATATTAAGATATTATATATTTTAATTATGAGAACAACTCTATAATATTTTCTTATTTTACTTAAAAAATGTATTCTTCTAGTAATATTATATATTATACAACATATCATATTATGTTTGTAATATTGATTTTCTGTTATAATATCTATATGACATAATTTACAATATAAAGTTAAAATCTGGGATACAATCTAAAGGGGTGAATTTGGCACAGACACTGGGAATTAGGTCTATTACAAGATGGACACGGAATAACCTGTCCAAAAAAGGAGCTTCAGATGGTTTGACCTATGCCCAGCCTATTCCAGACCTATGCCCAGCCTATTCCAGACCTATGCCCATTTTGCGTTTGGTGTTAGGCTGGCATGAGACCCTATTCTAGGTTTTGTGCTCTGCCACACTCCAAATGAATTTAACTTTCTCTGAGTTTGTTTTTCCAACCATTCTGTTGTCGTCCTAGTGTAAATGCCGTGCATACTTGCTTTGAGGCATATAGCTGCTGACAGCCCATGCTTAGTTGTTTATTCACTACATGTAACCTTTTAATTTCTTCTTGTTGTACTTTCTAAGTCTAATGTCACAAATTTGGAGTGACCAAAATGCTTTTCATACAGTTTGATTCATTGCTTGTGGTAGGTATTATGCGGTAGTGGGGGTGAGAAACTATTGTCATTAGCTGAGGCTTTACTCAAAAAGCACATAGCTTCACATAGCTTGCATGAACCAGAAGGTAGGCTGTTTTTCTTTCTCTTGTTCTTCTATGTAAAAATCTTTTGGAGGTCTTTAATTTTTCTAGATGTGATGTTACTTTTATTGAGAGAACTTGTCAAATTCAATGCCAGCCCTTGTTATTTATATCTCAATTTTGGAACAACAAGCGAAGTATGAAGCTGCTTTGGAAGTTCTTTCTGGTAATTTTGGTTCTCTTATAGGAATTGAGGAAGACAAGTTACGCATGCAGGTAGTTTTTGAATTCCATATCTCCTATTTCATGTAGCAGTCAGATTTATTTTATCCATTTATCCTCATTTTCTTCAGCTTTTATCAAATTGTTATTGACAATTTGATTAAATCACTTGCACGCGAGGACACTTATCTTGTTTTACACAAATATCATGCAATGAAGATATTGTGAGATCATTCTAAATAAGTTATTCGTCCTCCCATTCAGTTACTCTTTTGGAGCATGAATTAACTTCTTTATGCAACATGAAAAATAAGCGATAAGTTGGTAAGGAATTCTGTAGTTAAGTGTATCTGTTTCAGTTGTAGTCTCCTGTGTGTCATTGCAAAAGTAGTTAATTTGCGTCCATGTGACTGCACAAATACACCCATGTAGAATTTTTGTCTTGCATAAATAATGTTTGAGAAATAATATCAGAATAAGCTGTATAAATAAAGCTTTGCATGCATTTATTTTTGAAGCCCACTCTTAAGATTACTGATGATGATGCTGAGACACCATCTTATCTGCTAGAATCTCACCAGAACCTAGTAGGTGGTTTGAAAAGTGAGATACATCATTGGACAAGGTTTCATAATCCCATGCATAGTGATGCTCTAAATCTGCCAGAAAATAAGTAACAAACTGATCTAAATGAGATGAAAATCAAATTTTTAGGAGTTAAATTTCTTTCAATGGATGAATAATATACTTCTTCCCAGCTGGCCACCCTGTACTTATTTCTGACAGTAGTGAAACAATAGCAACTATATGACATTCAAAAGTGATTTCATATTGATTGATCTATCAACTGCTCTCTATCAACTTCTAACAATGTTGACAAGTGGGTCAGTTGTTGGCACTTACACTAGCTACTTTGAGTTTGAATTTTAGATGCAAATAAGAAATGTGAAGAGAATTTTTGGAGTCTGATAAGGGATTATATGTTCTTACAACAGGAAGCCTACATAACCCACAGATTTCATTTAGACAATAAAATTTCATGACATGATGTGAAACAGGTGCCTTATTTTTAGCACATAAACTGAGAAAACACAAGCATGCGAACTGGAAGTTGCAGTCATGGGTAATATACATCTAGCGACCAATTATGACTATGGAACATCATCCCACAACTCATGGTGTTAAATGACAAGTGGAGAAGAGTAGTTTTTGGGAGTATCCAACATACATAGTTGCTTCAGAATTCATATAGACTATTGCTGGATTTCAAAGTGGACTAATGCTGGTGTAGATAGACCTATACAAATATTATAGATGAATTCAGGACCTCTGTTGCTTCAATATACACAATTAGAATAACCTAGGTTTCTCTAGTGCTTCAATATATGCAATTAGAATAACCTAGGTCTCCTGAGTGTTATCTGTTTATAATTCGCTAGATCTCAGTAAATGCAGTGCATGATATTTTCAAGAACTGTTTTATGAACCGTGTCCTGTAAATCGAAATTGTTCACACACACAGTCACCCACACATACTCTCTTTCTCTCTCCTTGATTTGGTTTTTATATATACTTCTCTAGTTATTTACTGAAGAATGCATGAGGAGCCTCTAACCTAAATAAGAATATATCTGTAATGGATTAAGATGGGACACTTTGGGTTCACGGATTTGCTGTGGGCTTCATGGGCTTCATGGATAGACAATTTAGAGGAGTTTGCATTATAATACTAGAGGTTATCGAAGTACAACATGTCCATCAAACAAACATCAATATGAGCTCTAATATTGACATTGTTATTTATCTCTCGACCCATGAAGTTCAATAGTGAAAGCCTTTCCTATGGCTACCAAAAGCTACTAATGGTTGGGCATTCGTAAGTAATCTCTTTCGTTGCTTGTTCATTGATTTTAGAGACGATATGGTTGAAGTATAAAAGCTCCTAGTTGAAGAATAGATCTTAATATGCTTCTTTTGCATGAGGACTAATTTGCTAGGAACCATGCTGACTTTTATTA
Organism: Phoenix dactylifera; assembly: GCF_051530095.1. Taxonomy (NCBI): domain Eukaryota; kingdom Viridiplantae; phylum Streptophyta; class Magnoliopsida; order Arecales; family Arecaceae; genus Phoenix; species Phoenix dactylifera. The sequence continues at coordinate 16,730,504 of NC_143206.1, read as the reverse complement.
TCAAATTTAAGTGAATAAGTATAGCCCAACATCCATCTTGGAGTTAATCTACTGAAGTTGGACAATCTTCGTGTCGTAAAGTTATTTCACGATAGCTAGCTTTGAAGAGGGTTTATCAAAATGTACTGCGTACTCTTCGAAGGGTTTGAGGAGTGTCCAGAGAGCATGCAAAAAGTAGTGGTAAAACACTAAGTAGTAAAATCTTGAGCTTAATGAACACCAATTATGGCTTGATGCTCTTACACGGAGATAAAGGAGGGAGCTAGAAATGGTCCCATAGAATCATCAAAGAGTGCATAAGAATATATAATGGGTGGAACAAGGATCATTTATGAAATGGCTTGGAAAGCAAACAACATGGATAGCTAGCTGATATTACCACCACCAACTTATGTTAGTGGATTTGGATTCCTAACATGAAGGCGTTACTACCATGATGCATTAAGATGTACGACTAATTAAATTGGAGTTGTAACTTTGTTGTGATGACAAGTACCACGGATGGAGAAGGCAAGACCAAGGTCTATTGCAAAGTGATGTTTAAGATGATACCTTTGATTGGTAATGTTTTGTCTACATAGAGTGGAGAGTCACAGACTATAGTCCTTTTTAGGAGGAACAGTATATGAAGAGATTGACCTTTTTCTCCTGGATTGCCTTTGTGAAGTCAGCACTGAGAACGATCTAGTGAATCAAACCATGCTATGCATGAGGACTAGAATTTAGCCCATTGATTGCTCTTTGTTTGACGGTGTTGAAGGCCATCATAAGGTTGTGTTCAAATCCTCTGGATGAACACTAAATATAGAGTTGTTTGTTGATAGCTCTTAGTGAAAGCATAAAGGACAACAATAGAAATTGCTCTATGCAAAAGGAGCATCTTTGATCTTATCTAAAAATTAGTGTAGGCAACAAGCATTGTTTGGATAGGCTGATTCTATCCTTTATTAAATAAATCACCATCAAGAAGAATATTCTTCATGACAATTTAATTGAAGGCTAGTTTGAAGCACTACCATGCAATCCAAGCATACAAAGAATGCTTGTCTCTGATACATATGAAAGCTGATTCTAGTCACTGGCATAATCCCAAGTGGAGCCACAACAAATCAGATAAGCTTGATCGTGTTCCTTTGAACAGTGGAAGTTGTTTTTAGCATGGTATACGATATCATATTGAACTATTGTTTGGTCGGCATCATATCATACCGAACATGAATTGGGGATGGTTCATGGTCTAGATACGATAATTGGCCTGAATTGGTGCGGATCGGTCCTTACCAGGTCGAACTATCTGGAATCGTAGTGTTTAAAGCAGTTTGGCCTGGTAAGGGTCCGTATTGGTTTAAGGTATAAAGTGAGGAGAAATAGAGAAGGACAAGAGAAAGCAATGTTGGCGGTACTGTTTCAAATTGCCTGATTCGGGGGCGTCGAGCCATACCAAAGGACAATCGGGATGGTTCCGGCCATTAGATCGAGAAACCGACGAGGGAGGGGGAGAGGGAGAAGGAAAGAGAGGAAGAGAGAGAGGGAGAGGGCGGCGGAGAGCGAGAAAGATGGAGGGAGTGGGGGAGAGAGGGCTTTTGAAGCCTTCTCTCTTCCAAGTTGCTGGAGACGGGTGGAGACACGGGCTCTGACCTCTACTGACTTCACTTCAAAAAATTCAAAAAAAAGAGGCCGAAGCCCTCTATCCCCTCTCTCTTTGCCTATCTCGCTCCCCCTCTCTATTCCTCTCTTCCTTCCCCTCTTCCTCCTAGCTTCTCTCTCTTTTTCTCTTTCCTTCTCCCTCTCCCCCGCCCTCCGCCTCTCTCCACCAGCCCCTCCTGCTCTCTTCCTCCCTCCTTCCTCCCTCTCTCCCTCCCTTCATCCCTCCTTCCTCCCTCTCCCTCTCCCTCCCTCCCTCCCCCTCTCTCTCTTTTGTCCTCTCAGTCCTTCTCCGTCTCTTGCTCCCTTGCAGGTTTTTCTGTTGGTTCACGTCGGAATAGCACCGCATGGGAGTGTACCATATCATACTGCCGACCTACCGGCATGGGTGCCTGTTCCGATACTGCGGACCTTGGGAGAAAGAGAGGGAGAGAGTGAAAGAGTGAATAGGTGGTTCGATCCAGGTAAGGGCCTCTTCATTTTTCTTTTTCTATTGCATCCCATAAATGGGCAAAAGTTGCCAAAAAAAAAATTTAATAAAGTACATCACATTTAAACATCAAAAATGAACTCGCAAAACCCTAGTTTCTACTCAAAACTAAATAAAAGAAGCTTAATAACCTTGTAAACAAAAAATTATGTTATTTTTTGTGCATTGATATGGTTCGGTATTGGTCTCCAACTAGTACATAGTCCATTACCAGTATTGTGAAGCTCTTTTAGCATTAAAATCATTGGCAACCAAAAGGGACCTCTAATTTGGGAAAGGTATGCACTGGCACATGTACATGTGTGTATCTATGTAAAGTTTGGCTGAATAAGCCATGTCATTCTAAAATAGAGGGGCTTCAGCCTTTTTTTTGCTTTATTGATGATATGTACATTCATTGTCATATTTCAGCACTGATAACATTGCATTGGGAAGCAAACCACTCATGAGGTTTAGTAGTATGTCCATTGCTGTTATGCCATGGTTTCCTTTTTTCTGGGAAGAAAAATGCTACTTCCTCAAATTTCTCCCTTGCTCTAGTTTGGTATGCTTTATAGAGTCCCACAAAATATCATCTCCTAACCGATAATTTGCATATAAAAATTTCATTAAACATAATCTACCATGATTTTGATGGTGATGACATTTAGGTGTTTTATGCATTCTATGTGGTTATTGTACCAAATTACAAGGTTTGTTGCAAGCTTCTAATAACAAGGAGTAAAAAAGTTTTTCATTTTTGTCCTTCATCCTTTCTTATGGGAAAATCATTACAATAACCGTAATAATTCTTTATAAGTGATCTCCAGGCCATTTGCCCCTCTTGTTCATCATGAGTTAATCCATGTCCTCATGATTTAATATTGAATTATGAGGTGTGTATCCTACACATGCACATATGGAGAACCCAGATCCTCTTGGTGCAAACTTCATGGCAGGTGCCATAGAAATTGATAATTTCCATTGCTCCTTTTCTTTTGTTGTCCCCAAGTTCTAGGCCTGTTTTGCTGCTGTCTGTCATTATGTACGTCGTCCATAGTTTAATCAAGATATCAAAAGTTTTGGAGGTTACTTAATACTTAGTTGCCTATTTATAAGTGGACAGGCAAATATCATAGTAGTAGAGCTAGGATGCTACCAAACACATGTTAGGCAGTACAAATTGACAATTCACACCAAGGATCATGATCTGCACAATGTAACATGCATATCAATCAAATTTTAGTATATGAAGATACCTCCAGATTAAAACTTTAATTGGACCATTTGTGATGTAATTGAAGCCTTTCCAATTTGTGACCATTCTGTGTCTGTATAAAGACCTGCAGAGCATTTGATTTTTGACCGATCTCTTTCAGAAAAATATATAATATTTTTCATTATGTTATTTACTTCAAAAAAAAGAATTAGATTAGTCTTGCCTATTCTCTGTTTAGATGGCTCTCCATTTTCTTAATTCCACCAATCAGTTGTAGCTAAACTCTCTTGTTGGTTATTTGTGTATATGCCAATATATGCTTAAAAATTCATAAATTCAACCAAGTTTTCTCTGCTAGTTGTTGAAGTGCTAGCTTACGACTTCAAAATTTATCTTATTTTTTTGTTTGACTTCAAGTGGACAGGGTAGACTTCTTGCTCGTGCATGTAACTATGCTGCTGCTACTGAGATCTTCCAGAAAGTCCTACAGTCATGGTATGTCTGTCATGCCAGTCTGTCTTTAATAAGAATACTAGTTAATTCTTTCTCTAGAAAATTTACAGATATTTTAGGACTTAAAAGGCTAGATATTAGATCATTTCTTCAATGATGTGAGTTGTGATATTTTCTTTAAATTTCCTGTAGCAGAAAGTCAGATGGAAGTTAGTTGAAGTTCATTTCTGTTTGCTGGGAAAAGCATAGTTGTCTTTTTCTTTGCTAAAATGTTGCCAACTTACTGCTTTAAAGAAGTAATGCATTGCTCTTAATGTAGGTTCCTTCTGTAGTTTGCATCCTTAAGACTGGCATTCCTTTATTCTATCTGTGATGGTCTTCTTTTGGTTGGGCAGTCCTGATGATTGGGAGTCCTTTCTCCATTATTTTGGCTGTTTGCTTGAGGACGATATGAACTGGTCCAAAGCAAGCACTACTGATCAAATATGTTCATCAAGTTCTGTTGATTTTCAAGCTTGCAAGGCAAATCATTTGACTGTGGAAGTGGTACCTTCTTTAGTTACTGAAAAAGACTGTTTTCTCTATTATTGTGTTCCCCTGCATATATTATGATTTCTTTTCTTCAGATGAAGATTTATTTGTGAATAATATACATCTCCAGTTTGATTCACGCATATCAAGTGCATTGTCATTTGTACGGAAGTTACACATGGACATCCAGAATGATTGCCTTAGAGGTCCTTACTTGGCAAGTATTGAAATTGAAAGACGATGCCGTCTAAGCGGAAAAGCTGATGATGGCAAATTTATGGAGGCTTTGCTTAATTATTTTCACAGGTTTGTCTTGATACTTGTTTAAATTGGATACAGAACATGGGCAAAGTGTTTTTCTGATTATTGTAAACAACTTGATATATTCATGAACTTATCATTTGAACAAATGACTGTCCCAACTACTCCCAAGTTGATTGAGACGTTGTTGAGTTGTCCTCTGAAATACAAAATTCTTGGAGGAACTGTACATGGATTACAGAGTAATGAGGTTATTGTATGATGTGTTGCTCCTACTGTTTGTTGCTGTTTGCTTGCTTTTTCACACACTGGTTTATAAATATAGTAACAAATTTACTTTTTTGTTTGAGTCTTCTGCATATCCCTCATCTATAGTCCTTTGAAAAAATTGGTTCTTTTAAAGTGAGAAGAAGATTTGTTTTGTTACTATTTGTTTCTACTATGCCATTAATCTCTGTCAAGGAAGTTCTTTCAAAAGCTTACATTGAAATGACATACTTGGGTGATTTTTTTGGGGAAAAAGAAACAATTGCTTCTTTCAATCTATCCTTTCAACTCTTGGGTGGCTTCATGGTTTTTTAATGAGTCCCACTTGTCTGCCTGATTTTCTTTGATGTTATGTCTGATGATTCTATTCAAATTGAGCAACTCTGTCATTGTGATACGGTAATTAACCCAACTAGTTTATGACCGAACCATTTCTGTATGCCCTTTTTGATCTGTGGGTCCTGTTCTGATTGTTTGACCAATTCAATTACGTCTACTTAGCTGCCTGTCAACCTGACTCAACCATCGACTTGTAATTCAGGCTCTGGTCCTGCTACCCCATTGCATTTTAGTTATTTGTATGAAGATGGTTTCTGCATTCATAATTTAAAGATCAGCCATAGTCATTGTTGGAGTTCCTGTAACTTTGTTGTCTAATTAGATGACTGAATGATACAAATTCTATTCTTATAGTGCTCTAACTTCAGCTAACTATCAAAACACTTCTTCATGGCCTTTTTATCTGGGACATGCAGGTTCAGTCACTTGTCTTGCTTCACTTCTGATGTGGAAATGTTCATCTGCATCTTATCTGAAACTGAGAAAGCCGAGTTATTGGAGAAGTTTGTAAAAATTTTGGAAACTTCATCAACATCACCAATAAAAGCACTGGGTCAGGCTATAACAGTTTTTAAGATTCAAGAACTTTTCGGTGTCATGTTTAAATTCCCTATCAGAGGTATGTTACTGTATTGCTCGATATGTATGCTGGTATATTGCTTTGCAAGATATAGCTACAAACTTTATACTTTAGTCAACTGTCATGTAGTGTGCCCTATCCTTGGAAGTCTCCATCTGGCTTGTTATAATACAAGAATCTAGTGCAGTCATGTTGTGGCTTAGTCATCTAGAACTTGTAATCAACTTGTGATGGTTTATGCTTCTATTAATCGTGCATATGCTTAATTTTCACTTCAATGGGGCATTCAATGGTCGGTTTCTTTAATATATAAGTAATTATGGTTAGAACTGGTAACTGAGTTTATATTCTTAAGTTGCCGTTGAACTTGAGAATGTTCTATCAGCTATACAATGTGCACCGACTACCGAGCATGACAAGCATCACAATGATCACATTGATGAATGCTTCTTCCAACTAAGATCAGTTTATGTAATTATTGAATTTTGTCGCAGTTTAATTTGATTATTGTTTATCTTTCTAATCCAAATTAACTCAATTGACAATAATATTGTTCTTAGTTGGTTCAGTTGTGGATGGCAGGTTGGATTGTTGCATAATATATTTCCGAGTCATTTCTTCTCCTAGTTGGATGTGCTAGCTGATTCCATCAATTTACATTCTGCAGTTTTTGGTTCTTGTGGGACATACGTGATCTTCTTTTGCTTTTTCTTTTCGTTTTAAAAGACAGCTGATTATCATACTTCAATTTTAAAAAGACAGCTGATTATCATATTTCAATTTTGAGTTCCCCCTACAGATATTGGGCTGCATTGTATTCAGTCCATTAGTTTAGTGGATACTTACACCATGGCTAATTATTTTATTAGGTTATCTAGTTTGATTTCTCTGTATTAATTTGCTATGCTGTCATGCTCAGAACTTGAAGGTACTGCTAAAAGAATGGTGGAGATGTACTGTAAAAACCTCGTACTTTCAAGGGACTTGGATCCTCAAGAAAACATGCATGGAGAAGAACTTTTGCCTATGGCAAGCAATGTTCTTGTCCTGGTAATAGTTCAATTACAGACATACATATATACAGAACTATGTTTGTTAATTAGTTGTTCTGTTAACATTAAAATGCTGCACTTATTGTTTTAAGACTAGATAAAGATAGGATTTTGTTGCTTAAGTCCATCTGAGATGATTCATTATAATCAGTTAATGAGTAAAATAACTATTTATTCGTTCTGTCCAGTTTATTGCAGTGTGAGCCAATCCGTGTGCTATTCACATATTATTCTCGAATTAGCAATTTGTGTATTATTTGAGCATTATTCTCGAATTAGCAAAATGTTTTTTTTTTTAAAAAAAATTGTTCCCATCTCTCTTGAATTATACAGAAAAACTTGTCTTTTTTTGACAAATTAAAAATGCACATTATTCGGATGGATCAATGTCAGGACTTAAAATCGTTCTTCTTGGCTGTGAAGAGTCCTGCACTTCTTCCTTAAGAAGCTTCGCTCCTCTTTTTGGTGTTTTTTATATCAGTTTATAAAGGAACTCAGGGTACAGCACGCACAAGTGACCATCAGTCAATGCTATAACCTCTCCTTATTTCTCTCTTAGTTTTAGAGGAAGTGACTGCTTGCCTTAAAGCTTGGCTGCCATACCCATACTTTTTTGTCTTTTTCTTATTGCGATTTAGTGGTGTTTGTGTGGGTGGCCAGGGTGGGAGCATGGCCTTGACCCCTTCTTCTCTCTATTGTTAATGCTTGAATTTCATAATATTTTTTATATTAATTTTGGTGGTATATCTGAATTACTTTATAAATAGATAAACAATGTCACTGAAAAATCCTAAAAAAAAAAATCAAAGCACTAGAAGTTTTAAAACCACAATTTTTACTAATGTTGGTGGATGTCAAATAGAACATTCTAGTCTATGATCACGCTATGGTGGACTTATAAGTCTTCATTTAAGGTCTCAAAGGACTGCACCGTAGAATAACTTTTTAGTTGATGTACTAGAGGAAAGTTGATTTTGCTGGATAATATAGCATAAGGATTCAAATTCCGGTGGTATATCCTGTGGGACATTTGGACAGGGCAGTCATGAGTATTGGGAGTGGACCATTCCACTATCATCCCAACATCTCGTTTAGCACGTCTTGGGACATTCCCATCCCAATTCCCAAGTGTTATTGAATCATTGCTACAGCATGAGAAACTGCTTAAGAAATGAAAAATGTTTAAAAAGGTCAAAAATGATGGTCCAAATCATGGTATGCTGAACTGGCTCATACCGGCCGATTCAGCACGTACCGAACCGGTCCGGTCTCTGACCGGTCCGGTTCAAGCATAGAAAATAGTTATGGGTTGGAATCGATCGGTACGGTTGCGTCCCAGTTTGCACTGGTACGAATCTGGTGCCGTATTGTACCGGTACGCACGCTCGTGTGCGATCCTGCGGTAGACCGGTTTGAAACCGGTACAAACCGTTCCGAATCGGTACTGTACCGGTCTGGTAGGCAATCGGTACCGGTACGGCATGCCTTGGTCCAAATTAAGATGATCTCCTTAGAAAATGCTATTAGCTAATGCTGGGAAATATTTAAAATGGCGATCATCATTATTAAATCATTGATTCAAGTGGCAAAATTACGTATAACAAGATAGAAAATGCTTTCCTGCATTAAAGAGCAAATCTATGCAGCAATTCTGAAAGTCCAGTAATCATTTAACATTGCGCTATTAGGCAAGACAGTTATTAGGAAAGGCGATTATTGAATTTTGACCAGCATACTGTGTTCCTTGGCAATTGAAAGATATTCCCAGGTTAAAAATTCAAGGATCCAGAGTTTCAGAGTCTGGCTGAGTTTCTTGAATTATGTTGAGGTTGATGAGGTCATAGAATCATTAAATGACTATTAGCACTGAAGGATTTGAGTACTGATTAAGTTGTGATTCGCATAGGCAAAATTTTGTCGAGTTTTTTTTTTACTATTTGGTTTAGATAGACAATGCTCGATGAGCAATGCATGCTCTTGGTATCATGGAGTTAATTAATCTCTTGGGGCTAATGCTTATAATTTATAACCACAATGATGGTACCCCCTCCAAAGATACTGAGAAAATTCATACCAATATATGCCCAATATATGCCACTCAATTATCTCTATGATATGTATTGGGCTGTATTGAGGTTTGTACTGTTCTTAGCCCCAATTTCTGTTCCACAATAATTATAAGCAATCACCAAAGAATCCATGTCGGTAATAAATATTATTCTTTTACAAAAATACAATCATATTTACTGGTGCAATTTATGTGTTTATTCATAATATCATGATATTTCCAATAGGCTGTTTCAAAATTAACTATATATTCATTATATATGATTTGGTCTGTTTATCATTGCATTTTTTTATGATATGCCATATGTTTATGTTGAGGACTTGATTAATGCGAGCTATAGAGTTGATCTAGTAGCTGTATTGCCTGTCATCAATATTTAGCTCAAGAATCTTTTTTTTAAAATTCCCTTCATGGTTTAAAATTATGATTCTATCTATGTTATGTATAACAAGTGTCCTGATAATTGGATGCTGTGTAACTTATAAGCTTCATGTTGCCTTTTCTCCAGTTAATCTGTCAATCGTTTAATTGTATATGATATGGTTGTTTAGTACGAATATATGGTCAGAGCTATTGACTTGATCTTCTCTTCAATATCGCAACTGTTGAGAGCTGGCGATACCTTTCTGGCTTTATGAGGCGTAACAGTATCAGCCTGCAATGATGTTATTCTTATCATACGGTTGAGAATCTACATTAGAGAACATATTGGTTTCTCTATGAATTGTTGAATTCTTCTGCCATGGATTATACTTTTTCAACAAATAATACTTCCTCTTCATTATAATCATCATCAGGATCGTCGTCATTGTCGCTGATATGTCTAGGACCTTTATTCTAGTTAGTGTGAATTTTTTTTTCCATTGGAAGTTGCTATTTCTCATCATTCTTTTATAAGTATCTTATGTAATTTTGTATGGTTGCTAGCTTCCTCATTTTTTCACTTTCATATCTCACTTATGCTTTTGTATTAAGATCCTATTAAGTATATCTTAGTCAATGAACTCATCTCAGTTTGGTTAATTCATACAGCTTTTCTGGCGTACAAAGAAGTTGGGATACTTGCTGGAAGCAACTATGGTTTTGGAATTTGGCCTGAACATCCGAAGGTAAATTTGGTTCTACCACATATTTTTTTGTATCTTCAATTTGATTACTCAAGTCTGTTGACATCTTTTATTCAAATATCCTGTCCGATATGCACCAAAAATATCACACGTGCACATCAATGTATGCTATCAATTGTGTGCTCTCTCAGAATTGCATGTAACTCAAATATTTTGGTTTTCCTACCATCCTTTCCTTTCTGGGAGACATCAAGTATTTCTGGTGTACAAAGTGTTCCATGACATCTCTTGATTATTTTACTGTTAGAATATCGTGTTCCTCGCTCAAGAGCTTGCTCGTGTGGACTTTCTGGATTGGGAGTTTGCAAACATCAAAATTGGAGAGTGATTAACTATATTTCTCGTATCACTTGTTTATGATGATGATTTATCTTTATATAATGTTCGTTATATTTCTAGGTTTGATTTCTGAAAGGTAATAGATATTTGACAGATTCTTGTTATTCGTCCTCTTGAGCTTCCTTAATACTGAATATAATCCTGTTTATCGGTGATGTTCAACAGATATGTCTGGCAGTACAAGATGCCTTTGATGCATTTATATTCTTACATGGGGGCTCTTCCATTAGCATATGAGTGGTAAATTTAGCATATAGTTGATCTACTGGTTCTGATATTTATTTATTGTATCAAGTTGCTTTCCTCATTTGAGTAGTGATATCACCATATCTCAGTCTTTCTTATTTCTTGTCTGAGGTTTATTTTCTTATGCAGGTATGTTACTCTTGATGTAAAAAATATTCTACTGGAGACGGTCTCCCACCACATCTTGCCCTACATGTTGAAATCACCACATTGGCTGGAAACTGCCAATCTTATGAAAGAGTATCTGAAGTTTATGGATGATCATTTGAGGGAAGCTGCTGATCTTACCTTTCTTGCATATCGCCATCGCAATTATTCGAAAGTATGAAAATTTACCTATACCATGCATCTTTAGATCCTTAAGGTGCCATCTGAGACATGATAGATACACCATAGTTTTTGGACATAATAGTGATGCCTGCAGTTTTTGTTGTACAATGGATGCTACAGTTTTTTTTTTTTTTTACCATAGTTGGCCGACAAGATCTGGTAATAAAGTTAATAGGCATGAACCTGTGAATACGTTTCATGGAAATGTTTATAGCATATGATTTACACCCTTTCTAACAGAACCTTTTAAATAATTTTACAGGTTTTCTAGAAAAATGTAATTTAAGTTTAAATAAAGAAATCTTCTGCTGATTGTTTTCAGTTTTTCTATCAGAGATACATGTTGGCTGAGCAAATGTTTATACTCAGTGGTCAAGTAATAGATATTTATAAAGCTCACCATGTATCTGCTGCTGGGAACTAATTATTCTCCTGGACAATATCTAAGACCTATCTTCTCTAAACGTGTGAAGCCCAGATGTGTTTGATGTTCATGGCGTGTTATTCATTTGTCTGTTCAGGTAATTGAATTTGTTCAGTTCAAAGAACGCTTGCAACATTCATATCAGCTTTCAATGGTGAGGCTTGAAGCTTTTATCCTACAATTGAAGCAGAAAGCAGATAATCTTGAGGAAGTAGAGGTGAGATGCTTTTCATCTTTGTCCTTTTGTTCTATATTGATTTTGTCAAGTTTTTGAATAAAATGAATCAAGGTTCGTCTTCCCAGTACTGGACCCTGTATTAGTGCCATCCTAATACACTGTTGCTATGCCTTGTTTGGGGGTTGGTTTGGTGCACCGACACTCGGTATGCTATCTGTATCATGGACCGATTTGGTATTGATATGGGACAGTATGTCTAGTATGCACCAGTACCGACCGGTATGACGTACCATGAAATAAACTAATAAGTTCATTCCTTTTATCTGCAGGGCATTCTTGAGAATGCGAACTATGGTATTCATTTGCTTGAGCTGTCAAATGAGGATAAACTGAAATTCATGACATTCAATGCGGATCTCCAGACACGGCCTTGGTGGTCCCCTACTCCTGATATAAATTACCTTTCAGGTTAGACATGCCACTCTTCCTTTAATGGCATTTGCTCTATCATGTATCACATTTCTGGTTTCCTTGAATCTGCATCCCACTTGCTGATTTTCTTCATGAGAATGATTCAAATTCAATAAGTCACGTGCATGTGCATGTGTGCGCACATGTGCTTGTTATTTTGGGTTGGAGATGGAGTGATGTGCTTGTTACTGGATTTCTTAAATGCTTTATTTTCATTTTACAGAACCATTCGAAGAAGGATCTGCATGCCTCAGAGAGAAATTGGTATGCTTTTTAATGATAGTTTTTCAATTTTCTGTTCCAGATGCTGTTATATATAAAAGTTTTATAAATATGTTCTGCTGCATACTTTTATAAATATCTATTGCATTTTACATATTACACAAGGCTTGATCTATCTGTCTATGTGTACTGTACAGATCATTGATCTTCCCTGCGATGTCTGTTAATTATCAATAGTAATTTTTATTTTTGTTTTCTGGTGTTATTGCTATTTTTTAATGGAAATTTTTGTCCATATTTGATCTCCCAACATTTTGTTGAACAAAGATATATTTTGTGTTCTTGCGACCGACATGATTATGTTTAGAATGTTGTAATTATTATCCCTTAATATCTAATTGCTAACAAAAGTGGCTTCCTTCGATTAGAGCAACGGATGTGTATCCAGAATCTTGGCGTTTTTGACCAATTCTAAAATCCAACCTGAAAAACAGAAGCTGTAGGAAATACTAATATTACTTATCCAAGCTAATTTTCTGTTTTATTCAGTCAATGGAAATAGCATGCTTCTGAATTTTCTCATATTATATCATGGCATAAATTCATAATTGTGTTATCACTTGTCTTATTATATCCTGAGAAAATTTCATTCTTGTTGGGAGACTAGCGGGGTTATAGTCTCGTTCATTATAGATATTTATAGGTAAGTGGTAATTAAGCTCCATAATGACGTGCGTTTTAATCAAGAAAATAAAGAAGAAGAAAAAGGACTAATCAAAAAAAGGTGAAGGAACTATGGAACTCATATTTTTCCTCCTGAAGGTTAAAAGGATAAAAATAAAAACTTAATTGATTGCTGCTCTTGGTTTGTCTTTTGTTAAGAATGTGCATTTCTCAGGGGCGCAGCCATGTTAGCACCATTTTTTGTTATATAGAATAGTTAGACCCAATTTTTTTTGCTTGGCCCCCTCTAGAGTTTGGATTCCGAAAGTACTCCCCATCTCTGCAATCTGATGGCCCCCTCCAATATGAAGGCCACCCTTCTCGGCCTCATGAGATCTCACAATCACGATAATATATTATTAACAACCCAAGATCCTAATTAAAATCTTTTTAAGATTTTTTTTCTGATTTTAAAACCTATGAAAACTTAGGCCATAGGTGCTAGTTTTTCACTAAGCTCATCAAAATCTTTCTCAAATGTTTTCCTTCTCTAGATCTTATGGAAACTTGGATATAGAGACCAGCAGATTGGGAATTTTACTCAACTAACCTATATCTTACACTCTTCCTCTTACCATCTCAATTTTCAAATCTCAACCTTGCACCCAATGACCGGATCATCACCTCTCCCTCTAAAAGAATTTCTTTTCGCCTCTCACGTGTAGCTTGCTTTAGTTTTTTCTTATAGTCTGCATCGAGCTTTTGCAAGTTCTTTAATAAAAATCACGGACTTTACCAAGGGAAGAAAAGTAGCTCTCCAGCTACATAATTTTTTAAAAAAGTTTAATTTGAATATGGGAATATGTGACCATGGCTTATTGCATAAGCACGCATCCACTTGTGATCAATTTCGGCTACCGGGTGTAAAAAGAATAAGGAGAAATGCCTTTTATGCCTAATATCTGAATATTGATTATTGTTCAGAAAATAGCTGAAAATTGAGCAGCATCAATCCATTGTCCCCTAATCAATTTTTTTCCCCAATAGTTCTAAAAAAAATCCATTTCTTCAATTTTAAATCATAAAATAGATACAAGTATTTTTTTTGTTCAAAAGAATAACAACATTATAGTTTCAGTAAACAATTTTTTCAGTAAAAACTTTTTAATTGATTGTTACAACAACATTATAGTTTCTTCCAGAAAGTAACTTAACATCCCCCATCCCACATGATGCGGGGGTATTACTATGTTAGAATTATTTTAGTTAAGTTTATGGTTATAAAAGGAAGAGAAAGATCGATAGTATCAGTTTCTGCAACTTGACTCTTTTAAGCTATTCTGTACTAGATGGTTTTCAGCTACTACTCGAAACTTACTAATTCGGTAAACAAGATCATTACAATTGTAGGTTCAGTTCTTCAAATTTGGATATACACCACTACCGCTCTCTCTCTCATACACACACACACACACAAACACATGTGTGCACGCACATCCGCACCCACACACCCATCTGAAATAGCCCAGAAAGTACTCCATGCATAACCAGAACCAGAAAAAATATGCGAAAACATCTTTTTCTTCCTGTAGCTCTCATTGTTTTTCCCTATTTTGAGCTGAATTCCCAAGACTCTCAAAAGTCAAAACAAAAGACAAATTTTACCGATTGATTTGCTATCTTTATTGAGTCTTAGGAATTTTTTGCTTAAGTCTTTAGGGAATGGCTTTTACTTATTTCTTGTTTTCTTACAGTTTTTCTACTAGGTTTTAGTTATTTTAATAGGGAATCTTTGAGTCCTAATATGAGTAGGCCTATAATCTAAAGATCCTACTTGGTGTCTAGATTGAGTTAGACATTTGGATTGTGATTTAGAAAGATTAATGGTCTTTTATGCGAGATTCAGCGATTTACTATCCTATGGGAAGTATTTGGTTATGTTTCATTAGAGAAGTGAATAGATTTAAGGCAGCAGAGATTTTGGTTGCTGAGTCCCATTTTTGAGTGAAATTATGTTAGGATCCTAGGTCCATTATAAATAAGTTGGGAGTTCTATTGTGATTAGGAAACATTGTTCTAGGGTTGTTTGCATGTCTACAAATATTGGTTCAGGAGGAGCCATGAATTATGTATGCTTTATGGATTTATTGAATGAAGGAGCCCTCTACTGTTGTCTCTTTCTCTCTATACTTCTACTCTTTTCGAAAAGGACCACACAACTCTAGAAAAACCTTCAAAAAAAGCTCCAAAATAACTACCATCGACTATTCTCTCGGCATTTTACGGGTTGTATGACAACACTGGCTGAACTGAATGTTTATCCACAAATTCGAGGATGCTGAGTCCTTCAAGCAACAAGTGTAAGTACCTGCAATGGTATTGGTGGGTTTAAGCCCTTGTTATTTGTGCATCCTACATGTATATGAACTTTCATGAGTCTGAAGGTCCTAACTGTGTTGTTTGTGCATGTAGTATTAATTGATATGATGAGAACGAAGGTGATTATTGAAATGGGATTAGTGGGCTTTGCTAGATATAGTTGTGTAACTTTAATGAAACACAATAGTACCATGGAGTGATATTGATGTCTGATTGAAGTTGCAGACCACAAGGTATCTGTGAAAAATGATTATAGTTCTTTTGTTTCTGACTGGGGGAAGAGTACATCGTCGAAGGTCAGTATTGATCTATTGCAATCATCTCAGCTCTAGCAGTTTGAAGACGAGAAAAACAGGGATCTTAGAAACTTTAAAATAATGAATGCATCTCTGAGGCTTTTTTAATATGGTGTGTGATGTGGATGCTGATGAGATTTAGTAGAAAGTGTATAAGAACATAATAATGAGTTTGACAGTCGGGAAGAGCATCCTTTCGCATGGATCAGTGTCCACGATGAGAGTGCTGCGTAGAAAGGAAAAGCAGTTTGGATGAACTCTCAAATGAGTAGATAGAAAATGAAGAATTGTATTAAAGGATAAGGTTGGTATGGATCAATTAAAATCATTTCATAATATACATCCATAGGAATGCCAAATGTACATGGCTTTGTTGGTTAAAGCAGCTGTGTAATTCATTCCCTAACACATTCCTCCTCTACTTGGTTTTCATCTACACAGCTGTTTAGATTCAGCATCAGTGTTCCTCGTTGCATTAAAGATCTTAGTAGGCTTCTGTAAGGAGAGGTACTTGTATTATTCGGAATGGTCAGTAATGAGAGTGGCAACAAGAGCCAAATGGAAGTTGACATAGAATTTCAGAAAGCATAGTTTGACCGGGTGTTTTGGCCTCAATAGCATGCATAAATGCTAATTAGAAAGCAGACTACCGGGACCAACTTCCACCCCTTAACAGAATCATAAACTTCAAAAAAACAATGTGTAATCATTGAGAAAATGATGATGGAAAACAAGTCTGCACAGAAATGCTCAAAATGTGTTGTTTTTTAGGTTTTTCATGTAGTTGTGATCTCACAAAGTTTCTTTTCAGAAGCTGAATTCCTTCTACATACACGTGAAGTGGTTAGTGGATAAGTTTGACACATGGGCACACACTAAACACACTGTGATACTGAGAAAAATATGACAAGTAAAAATAAAAATAACAACGATAATCACAATGATGATGGATGAAATTATAATGGTTTTCCTCTCAAAAAATTGAAATTGGTTTTAATTTTGCTCAAATATTTTTTTGGCGATTATCTATAAATATGCTTCAACAATTAGTTGTCTATTGTCAATCATAGTGTTAATTGCTGTGAATAAAATGTGTTGTTCAAGTTTTTATTTCTTTCCAAGTCATTGACATTTTTAAAGTTTGTATCCAGTATCAGCACAAAGTGGGCGAGAAGGAACAGATTGCAAGAAAACATATTGAGACAAAGTCTCTTATTCCTCGATTAGTTTATCTGTCAATCCAGGCCTCTACCTCTTCTCTAAAGGAAAATATTGAGCCTAATGGTTCTGTCTCTGATGTGAAAGTTGTCGTTGAAATGAAATGTCTTCTGGAGAGATATGCGAGGAGCATTGGTCTTCCTTTTGATGATGCGATTGAAGTGATTCTTGGGATTACCAGGGGCCAAAAGTCCTTCAAGGTATTTGCTTGAATTACTTTTAGCTTTCACAAAAATTTCTCTTACATTGATCACATCCTTGGTAAAATTGTTCAGAATAGAAAGATAAGCATGTCTTAAATGGTCAAGATGTCCACTATTCGTAATAGTTAGTTTATTGTGCTCTAGAATCTACTAAGATATAGTCACGCTTGTTGCATCATGACTAGTTATTGGATGGATCAGGTGCATGGTTGGTTGAGGGCTTTTTTTTTTCAATCTTTTGCTTTTAAGCATGGATGGATGGTTGGGTTCATATATATATGCATATTCTTCAAAAGAAAACAACAGGTGTCTATATAATTTCAAAGTTTATCAAAATGTTATTGGCAAATGTCTTATTTTATTATAAATTGCATAAAATATTTATAAACATTACAAACTTCAGCTATTTATATGAAAAACCAAGTTTTATATTTTTAAAAAGTTAAATAATAGAAGGTAAGGGACTAGTTCGGGAACAAGATTTTTTAAGGGTTTGATGCACAAGACGCTTGAGCTTTTTGGGTCTTCATGGCCTTGCTATCATGTCCAGCCACAGAAGGCACTTGGGTTTTATGTCAGTACAAAGATGCTATTCCTCAGGAAGTTTGATTCCTTTTTTTAATTTGGTAATAATATGACTCATTTTCTAGACTCATGAACATTGGAGCTCTTTTTTTTTGTGGACTAGATATCTGTTAGATGGCATGCTTTATTATTTCTTTGTGAATTTTATCAGTGGATGCCATAGGTTAGGTCTGGTGAACTGTTAAATTGAGTTGCAATTGTGACAGGATCTCGATTCAGACATTGTCAGCTGGATTAACTTTGCCATTTTTGTCAATGCGTGGAATTTGTGCTCCCATCACCCTGGGCTTGTCAATGAAGAAGGATGTGGTCTAACATCATGGCACATTGTAAAGTTCTTGGTTAAGAGTTGCAGTACTGAGCTCTTGATGCAGGCACAACCGATACTAACAAGTCCTGGAAGTAGTCTTCCAGTTCTGGTACAATTGGTAACAGAATCCTTTTCTTGGCATGTTCTAGTAATCCAGTCCTGTATAAAATCAATGCTTCCACTGGGAAAGAAGAAAAAGAAAGGTGGTGCAGTGGATCAAATGAACTCGCCACACTTGCAGGCTATACGTGATTCAATTCAATGTTTAAGTGATGCAATACAAGGAATCCAAAAATGTGTAGGCGATCAAATCAAGAAGCCCGAGGATCAAAATTTGGATATTCTATTGTCTCATGTGCAAAGGGAGGACTGTGTTGAGGGGCCAGGATATGTGCACCAGGCTTTACAAGAGAGTGCATCGGCAAACAGCTCTGAACTTGGTGACAGGATATCTGGAGCTCTACAATCATGGAATTCTGCTCATGTACTGAGAAAAATAATAGCGGCACAAAATAAATTGCTATCACATTTTCATACTATATGTGGTTCAAAGTTGAAGCTGTTGGAGTCATTGAAACAGTCAACATAGGGAAGAGAATTATGGGGGTACCCTCAAGTGGCTCTATCAGGATTTTCTGCATATTTTCGGTTCTGTTCTGGTGTTTGGTCGGAGAAGTTCCTGCTAAACGGCTGTTGGTATTGACCTCCATGCTCTGTACCTTTACAGTGAGAAGTTTGATTTCATTAATTTATCGTACATTTTTTTTGCGAGTGGGATATGCCTCCCAGTTGTAAGGAATGAGGTCTGTACAATGAATAAACCATAAATCTTAGGTTTCCATATAAGAAACTTGCATTTGCTGACAGCATCTCTCTCATGCTGTGTACATCTGTTGCGTTTGTAGCCTGCCAGGTACTCCAGCGAAGTTGCACTTTTTATGAAACCTGTTGCCGTCAAGATATCTCAATCTATTGATTGTAGATATAAGATATGAAATACCGCCGAATTGGCTATTGGACTCAATTTGTTAGTTAAATCGAAGGCCTGGACTATCATGGACTAAGTATACAATTTATATAGTTAAGCAGAGTACAGTGGATCCAAGTTGAGCCTAAATATACAATTTTGTATTTTAAAGGCTGATTTGCAGTCCAAAGTGGAGCAGAGCTTTGTTCCCATTTAATTTTCTTTCCTAACACTCACTATTACCACTTTAAGATATACGTATATGTACATACATACAGATACAGCATGCTACATGCATGCATGCATATGCATTGTCATATTAACTATGCACAGGTTAAGAAAGCTGATCAACTTGCAGTCAGGAAAAAGAAAATCTTTATGAGTGCGAAAGCATCAGCATGAGAAAAATCATGAAGGGAAATTGCGCGGGGTCATAATGCTTCTCATGTCTCTCTTTTGCTAGCAGGATGGGCTGATGGGCTGGAATATGGCCCAATCATGCCAGGGGGGAGCTACACGTAGCCGGTTCACAGTCGAGAACCAAGGAGGGACATCATGGTGGCATGCTCACAGCTCATGGCTTAGGGCCACTCTGCATGGAGCCCTCGTCATCTATCCCATGGAGGGATCCTACCATCCTTTTTTGCTAAGCCGAACGAAGTAATCCCAGTTGTACTTGGTACTAAGAATCTCTCTTTCTTTCTCACGCACAAACACGCAACGTGTGATGAAGAGTGCCCAGCCAAAAGTCAAGGTGCTCTCAACGAAATGGTGCCGTCTGGATGCACGTCCACCTTGGTCCTCTTCTCCAAATGAGATGGTCGCGATAGGAGCTGGCTTACTCTGCGGACTTCCTCCCTGATTGGATTGAGACAGTTGGAGGGCAGGAAAAAAGGGAAAGGGTCGAGCTAAGAAATGTTGAGCCTTGGCCGGTGTTTCTTTTGAGTGTTTGAGATGAGTTATTGATTCATCATATCTAAGAATTGATATATGCTGCTCTGACTGTTGTTCTAAATATATGTATATATATATAAAAAAAAAAGAGTCGGGTCCAAAGATCCTTATCATCTCTTTCTTAAAAAAACTCAATTTTGTTATATCAATAATGATGAAACAAATAGTAAAACTAATGATGTGCTGATTACGATGATGAACAGAGGAATGGTGGAATGGGAATCCCACTGATGTTCTGAGACAATCAAAGAAGAGTGGAGCGGCTCCAAATGTTTCTGATGCTTTCCTCCGGATCATCAAGCGGCCCTCGATAACGAGCTCTTATTCAGCATCGCTAGGCGCAAGATGACGGCGGCGCCGCCGAGGCGGCCTACACAAAGCCATTCACCACCTCAGTGCTCATGCTGGGGCTCCGCACCGGCAACCAGCCTCCAGGTCGCTACTACATGGCCGCCCGGGGCCTGTTGCCAGCATCCAAGGCGTCCCCTTCGACACCACCACCACCACCGTCCTCGACCACGACAGCGCGCAAAGCAGGGATCCCCACCAAAATTCCCGGTCCTCCCAGCGCCGCCGCCTTACTTCCCGACAATCATCCCGGTCCGATTCAGGAGTACAATCTTCTTCACCGTTGGCCTGGGCCTTTCCAATTGCCCACCCACCAAACAAGCAATGCGGGGGCCCAAATAACACCCGTTTTCCTTATTGCAGGCCTACTACCCTGGCAGGCCAGGAGTATTGACAATCCGGCGTTCCCACCGGTCCAATTCGACGAAAACCTATACGAGGGACCAAGGTGTATGTATCTGTTTCAAGTATGCATCGGTGGTGCAACTAGTGTTGGGGGGCACCAACATCTTCGCCGGCGAGGAGCATCCTCGATGGACATCCATGGCTACGGACTTCGCTGGGTTCACGCCATCAGGTGGACCCACTGGTGAGGAACGCGCTCGGCGTGC
This sequence comes from Phoenix dactylifera, assembly GCF_051530095.1. Taxonomy (NCBI): domain Eukaryota; kingdom Viridiplantae; phylum Streptophyta; class Magnoliopsida; order Arecales; family Arecaceae; genus Phoenix; species Phoenix dactylifera. The sequence continues at coordinate 16,709,750 of NC_143206.1, read as the reverse complement.
TGGTGAACGGGTGGGCGAGCAATCCAGGGGTGCGGCTTGCGCACCGCCATCTGAATGTCCGTATCACCTGGGGCTCGGCAATGCTATTCCTAGTGGAGAATGGAGTTGGAGAGCTGCAGTCTCTCAAGCCCCTCTAGCTGACCTCCCCAAGTCTAGGAGATTTTTTTTTGGTACATCGGCTGCTCATGCATAAGCATCGCCGTCAGAGTCAAGAAAAAGAAGACGATATAGAGGTGGAGGAATAAATGCAAGCCGGGTCTAGAGAATATCTTAAGAATGATGAGCGGCAAAGAGGCAACCTAATCAGTTGCTCTGTTCATCTCTCGATACACATGCACAGCTTGGAAGACACCACACTCCCTCAATAGCCGATGTATGTCGTCTAGTAGTGGGTATTCTACCCCTCCCCCTAACCCCTTCTTTAGAATTTCCTCAATCACCACGGCCGAGTTCCCTTCAAGAATGATACTCCTAGCCTATCTCTACCAGCGGTCCCTGATCACAAATGTGACTCTAGCTCTATCTCCACCACCATCAAAATTCACTTTAAGATTGTTGGGGGTAGGGCTTCCAAGAAGTAAGAACATATCTGGGCATTGTAACAGTAGAGAGGGAGTCCCTAACGTCTCTAGTCATCCTAGATGAAGCAGCCACAGTAACCTTAGTGCCTTCAACGACTTGATGGAGTGTACAAGGACTATAAGAAACACTAAAATGTAAACTGGAATGGTCTGGTTCCTTTTCTTCTTCACCTTTTGTTGTATTTGAGCCCATATCACAATGGACCATTGAGTTCCTCAATTAGATTCACAACTGCCAGTTCCTGCAGTGCCTAATTGGAGTCATCAAAAGTACGTAATTGGAGCCAACTTCTCAGATTTTTGGAGAATAAAAAAAAAAAGGAAGAATAAAGAACAGCAGGATCAAACTTGAGTACATCTCAAGCAGTCCTGATACATAGAAGATCAAGTAAATTACCATTTAAATCGATCATAGCACCAGTAGCCATTAAGCCAGAAGCTAACATATAGTGATCGATTTGTAATTAGATGATGGCAATTTGATGGAGGCTTGAATAGTTCAAGAATAGTTACAAAATTGTTTAATCGTGGACCCACTTGCCATTTATTTTCCAATTTTCGAGAAAAAATCTTCTGGATTATAAGAAGAAAACACTTATGGGCAAAATTAAAGAAAAAATTGCGATAGTTTGAAGAATAACTTTATTTGATGCCGCCTTGACGTCACTCCTCGGTCTTGGATCCTGTCTCGGCAACGACACTCCCCATCATGTGAATTCTGTTCCCATCCACCTCTTGCTGTCAATAACTCTTCATAATTACTCGCTGGGTTTCCCTCTGAGCACGGCTCACAGCCTTTTAACTATATTAATTAAATAAAATCCTCCCAGTTCACGAGAATGCTTGCCCTTGCCCTTTCCCAATTCCCACTCGCCCTGCATTCATAAATCAATCAATATTTTAATTTTCTAAATTAAAAAATACTAAGCGTAAAATAAAATTTTAATTAAATTATAAAATCTTTCTCAAAAATAAAATATCCTTATACTCAATAATTTTGATATTAAAATTTATAAAAATATCTCTTACTTTATAATCTAACAGAATACTAGCCAAACAATTAATATTAAATAAAATATAAGTATAGTATAAAAAAATAATTTTAGATAATATAATGGCCACATAAAAATATAAAAAATACATACATCCTTATTTTTGTTTAAGTATAATTTTAAGTTTATATAGAAAGTAAATAATTAATTTAATAATATTAATTTAATTAGATGTAAGTATAGATGTTGTAGAACTGTTTGGGAGAGGGGGGGGGGGGGTGGGGCGGAGGCGTAATAAATATAAATTTTTTTTGTAATTTATTCTAAAATTTTACGGCCATGGACTTTTTTTTTCTTTTTTTCCCTTTTACCGTCTCTCGCACGAATCCGAAAGCCAAAAGTGCGTGAGGGTAATCCGCTGGTAGTGGGTCCCGCTCTAGAGCCGATCCACTTGCAACTCGAATTCCGAGAACAAAGACCAGGGCTACGCCCGGAAACCAAGAAAAGGCGGTCTTCGCGGTCGCTTTTTAATTTCACTAGCAAGTTGCTTTCAGACCAACCAAGTTTCGACGACGTTTAAGGACCATATGTTTACCGGACACAACCATCATTTTACCCAAGAAGAAAAAAAAAAAAAGTCCAAACCCATCATGACCGTCTGATCGATGGACCCTTGCAGTTCCTATAAGCTGCAAGCAGGAGGAAGTGGACTTCAGTACATCTTGTCCCGTAAAAGCGGAGAAAGTGACAAAACCAATTCATGCCTAGATCGGTGGTCCGCTTCTCCAACTTTTGGTACATTTCAACTGCTCCCATCTATTCCAAAAACGAGGTTTTCGGCCTAGATTCAAATCGGGAAACTGGGCTCAAGCCCGTTTTATGAGCTCAGGACCTACAGCTACAGGACGGCATTAAAATACCGCTCCAATCTCGGTAATTCTGGAGCCTGGAGACACTCATTCCACAGTAGATTTGTATGCGTGCTCGTGAGCACATATTTCTTTAAATCATCTCAAAGATAAAGTACTTTTGGTGGTAAGAAAAGAGCCGTAAAAGTGTTGGATTTAAGCTTAATAGAGTGTCTGAAGTCTTTGGGATTATATCCCAAGTCACCTCTCGGACTTATTACCTCAATTTGAAATCAAAGCTGTCGTAAAAGCCATGCCCACATGCGAGATTGCTTCTTTTTTTTTAACCTTTTACTCCATAATAATCACTTGTTACTTTGTATAGAATCCAAAGCGAGATCTTATGACACTTTATCATGCGTGCTCTCCTCTCCGTCAAACAACTCTAGACTTCTTTATTCGAATTTGAACTTTGAACCCGCCAAAAAAGACGCACTGCGCGGCAAGGTACGCATGGCGTCCGTACGGCCCGATGCTGCCGAAGCTTTTGTGACACTCGGCCGCGGCTAGCTTTAAGCCCAGTTGGCACGAGCCCACGTTCTCGATAGCAAAGAGTTATGCGATAAATCGGACGAGCCACGTTCTCGATTCCGCCGTGGGTTTCAAAATTTGAACGGCGGTTGGGTCCATCGGTGGGGGACCCGGAACAGGACACAAGCTAAAAAGGGTTCCCTTTGGGGCCCACCTTCGTGCTCGTGACAGGTGCTGACGATACGGTAGAGCTAGCCACCTCCAGACGGTGTACCACGTACACCAATTGCATCAAACTAGGTTCCTCGAATTACCCGTTCGATGTGCCTCGAAACCGTTCAGGACCGTCTGATGAGTTGCAGTTTTCACCCCGGCTGGCCAATGCAAATGTAGAGCAATTAAGGCAAATGTCACCACCTGGTCAGGTGCGACGGGGCGGCGAAGACAGGGTTTGGTTGGCTGTCTCATTGGAACGGAGACTTCGATTTTGGCCGACCTGGTTCCAAGATCGGAATCCAAATGGAGGGAGCGATCCATATCGATTCATTCTTTAATTGGTGGTCCGTTGTACCGCCAGCAGCTCGTAAGATGCCGTCCCCGGGGCACGGACCACCCATGCTCCCGAGCCGCTCCGGAATAAAAATTCCAACCCTCAGACCCCACGCCTCTATTATAATTGTCACCCCCTCCCTAACCACCGCTATAATTCATACCTCTCACCTCCTTCAACTCAAACCTCTCCTTGCTGTCTCGCGGCATACATACCACCGAATCCCCAAAAAAATCCATTCTTTTTTTGTTGTTGTTGTTCTTCTCTCCTGGTTCTCTGCGATTTGAGATGTCAATGGAGGAATCGCCGGTCTTGCAGCCCGGGCCGTCTCCCAAGCCGACGAAGAGGTCACTGATGAGCTCCCTGATGGAGGCAGCCGCTACCACCCTGCAGAGGTCATCTTCCTTCAAAGAGGACTCCTATCTGGCCTCCAATCTCAAGGCCGGAGAGCAGAGAGCTCTCCAAGAGCTCAAGAATCTTCTCGTGTCCGTGTCGTCCTCCAACTCATCGTCGAAGCCTCTCACAATGTGGGGGGTTCCCCTTCTCGGGCCGGCCGCCGACGAGAGGGCCGACGTGGTGCTGTTGAAATTTCTCCGGGCGAGGGATTTCAACGTGGCCCAGGCGCACGCGATGCTGGCGCGGTGCGTGGAGTGGAGGGAGGAGTTCGGGGCGGACGGCGTCGTCGACGAGGAGCTGGGGTTCAAGGAGTTGGAGGGGGTGGTGGCCTACATGCACGGCTGGGACCGGGCCGGCCACCCGGTCTGCTATAACGCCTACGGGGTGTTCAAGGACCGGGAGATGTACGACCGGGTGTTCGGCGACGGGGAGAAGCTGAAGAAGTTTCTCCGGTGGAGAGTCCAGGTGATGGAGCGCGGGGTCGGCCTGCTCCAGCTCCGCCCCGGCGGGATCAACTCCATCATCCAGGTCACGGATCTCAAAGATATGCCCAAGAGGGAGCTCCGGGTGGCCTCCAACCAGATCCTGTCCTTGTTCCAGGATAACTACCCGGAGATGGTCGCCAGAAAGGTAGATCCTCATTAGTTTTTTTTTTTTTTTTTTACTTCTTTTTTCTTGGCCTAGCTTTGGTCGCTTAATTTTTTCTGATGTAATGGGGTGCAGGTGTTTATAAATGTCCCCTGGTATTTTAGTATGCTGTATTCGATGATTAGTCCCTTCCTAACGGAGAGGACCAAGAGCAAGTTCGTCATCGCCAGAGAAGGGAATGTGGCCGAGACCCTTTACAAGTAATTTATCGACAAACACATTCTTCCATCTGCTCCTATCTCTCTCGTTTCTATAGTTTGTTTCGGTTTTATACTTTTAATTACGAGCTGCGATCCGGATTCTGGAATGGTATCTGTTTCTGACTTGAATTTGAACAGCATCTATTGTTCTATTGTTCTGTTTCACCGATTTATTCTTAAATGCTGCTATGGAATCAGATTCATCAGGCCGGAGTTTGTGCCGGTCCAGTATGGAGGGCTGAGCCGGCCCGGGGATCTGCAGAACGGTCCCCCCAAACCGGCATCCGAGTTCACCATCAGGGGTGGAGAGAAAGTGAACCTCGAAATCGATGGCATTGAGGTTTTTTTTTTTTTTTTAACCCCTCCGAATTACTTGAATTCCGAGACTACCTGCTGTGTTTTTCCTTATAAAAACTTGCAAGCATGCTAACTTAAGAATCTGCTGTAAGAAGTTTTGGAGAGGGTCTAAAAAATAAATTACGAGATATTTGTGTTTGGTTCTTGGATTAGGCCGGGGCTACCATAACGTGGGACGTAGCAGTGGGGGGATGGGAGTTGGACTACAGCGCGGAGTACGTGCCGAGCGAGGAGGGGAGCTACACGATTCAAGTGGAGAAGATGAGGAGGATTCCGGCGACCGCCGAGGAGCCGATTCACAATGTCTTCACGTCCAAGGAGGCCGGAAAGATGGTGCTGTCCATAGACAACACCAGCTCCAGGAGAAGGAAGGTGGCGGCCTACAGATACTTTGTCCGCAAACCCTCGGTTTAGCTACATGGTTTGGAGTGCTTTTAGCTTCTTGTTTTATTAAGGAGGACAATAGCTTTCATCTATGTTAATATAAGGAAATGTACCCCTTTTCCTCTCCCTCCCTCCCTCTCTCTCTCTGTCTCTCTGTCTCTGCGTTAAACAAAGCGGATAAGTTGAGTATTTTGTTTATTACCAACAAGAAATGCTACTCTGTTGTGAGGTGGTGTTGGGTTGTGCTTCTATGTTCTAATCATTGCTTCTAGGTCCTACGCCCGGAATCAAGGTGTACTTTGACAAGAAAAAGGATTGCCGGGGGCATGTGCTTTGGTGCCAGCATGAGCTAGTTTCATATCCAATTGTCGAGACATGGTGTTATAATTTTAATCATACTCAAGGGAAATGAGATGAGATGACTGTATTATATGATTCTCTCTCTCTCTCCTCTGCCCCACGGATTTCAAGGCACTTGATTTTCTTGCTTAACAGTTAAATGGTTTCTTACTTAAATACGACAGAAACGGGCAAGCAAAGATTTTTTTGAAGAGTCATCATAAGGATAATCGCTGATGCGTACTTGCACATAATTAACAGCATAATTCATGAGCATTTTGTTTGCGAATAATGTCGAAATGCTGCAGTTGTCAAAATGATGCTACATTCGGGGAAGGCACCTGCGGTATCTACGTATTCACTTTCTTTGCTATCAGCCATGGCCATCTAATCAAACAAAAAGGACAGTAGTGGGTGACGCCTGCCCATCAAATAAAACAGAATCTTTCTTGTTTAACTCGAATCCTTTGTCTAATACTGTAAAAATAATATGGCCGGGGCGATGCTGCGAGTCTCAACTATGGAGGCAAAACTTTATATCTTGATTTTTGCGACATTCTCGGATATCATACTTTAGAATATAACAGGATGAGATGGAATGTAATAGAAATAAAGAGAGGGATTGGCTTGCCTACTTCCAACAGTCAAAAAAAAAAAACTGAACACTCCAAAACCCGTTGTAACAGGGATTTGATGCAATTAATTGTTACGATCAGTGCGATACAGAGTGAGGTTTTGAGGTGCGAGGAGTTGGGGTGTGAATCAGTGGGCAATGCTCGGCAATGGAGCTTTTTACTTGGATGAAAAAAAATATAATTACTCGTGAGGCCAATAGGGCGACCGACTAGATGGCAGCGTATGTAGCGTGCCATTCGGAAGTACCTTATGGATCGGAGAAAGAGATGCTCGGAGCATTTCGGAACTATAGGATATATTCGTACCTGCTATATATATATATATATATATAATTATTGGCTGCGAAAGCAAAAAGAAAAATACAAAGCTCAAAGGATAAGGAGCGGCAGATTGGTGACGGTGGTCAAGGGGGGAGTCACGGGTGATACTAAAAGTGCAGCGTACGGTCGACGGTGGTGTCCGTTTTTGCTCCATCCTCGGGAAGGCTGTGATAAAGCAGCGGAATTCACGGTGGGTTTGGTTCACCATTTTGGCATCAGAAAGTCCTTTACGTCTCTATCCCAAAGCTGAGCTGAGGGGGGTCTGAAAAAGTATCATCCATACGAAACTTATTCCTACAGCGGATTGAAACTCTACTACGATAGATTGGAGCTTGTCCAGAAACAGCTTTAAACATTCGTTGCTGCAGGGCTGCAGGATATTCACAGACTGTCGAGAAATTGTATTACCTTCCGGATCCCTTATGTATATTGAGAGATAAACAGAGCAATTGATTGGATTACTTCTTATGTGGCTCAGCATTCTATCGACAAGTACCAGCTTTGAATATTTATTGCTGCAAGATGTCCACAGATTCACGAGAGCTTGTATTATCTTTCGAAATCCTCATGTACATTAGATGACGAACAAAACAGTTAATTGGATCACTTTTTATGTAGCTCAGCAGTGTTGTAGACCAGATACTATTCTTCTTTTCTTTGGTTATGTTTTATTTTTTTGATTTTTTTTTTGGATGTACTAGTATAAGATGGTTTATTCAAAAAAAAAAAAAAAATCCTTCGCTTCTTTCCGGCTTCAACCAGCACTCCTTCTGAACCCACCGAAGGAAATAGGTTTTGATTGCTTAAAAAAAAGACTCACCGATTGCCCTGGCGCGGGCTGCTTAAATCCGGTCCCATATTCATATAGATTCTTTGGAAGATCACAGCGAATCAGGCACACGAAACGCCCATTGGGTGGTTTGGTGCAAGGTTTCTAAATCCGAGATATTTCCCACCTCGGCAAGCGACCTATAGATTTTTTTTAGGTTTTGCACTATATTTTAGATTTTGGATATCTAACTCAGCAATACAATAAATCCACAATTATCAACTATCTTCAAATAAATTTCAAAATCATTTAGCTGAAAATCTATGTAAAAATTAAAATAATCAGAAAAATATACATCAATATGCGTTGTATCATATCAAACAATATCTAAGGTTTCATTGACTTATATTAAATGAGATGATATGACCAGTCATGCCCCCACCTGCGCAGGGTACGTGAGGCACCCAGTGCCTATGTGAGGGCTACATGAGGGGAAAAACACGGGACTCCCCTGCCAGATATTGTCCAATTCTGGAGCTTCACGCAAGCGTCCTTCACCCCTCCTCGATTTTGTTTTTTTTCCAAAACGCGTCTGCATGATTAAGAGACATCCGTCTCATATGCCCAGGCTTTGGAACGAGTCTTTCCAATATGGAATTATTAGGCCTCACACTCTTTCCACCATCGGACAAGAGTCGTCCTCGGCTTTGATACCAAAAGTAACGCCCCCGCCTGCGTGAGGCACGTGAGGCACCCAGTGCCCACGTGGGGGCCGCATGAGGAGGGAAATACGGAGCTCCCATGCCAGATATTATCCGGTTCTGGGGCTTCACGCAAGCGTTCTTCACCCCTTTCCGATTTTGTTTTCCTCCCAAAATGTGTATGCAGAATTTGGAGACACCCGCCTCATATGTCCAAGCTCTGAAACGAGTTTTTCCGATATGGGACTATTGGGCTTCACACCCGATGTTCTTACTCCACCCATGCTTCCCTCCCTCCAATTTTAATTTTTTGGGGGGTGAGGCTTGGCTCTGATGCCTCATTGCATGTAAATATTGGGTGGTATCTCCTTTTGCATCTCATCCGGAGGCCTTTACCTTTCTTATCCTTTCATTCCCCTCTTCCGGTCTTTCTTCTTTTTATTTTTCTTCTCTTCTCTAGTATCTGTTCATTTCCCTTAACGAATTGGTGGTGACTTGTCACCGTGTTTCTAAAAGAAAATGTAGATTCAGCACTACCCTAGAGAAATAAAAACTAAAAAATGTCGAGGGGCTGTTTGATATTGCTTTCCTTTTTTGTTTTTATTTTAAAAACCCAAGAAGAAAAAAAATGTACGAGACTGAAACATATAGATGATAAAAAAGTTTTATTCTTTAAAAATTATTTACAAAATCTTTAGATATTTTGGTAGCAAAGATCAATTACTTTTAAAAAAGTAAAAATAAAAGCAGGAAGGAGCAAAAGAAGTTATGCAAATAGTATACTAATTTTCATATAGTATTTTCCTAATTTGCAGAGAAACAAAAATACAAAAATAACAACAATACAACAAAAATTCGTAACTTTTGGTGTGAGATTCATGAGAATCTTGATAAGACACAATACACATTATGTACCAAAATATGAGCATAATTCTTTTGTTTTTTTTTTATATAAGAAACTCTTCGAGTCAGCTCTACAATGGATATCGATCAGTGATCCAAATGTTTCCAGTAAGGTCAAAACAAGCTTTTAACTTGAAAGATTTTGTTCGACGATCGTTGAAAAATTTTACTGTATATATATCTTTATGTGGAACAGTGAGGAGGCCTATAAGCACAAGGGACGAGTTTAACATGAATAAAAATGTTTGATACATTCCATTTACAGGACCACGTTTTGCTAAAAGCCAGTGGCAATATATATAGTGGGTTAGGACCATTTGTTAATCTGAGTGCCAGGTGCTCTTGTATTAGAAAACTTTCTTGGAAACTGAAAATGGATGCGCTAACCCAAATCTCCGCTACTAATATACTCACTGGATCATCGTGCTTCAGATAAACTAATTCATATACTCACTAGATCATTGTGCTTCAGATAAACTAATTCTGCTTTTGCTAAGTTTTTTAAATGCTGCTCATCTTTACATTTCCTCCATAAATATATTTTTTTTGGAGCGGTAGGACATCTAGAACGGCACGCTACCTGAAGTAAATCGACTGCACCGGTCCAAGATTTGGAAAAAAAAAATATTTTATTAAAAAATTGAGTTACACAAAAAGACTCTTGCAAGAGAGGATATTCTCACTTCCTTCCTCTCTCTCTTTTTTTGTCACGCCACATTAAAGGAGACACAAAAAATAGAGCATTATATGGGTGGAATATTTGAGTCCTACCTAAATTCAAAAGAAACCAGCATCCACTGAAAACAAACTTTGATAACTATTAAAAGACAAAAATAATTATTTTAGATAAAATAACTAAGTAAAATAAAATTATTTATTCTAAATGAGATAAATAAATAAAATAAAATTAGGAATAGGATCTTAGTATAAACGAGCAATGATTGCCAAACATTTAGCAGATTTCTTCCTTGCAATCAAAATTTATGTCCCAGTTGCAAACTTGCAGCCGGTCAATCTGGGAAGAGTCTCATAGGATGTTAGTGAGATGGCTTATTGAGCTTTTGACATTTCTACCGAAATAGATCTCAACCAAAGTGAAAATAATCATATAGGAAACTTATTGTCAGTCAGTTGAAAGTTCTCATTTGCAAGTAATAAATCCCTCAAGAAGGTCTTCGCCGCGAATTATGATCAGAGCTGCATGCAACTTCAAATTTTTTTCAAAAATGAAGGAAAAAAACAAGGACATGTTTACAGTGCTTTCATTCCAGCTTGCCAAGATGTAAAGAGTAATAAGAAAACAGCTCATGACAATGATAATCACGCACATCAATAAATGAGATTTACCAAATCAGCTTGTTGCTATCTTTGTCTATGTGTTTACTATTGTACAGTTTAGTTAGCTTGATTTTAGGACATGATTATAGCTATACCGTGTATATATTCCTATGCGAGTAACAGTAATAGATGTTCACAATTATCTTTAAAGAAAATGTAGTTGTTCTAACGATCATATACAATTGAGAGTCCTTATTCTTGGAGGATGGCAGAAAATTTTGAGCAAATCAAGGATGACCGCCAATTTTAAGGCAATAAAAAAGAATATGATGGCACAGATTGCCATTTTACTTTTTCTGATCTCAAACCACACCATTCATGTTCTGATTTTCCCTGTCGACACTTAATTTCAGAAAGATCTAAACCTGACCCCCTAACAAAATATTTTGACAAAAATCTGCATAATTGTCTCTTAAGTTTGATGCTCAACCAAAGTAGAACTAATGATAATGTTTCATCTCCAGCAAATATATAGTATTGGCACGGGATATTTTTACAAATTCACGTTATCCTACTGGATTTGCACTGATGATTGTTAAAACAAATCTACGGAAGACTGAAGCTTGTATAAAAAGAAAGAAAGAAAGAAAGAAAATCCATCGTGGATGTTGAGAAAATAAATGACAGAAGGATATGATTAATGGAGATACCGCCATCTTGATCTCTATGCATATTGCAAGCCAATCATTAGTCATTAATGGAGTTCCACGTCTTTTGTTCTCTCCAGCAGCTTCTCTCTCACAGCCTTGAAGGCAAGATCCAGCTTGTCCAGCTGCTCCATAATAAAACACAAGCTTAGATAGGTAACTATGATTAAGTGGCCTGCAGACTGTGCTTAATTAGGTTAGGGCTCATACTTCCTGTCTCGCAAACTTATTACGTACGAACAGCCCGCAGTACAAATCAAAGCTATCCTTCGTGGTGTTGTCTCTCTGCACGGTCTCGGTTAGCCAAGATGAGATTTGTCACTCTTACCTCTCATCTAAGTATAAGTGTCATCCATTGCAGCATAGAGCTGTTGTTCTAGGTTTCATGGCACTGTGTCGCAATGGATTCCACTTCTTGCAACAAGATAAAGAGTTCCATGCAAGCATCAAAAAGAGGAGTCAGGGAGTCTAGATAGGATCAAGTTATTGTTACCAGTTGAAGAAGTGCTTGGCTGCCTTTTGTATCCATTGGTGTGGGCTTGATTCCCATCTCTGCCAATATCCTATGATGAGAGAATAGGAGTTAAAAGAATCGAGAGACATGTTTGAATGGTTAAGGGGTGGAAAAAGAGGTACCTGCCAAAGGTGTGAGCCAGGAATTGGCTCTTGGCTGCCATCTCGTCATGCTCTTGGCACGACATTTCCACCATTCTGCAGCCCTACGAACGAACCAACACATCAGATATCTTATACTTCGAGGAATAGAGTATAATACTTGAGTATAATAGAAAACCAAATCATACATACGTCGTTAGTGCTCTTACCTCAGCTTGGAATATGCCCAAATAGTTGTCACAAAGAGCATGGTCCCTTATGCGGACTTTCTCATAAACCAAAGGCAGCCCATTCCACCCTTCTTTTCCACTCTCCGGGCCGAACATGGGGTGGGTGCAAAGCACATCAGCCTCTTCAGGTAGTAAGTACCTTTGGATTAACATGACACGCCAAAGGAAAATAAACAATGGCATATAGCACCTTATTCCTATTAATATCGGGAGGTCTACGGCCATTGCCCGGACAAGCTAAGAACCGGATATATCAACATACCCGTAGGAGGAGGTCTCTTGGGTATTCCTTCCCGGATAGCACATCCACGAATAGCAGAGGCATTCTGAGACGACCCATGGGGATCGACCGGATGACATCACCCAAGGATAGGATGGATGTGCACAGAAGTATCACCTGGCCACCTGCCTCCATCAAGTCATCCATATCCCTACACAATCAAACAGCATTCCATTCCATTTCCTTTTCCCTGGGACTAATTCTAAATTTTAGAACACGATATTCCCAAGAAGAGCAGTTTTCTTTTGTTTTTTTTTTTCCGGTGGTATCCACGAGGAACGACGAAGAAAGTGACAAAACTATAGGAGTGAAAACTTTACCTGAAGAAAGTGATGCCCAATTGGGAGCAGAGGAGGGAATAATCGGACCGAGACGTGGCTGTCAGGATGTGGCCTTGCTTGACGAATGTCTTCGCTAGAAATTGTGCGAAAGGGCCGAAGCCTATGATGGCTATCTTTAGTGGTCCATTAGGAAGGGGAGTGGAAGAAGAAGAGGAGGCCATGGCGAGAGAGAGGGAGGGAGGGAGGGAGACGAGCCGACTAGGGTTAAGGGCCCCCAGTGGGGGAGAGGCGTGCAATGGATGGAAGGGAAGGGCAATCTTCGCGCTTACGAAATCTTGTACCATGTGCGCCGACCGGAAACCGTATCCACGAACAGATACGGGTCGGCTCTCTTGCCGGGATCCGTGGGCTGGTCCCGGAGCACACAGGAAGGGCCAGGCCTGATATTGGCCTATGGATTGAAACCTTGGGCTAAGCCCAGCCCGAGTGGCCTGCAAACTTGATACGCCCGAAGGCTCTCAACTTAGCTTCGGATCAGAGATTAGAGATATAACTCTCCCAACCAGAGGGCTAGCTTCGGCCATTAACAGCAGCCCCTTCTTCTCCTTCTATGATGCAGTCTTCTTGGCCCAGCTTTGTTCTGGCAAAGCTGTACTGGGCGGGGATAAAGTATTGAGATTTGTTGTATTGGGCTTTAATTTTTGCGATAAAATATTTTTTCTGTTTGCAGTTCTTTAAGATTTAACTTTTTTATAGCTTTTTAATGAGAAAAAATAATGGAAATTCTGCCTTCTGGGTTCGGACTAAGGATATAATTGCATGCATTAAGAAGAGAAGAGGGTGATGTGGAATGGAGATTGCCAGCTGACCTACAGTGGCCATTATATTAAAGTAATTATCAAAAATGGCTATTATAATGGTATTATAACGGGAACAATAGGAAGGAATGAAGGGAATATCTTATCGAAACGATCATATTTGTTTTATAAATAATTAATAATAATAGAAAAATAATGGTATTGTCTTTTCCTTCTTTTTTATTGAATATATATTTTTTGGATCATACAATCATTTTTAGAGAAAATTTTGAAAAAATATTTTATTTAAAAAAGTACAAATAAAAAGTTGTTATTTGTGTTATAGCAGTATTTCATAACAAAAGATAAGATTATAACAGGAAATAATGGAAAATAACAGTCGTTATATTTTTTATATTATTTAACTTAATAATGTAATGGGGGTGGCCAAAATTGCGATAGACACTGTTATAATGCTTCTAATATCTTTATCTAAAACCATTTATTGTTTCATGACCCTCCACTTTACCTATCAGTAAACTATGTATTGCTTTTACCTGTTATTGTTCTTTATGTGCACTTTCAACATACAAAGATATAGAATTGCAACTACGCAAGAAATCAATTGTTTTCATAATTTTATGTATCCAAATACTAGTCAGACCCAACTTATTAAACCTCATATTGAATAATAATTTCACTATTTCATCTATATAAAAAATATTCTTTATAAGCCATATGATATGATGTTGATGAAAGAAAAGATAAAACTTCGTAGCCTCTCCATATTTATGTGCACACGGGTGCCACTTGTTTATTGGTAGCTTCTACTCTTTTAAGTTAATCTAAACTTTGCCTATGGATTTCAGTCCCAAGTAAGCCCAGCCCAATCGCATCTACATCTAGCTCACCAAACTGCCATGTGGGCTGTAGCACTATAAAGTCCTGGGCCGACCTAATTCGCTACCAATAAATCACACCTTTATACTGCAACCACACAAAAAAAAGAGAAGAAAATCACACCTTTATACAACTAGATTTGATTCCCTTCCACATATGATTCTCACCAAACTCCTCCCTTACCTCCCACCCTTCAAATCCCACAAAGTTCTCCCCCACCCTGGCCCAATCTCCCATCAAACGGACACAATGAAGTCATCCCATACAAAAACCATCCCTTCATCCACAAAAGAATGTTCCCCGGGAATATATAAACTCAGATAGTAGCAAACAAAAGGTTACGACAAATCCAAAAAAAAAAAAGACAAGGAGGAGAGAGGCGATAGAGAGAAAGAAAAAGGGACAAGAAAAAGCACAACCGCACGAGAAGCTCAACCAGGGTGTGCCAAGCCCTTGTTCTGGCTCGGCGGTCTTGAATCTTGGAATCTAACAATTGCAAGCGTGTTTGGTGGTGAGCCTGGCATATGCCGGCCATTGAATAGAGTTTGGACAGAGGGAATAAGACGACAAATGGGGCCACAGATTAGGTGGCTATCAAATTCATCAAATACTTAGTTCTCATCCATTGATTTATAATTATTGCCAGAAAATGAAAGTATTTTTACGTTCATCTAAAATAATGCACATTTATAAAAAAAAAATAAATAATATTATGAATTGGATGATGATATTTGTGGCCAATTACACATATTTATAGGTATTTTTGTCGAATTTTTATATATTTTATTTTTTGATTCTTATAGATATATTTGCTCTAGATTGGTTTAATAAAAATCGATATACCAAATACAAACCTATTGTCTGACATTCAATTGCCGCCAGTTGTCTTCATTAGTAGTTCATGCGCATTAATTACAATCCCAGATGGTCGTCTAAACCAAGGCTTAAATACTTGTATTCATATCACGTTGTGGACAATGTTTGTGAGAATTTTATTGGAGAATTGATGGATATGGAACATGCATTCAATCTTACCGACCGGAATTTGTGCAGATTTGTTGCACAAAGAAACAAAAGATTTTATTAAATCACAGAGGTCGAGCCATGAGCAACACTTAACAAATGAGAAATTGATCGGCTGGTTAGGTGTGTCTGGTTTTTTTTTAACCAAAAAAATAGACCGTTCTATAAGTGTTTTTTTTTGCGACTAATTTATTTGAAGGGTAGATTCACCTATACCTCCATCATGAAGGAAATGAACCAAAATAATGAAACCTTTAATATTGCAAAATAGTCTAACTATAGGCAAGCTCTTTCGATCTCATGCATCTCGAATATCTTGGCATCTTACATTAAGTGGGAAATTGGTTCTCATTTATTTTGATCCATCATCTACACTAGATAGATGATAAATTGTAATATTTCTAGTTTTCTTTTTTTTCACATGAATAGTACTTTACTTTCTAAGATTTAATGAAAGTAGATGAGGTATCATTCATTTAAGTAAGATATTTGAATGGTATAGAGCTGAATCCGGAACAAAGGTAAACAATACTAGATAGTTAATATCCCCCTCCAAGAAGTAATTCCAGCTCTTTTACATTGTTTCACTTCTCCAATTGCTTCATGATTTCCAAAGCATTTCTCATTCTCTTTCTTGAAACCTTGGATTCACCACTTTTCTCTAAACTAGATTCAAAAGCGGATGCGTCCACTTGCCTGTGCAGGTGAAGAGCTTGCGTGCACTATGAGCTGCATGCACAAAGCATTAATTGTCGATCGATTTTATAACAATTATTTGATTGGATAGGGAAAAAACATGTTCCAAACCATTGTGCCAACGACTGTGCCCCTTAAATTTCTCATGGATTCCTCGTAGAGCCTAGTTTTAGGTTTTGTAGGAGTCGCCACCTTTCCCAAGTATAAAGAAGATCCGAGCTGCCCTCTATGAAACCTTTTTTATTTTTTATTTTTTCATAGATATATGTTTCTATCAAACCTGAGTTCTACAATGCTACAATCATCCATTCCTGTAAAAATGAGCAATTATTATTGAAATCAAGCTTGATCATAACACCGGCCTAGGAACAATAATTTCAGAGCTCAGAGGGGAGAGGATGTATGATGAAGAGCTATAAATTAGCATATAATTATTAGAACACACGTAGTAATACCCAACTATGCTCAATTATTCTATAGCCTTACAGCTGTTAAAATTAAAACAGTTATATAGTAGCTAGGCCACACGTTTATTAGTCCATGACCTATGAAATTTTTTTATGCACCACTCGAGCATTGCTCCTTCCCAAAACCCTAATTAAAGTTGATATTACTAAAGTGGCTCCTTTTGATTCCAAAGAAGGGGTCTCACCAGGCTTGAACCGTTGTAGGTTGGCTGCCTCTCCTTTTTGTATCCATCCCCTGAAATCACTAATGGGTGTTGGAAAAGAATAGTTCGTGGTGTGATTCTCTGGTCTTGTAAAAGATTAAACATCAAACAGTTTTCTATGTCAAATTATAATTTAATCAGTGGCGATGCACCCATTTAAGCAATTAAAATTGTGCAACAAGTTTTGGTCAGCACGATTGCATCTTTATACAAATCCGGCCTTCGAAGAGACTTCTAGTCTACAAATTAGCTGAAGGGAATATCAGTTTCGAACTCTTGGCATGGCATTTAGAAGTCGAAGCAGCGACAGATTTAAATAGATTTTCTGCTGTATAAATTAAAACTGATATTTTCTTTT
This sequence comes from Phoenix dactylifera, assembly GCF_051530095.1. Lineage (NCBI taxonomy): Eukaryota > Viridiplantae > Streptophyta > Magnoliopsida > Arecales > Arecaceae > Phoenix > Phoenix dactylifera. Next base: position 16,692,760 of record NC_143206.1, on the reverse strand, counting down.
CTAAATCCATCTAGGCTCGATCACCAAATGAAAAATTAAATGCGTCTGGCCACAAACAAATGTGATAGTAGCACACAATAGCGAGACAGATATTTCGTAAAGAGATGAACAATTGGCTTCTTCAGTTTTAAAGGGCGTACGCTGCTGATCAGACCGCTAAAAGTATAGCATGATGCAGCCCATTGAAAAACTATATAATGCTGCTATCATTCTCAAAGTTAGACCTCGCAAAAACATGGAGATTTACTTAAATTTTATTGATAAGTATTGATGGAGAAATTGTTGGACATCTATCTCGACTTTGGTATTAACGAAGATGAACAACTTCGATAAAAACTAAGGAGCCAATTTGCATGTCTTAATGAAGACCGGCAATAATAGTAACACTACTGTCAATGCATGATCAGCACGATCACCATCGTATGCTGCTCACGCGAAACGTTTTCCATGTTGTAAAGTGCAGCTAGCCATTAAAGCACGTTGTGCTAAATCAATAACTGATCGAATTGATTACCCTATATAAAGGGGCAATCTGAGGGTTCTTAAATAAGTTTATTCAGAGATTCTACTCTGCAAAGATTTCTTTTTTTCATACTGTTACCTCACTGTTCTAACGTAAGCATCGGAGGGTTTCCGCCGGAAACTTTTCGGCGAGAGAATTTCTTGCAATCACCCCTGGAGGAAATCAATTGTTCTGCACCTTGGTCAACTCGTTTAGTTCGGTTCACGTCGATCTCAGAGTCATCTGAACTGCACTCCGATCTCGATCCAAGATTATATGGTAAGAGGTGCATTTATATTCTTACTAAAAAGACATATATTTCGGGTGCCTTCGGTCAACCTGACAGTGATTAAACAAAATTATGAACACATAATTGAATCCCAATATATTATTTGGCTAGGGCATTACTTGGCTGGTCTCTATTCACGGTTGGTAGAACTGCTTTCCCCATACTTGCAAAAGGTAAATTTGTGACCACCAATAATTACTTGAGGTAACCTTTAGAACATAGAGATCAGGTCAAGGTATAGAATCGCCAAAAAGCACTTCAAACTCTAGTGAACGTGGAGAGGTGCTTTTGTCCTTTAATTAGTAATTAGATAAGCTTGGGAAACACATTAGCCCACCTTTTAATACGGATTAAGGTGAAGTGCATGGGACTCCACCTAATCGAAGCAAGGGCTCGTTCGTCCTTTTGGATTCATGGCTTTCATGCCCGAGTTATCGGCATTTGAGTTCTTGCTCCTATATAAACCATAGCCGTTTGGAAGAAAGAAAGGAATAGGAACGGAAGAAAGAAAGGAAGTGAGGAAAAGGGAAGGTGAACATGGGCAACAGCCTTAGGTGCTGCTTGGCTTGCGTCCTTCCCTGCGGCGCGCTTGACGTCGTCCGAGTTGTCCACCGAAATGGCCAGGTCGAGGAGTACAGTCGCCAAGTCTCTGCTGGTGAGATCTTGGCAGCCAATCCTGACCACGTCTTGAGCAAGCCGTGTTCTCAAGGTGCTGTTCGCCAGATTCTACTGGTCTCCCCGGATTCGGAACTCAAACGAGGTAACATTTACTTCCTAATCCCAGCATCATCAATTCCAGAAAAGAGGAAGAAGCATCAGAAGAGGAAGCATACGAAGACTAGCACAACTGCCCACGTACCAGATGAGAACAACTATTTAGCTGATATCCTCTCGGAGAAGAAGACGCGCCACCGTCGCCATAGAAGCGGTCGAGTCGGGGTGCGACGGCCTCATCTCGAGAGCATATATGAGGAGCCATGAGGCAATCAGGCATGGGAATGACGGCAATTCCTGGCCGGAATGTGGCCGGCGGAGAGGCCAAGTATTGGGTCGGTTGCACCAGGGGCAACGTCTTCTTTATGCCATGGTGGGTCTTCCGTGGAAACCCATGTAATATTTTTTCCCCTTCCCACTTTATGGAAGTGAGCAGAAGCCGTGGAATTCTTTTTATTCTACGTAGATCTTTCTTTTTTTCTAAAAGAGATGTCGATCGGCTCGAGGTGCAAATAAAAGAGAGAGAAGATCTAAACCAATGGCCATGTACTTAAACCAATGCTAGGTTGTACGAAACGGAGTTGAAAGCTGTGCTTCATTTTGCCATGGTTCATTACTTACCATTGGACTGCTTTTATTATGGCAAAAAAAGCCCACTTAAACATCATTGCACCTACCAAGTAATAGATCAGGAATACAGCTTAGGATACGCGCATGCCATGGCTCAACTAAATAGTACTCTATGAGCAGTAGTTTGTTTTTGCTTTTATTTCTTTGAGCAGAATTCATAAACAGCGACCTGACCTTTGTAATGAGCTACCAACATGATGCTCTATCATGACGAGGGGCTGCTCATACCTCTCTTCTTACAGATAGGAGGTCTAGGATTCAAAGACTTGAAGTAGTGTTATTTCCAAAAGATTTCCTTTCAAGCAATTGTATTACAGGGAGGACACCCCAATAAATATGTATGTGTGGGAATCAAGTATGTCTATGGATAGTTTTCATCTTTAAATTAGTGCAAATCATATGAGCAGCAACATAACAACTATCTTGGTTGGTAACAACTACCTCGTTTGCATCTAAACCTCACAAATATGATATATGCGGTAGTCGAGGTAGGCTTGGTATTGCTTGATTAATAGTACGACCATCTCAAGATGCAATTGGTTACTTTGTAGCTGCTGAAAGTACTACGACCATGCTAGATCCTATCTGGCAATGTCTTGAAAAGATAATATAGACGATTTTTTCCCCCCTATCGTTTGAGTACCATGAAATTTGTATTATAAGTTTAGAATCCTAGAATAAAGAACTGGTCTAGTAGGATATTGAAGTAAAATAATCAAGACAAACTGAGTGCCTCCACCCTGCAAATAAAGCTACAATCAGTGGTTATTTTTTCTTCTTCACATATCTGTCGGAAAAATGGAAATATATTCTTTTCATCGAAGATTTTGTGTTCAAAGCTTGGAGAGGTGTTTTTCTTTTTTATTTTCAAGCGTTCAATATGCATAATTCTTCCATCATTAAATGATTTGATTGGTGGTTGTAAGTTGCTTCAAGCATATATCGTCATATGTAGAATATTAATTTCCACCTCTTACCAACTCGGATAAAAATTAATTTTACAGGAGCATGAGTTTCTATATAAATCTTTTATAAGGGAATTAGAGTGGGCATCCTTATAATATATGCCTGTATTATTTCTGTTTCATTTAACTATCACTCTTTCACCAACTTGGATAAGACTAATTTCACAGAAACCTTAGTCTTCTGTGGAGTGTAGGAGTGGGGCTCCTAGCTAGCTAGTATATGGCCATGGCTGCAGTTTGATTAACTATAGTCTATTGTGTAAGCAAAATTTCTAATGAAGGAAAGAGATCAAATTCGGCTCTTCTACCAGAAGTCTCCCCTTGCTTGGAAGAAAGAGCTTGTGTAAAAAGGATAAGGATGGTTTGTTAGCTACAGCTAATATGTTCTTTTCTTTAGTAGAAGCAATTGACCGAGACTCTTGGATCAACTTAATAGGAGAGAAGCCATTGGTAACATCCCCGACAAGAGATGTGCATCAGAATATTATAAATGAACATGATTCGGAGATAAGAAAAGGGGTTATTATACATAGAGACATCTAAGAAGCTACGAAGATTTATAAACTTGAGGCATATAGTAAATATTATAGAATTTTGGATCTTCTTGAACGGCACAAAGAACTCAATGATTGAGTCTAAATGCCCAGGTGTAATCGTAGAAGGGGTCTGTAAAAATACAGAATGTAATTAGGATACCCCATTGACCATCAAGGCACAAGAGTATTTCTTCTTCTCACGTGCAGGCACACGTGATTCTCTAATTTGTGTATGACCCGCTAAGATATGCATGCACTGCATGAAGTGAGATCACAAAGGAAGGGGTGGTACATCCAACTCTCATTGAAATACACTGATGGTTCCATGCAAACCACATCTTATGCATTGAGATGCACAAGATATGCAATGAGTTAAAAGTGATGTATATTGCAGAACTACATTGGGCATTCAAGTGGCCTTATGAGCATCAGATTGACTCACCTATGTGTTCCCATGAGTCATTTTTCTCAAGATTCTTTTGGTTGCCCAATAATTTCCTACAGACTACAGTGGTAATCTCTTGCTAGACTCATGCAATCTTCTTTGACAGAGGAAGTGTTGTTTCTATAGATCAAGAGCTGTTTGATAATTCAGCAGGATTGGGCTAGATTTCCTACATGGGATTTATGAATTGGATAGCCTATTTAGGCATGGCCTGTGTCAACCCCACACTCGGAAGGAATAAAAAAAGAACCATGGGTTTCTTTTTATTTGTTCAGACGACAGGTCCACAGGCCGGGACTTAGGCCGAGACACATGGACAAGCTCTTAAACGGTTGCAGGCTTGGTGGGCTAACAAGAAGACTCAAATAGGCCTTCTTAGAAGCCCATAATAGACAACATGAGCTTCAAATTTTGGCAGGCTCTAACAGCACTCTGAACTTAAGACCAGCCCTGCCTGACACAAACCCAGCCCGTGTTAGGATCAAGGCCCGATATCACCTGGCCACATTCAGACTGGACCACATACTAGCCCAACACGTAACTTGACCCCAAAATTGGATCTGGGTCGCAGCCAGCCCACTGTCACAAAGAAGCTTAAATCAGTAAATCAGTAACAAATCAGTTGCCTTTGCAGTCATAATCATGGATATCAAACGCTTGGACTATGGATGTTGCAAATAGCCAAAAGATAAAATAATTCCTTCTTGAAAAAAAAAAAACAATTAAAAAGAGAGGATGGGCATCCTTTGTCTGAGACCAAGCCTTTTTTGGATGATGCGCAGGGGAGCATCATCAACCAAGCTCGGCCTCCACCTTCCCGCCAAGCCCCTGCTGCGACCTCTACTGTCCACCTCCGCCTCATCCCCCACCCTCGTCTGCTGCCTGCACTAGAAATCTGGGAGAAAATTAATGAAGATGTACGATTAGGAGTATGTCTGTGTTTAGTCTTACATTGGTTATTTTCTGAATATCTTCTGGCTAGCTTTTTTTGAGAGAAGTCCCGAGTTATCATAGAGTGGATCCAACTCATGATTTATGTGGACTAGAAAATATTTTGGCACAGGTATATTTAAGCTGACCACAAGTTGATCATAGCGAAAAGAGTATGTGAGGATCCGTGCAGACATATATTTAGTCTCATATTGATTATTTATTAGATATATCTTGAATACTTATACAGAATCAAAAAATTTAAATAATATTTTCGGCTAGTTTTTTTAGGTGACATATGAGTTGTTTCTTAACTTAGAGTTGAAAGCTTGACTGGTCGTCCGCTGCAGCCTAACAATTCATTAAATGATGCTCCTGTGAAGGGGGCAAGCACTGCACATGAGAGTTGTGCAGCACACCGGTCTTAAAGCAGGACGTAAGTAGCTCTATATCCCAAGACAGACCTCTCAGGCACATGGCCAGTACACATGCACACAGGCCTTAGACCAAGACAGGATTTCTATGTCCAGAGATATGGCCATAATTGTGGATATGTGAAAGATGGGGCTTGTCCTATTGTTGGGTTAGCAGCACACCTCACATTCACCTCAAAGAATATGGAATGGGGACGCAATAGAATGGCTGGCAAACAAGCAGAGATTTCTCCCAGTCAAGGCAAAAAGGGATTCATTTCATCAATAAGTCACATAGTCATCCACTAACCCTGCCTCCCATCCATAGAGCCTCTTAATCAGGCCTCTTTCTACTGCTCTGCCAATCTCACTGGTAGAGAAGGCCAGGAATTCATTAGAAAGGGGATGCTGGATCCCAGCAGGATCTGTTACAGCATCAGGTAAGACAGAGGAAGTGCAGTAAATGTAATGGCACTGCAGCAGCATATACTTCTTATATGGTGACAGAAAATTAGATCTGTCTCAAAGTAGGTGCCAGCAAATAGCAGTGACTCAATCTAGTCAGGAGACAGATTAACCCTTTCAGGTTCTTCAGAAGAATAAACTCGTGCTGGGATCTAAACTTTATTCATTGTTCGAGGAGCTGTCAGGGTCTGAATGATCTGGACACAATGCCGCTGCTCATCTTGAGACTAACCTTAAATAAACATGAAGCGTCTTTCTTATGAGAAAGCTACAGTAGGTGTAGTTCTTTTCGGTCATGAGCTTTCTTGCTTTTCTTTTTCAAAGAGAAACCATCATGGGAGATTCCTGAAATATCAACTTTCCAGAGGAGCTCGCCCTCGAGTCCTCGACTTCAACAATTTTCTTTTTAGGTTTATTTGTTCAACAAAGTTTAGATGACCAATGTAAACTTTATTGGGACTCAATCTACCCAACCGTACTAATAACGTATTCAATTACATTGATTATTACAATGGCCACCTTCGTTTTAAAAATTCAATAATTTTACCGTGACTGCTAAAAAAAAAAAAGGCTCCATTGCATTTCATCATGTTTGCAGAAGGAACAGAGAGCATGGTCATAATTATTAAATTAACTAAAATATTTCAAGACTAATCACCACCATTCTATCAATGGCAGACTTTAATATTTCTCCCACCATCCTTTGCCCATGAAATGAACAGAAAAAGCACAGGGCAGAATTGGGAGAGTACTAAAGCTGTGTCAGATGAACTAATAAGCTTCACTGATAGCAATGCTGTCTGTATGTAAGTATTGCCAGCCCTTAGTAAGTGTAGACCAATATTTTATCTTGCCCAAAAATTAATATTGCAGATTTAGATCGATAGATTCCAACGCTGCATGTGGCCATTGCATGTCAACTATAAGATCACAAGTATTCATAGCCCAAATATTCAGTTCGTTTTACACAAATTTAAGACCAAGAATTGTCATGGGACTATTACTATCATGCAAATTTATTGTGATGAATTGACCCTAAAATATCCAAAGACTAGTGATACATGTAATCCGATACATGAGGCCGTCATCTTCCCAACAATCCAACCATTTCAAAATACTGTTTGTTAAAAAAATAAATGCGTATTTGTCCTGCTTCTATCTATTTTTCAGTACAATTGATACAGTGGTTATCCAACAAATCCTACATTAATTACAGCAAGCTTTAGGACTAAAAAGAAAAATAAGATCAGTGCAAAAAGAGCATGATAAGCCATTCCATCAAAATAAGATGAACTATTTGATGTTTGAGAAATTTCAATTAATATAAAAATATAACAACTCTACATTTTACTGTAAACATTCCCATGTAAAATGCAAGCAAACAGCAAGAATATGTTTAAATAAAAAAATAAATAAATAATGCAGCTAAATGAACTGAACCAGAGAAGACCCATTACAAAATGAAAGAATATTCATACTGATAACGTTGCAACAAATTGAAATCTTCATTTGCTTAAACAATGCTACACATTTTCTCAATTACTGTGGAAGCATTAAAAAGAGAGGAGAAAAAAAAAAAAAAGAAGCAATTCCTATGGAGAGCAACAACAAATGATACAGGAGCACTATATGTAACTATGCCTGTGTGAGTGTTTTAAAGCGGTTACCGGTCACCACCACTGATGAACAAGAACCCCGCTCTTCCTGAGCGAAGTGAACAGCTTCAAGCACTCCCCATAGGTCTTCCTGTACTTCGGCGTCCGCTCCCCTGGGCAGCACCGCTGCCAACGGTTATAGTGGCACTCCAGAAAGAGCTCATCGATCAAACAGATGGCCCCGGTCTCGAACAGCCTCGGCACCAGATCGAACTCCGTCCCCTCCACGTCCATCTTCATCACCACAAAATCACTCTCCGACACCGTCCTCTTCAACCACTTAGCAAAATCAAAGCCATGAATTGAATGCACCTCGCCGGACGACACACCTCCGGAGAGCCTGCTGACCGGCCTAATCCGACCCATCCCGCGGCCACCTTTCTCTTTCTCGACATCATGCTGCTCCGGGTCATGGTTGATCTCGAACGCCAGGGTCTCATTGCGCACCCACGCAGCGAAAGGCAGCAAATTGACGTTCTTCTTGGCGGCGTACTCGTCGTGGAACGCCGGGTCGGCCTCGATGGCATAGATATCGAAGGTGTGGTTCTGTTTGGGGTACTGCTTCCTGAACCAGCTTCCGATGCTCGAGCCGTAGCTCCGGGCGCCGACGTCGACGTACACGTACCTCGGTTTGAAGCTTATATCCACCATAGATGGAAGGTATTTGATGTTCTTGATGTTTCTCTTCAGGGCGATCCATGGCTTCAATGGCTCCTCTTTAATCAGAGGCTCCGCAGATTCTAGAAGTCGGAGCTTATGCTCGGGGATGGAGCACGAACTGCTAGGACTCGAATCCTCCGCCTCCTTTCCGTCGACGGCAAGAATGTCACCGTCTAATTGCTTCTGGAAAACGATCTCGTGGATGGCTGAGGACGAATCCGGACCGTCGAGCTTGCGGAAGCGTAGCTTCCAGAATGAGGGGAAGAGATCGATGAGGGAGTGGAGACTGTACGCGTCGCCGGCGGAGGCGGTGAGAACGGCCAGGAAACCATCGGGCTTCAGCGTCCGCACGATTTCCGAGGCGAGATGCGCTAGCCGCTTCGATCGGTCGAGGCTCCGGCCGGCGAAGACGAAGTCGAAGGTGCCGTTGCGGAACGGCAGGTGGAGGAGGTCGCCGCCAGCGACCACCAGCGGCGGGGCCTTCTTCTTGGCGACGCCAACGGCGTCGAGTACGCCGATCTCCTTGAGGGCGAGGACCTCGTGGCCGGTGGGGGTGTCGACGCAGAGGGACTTGGCCGTCGGGGAGACAAAGCCGTCCACGAGGAGGTCCTGGAAGACGGCGGAGTAGTAGTCCACGGCCTTGCGCCACTCTCGGGTGGTCCAGAGGGCGGGGGTGGCGCCAGTGGAGCCATCGGCGACGCGGACAAAAGCAGCGGAGCCGGCGGAGGCGCCGCCGCCAGCGCTGGTGATGCTGAGGCCCTCGCCAGGAAAGGGGAGGAGGCAGAAGTCGCCGGAGTTGCAGGGCCCACCGTAGACGGTGACAACGTAGACGAAGCGGACAATGAGGACGAAAACGCCGAAAAGCAGCACGCGGACCACAACGTTCTTCACGGAGCTCGATTTCGCCGCCGATTCCATGGATGAAAAAGAATAGAAAGAATCAGGATTATAAAAAACATACGAATGCAAACCCTAAATCCAGCGCTGGCCGGAAACCTAACGGATGAGGTGGGGACGGTGAGGCGTTAGCGGGAGCAGAAGCGGGCGGAGGTGTGGTTAGCGCCGACGAGGGGGCGGGGGGAGGGCGAGGAGGGGAAATGGGAGGTTTTGATGAAAGCAAAATGGGAAGCCATGGGGTAGTCCGTTGCGATCGCTAGCCGCTTCTTTCTCTCCTGAGATCGTCGCTCTCCCGCTCTCGCCTTTTCTCGCTCTCGTCGCTTCCGCCCCCGCGCTCTTCGGTGGGCGGTTTCTTTACCGCTTCGCATTCAATAAGACGGCAGAGGACCGGCACCTTTATTTATATATGAGCCCCTGTACGGGGCGAGCCGCTTCTTATACCGTCTATATAACTACCACTGCCTTTCCCGTAAATACCTAAAGTGCCACTGATTTGGTTCCGGTCCGGGTCACGGGAATTAATTTGGGCGTCTGCGTTCTGTCGTCGCATCCGATGACAGTTAGATAATCTTAACGTACGACGTCAAAAAGGCTTTAAGTTATAATGAATTGTGTCGTGGGGTCCAACGCGTGTCCGTGATGCAACTCAGATGGACGGACTAGATGGTGTTTTTTTAAAACAGGATCCCGTGATCTTGATTCACGAGGATGCTCTAACGGTTACCTGGGAAAAGGCTGCGAAAAGCCAGAGCGGGACACGAAAAGACAAAACAGAACGTGCAAGCCGAGTGAATGGCAGTTCGGTAATTAAACAGAAGCGGACGGTTATTTAGTAATCGACATGGTGGCATTGAGGAAAGCATTCTCAGCGCAGAAGCGATGAGGGGCGTGAGAGGCCAGGAGCGTTGCAATATTTGGACCCGGCATCACTCGCGTTTTGATCCGTTCAAATTGGCGGTGTCGCACTAGGCGATGCAAAAGGCGTTGCAAATGTTCGGGGCAGGGAAGAAAAGCTCCCCAATTTCTTTCCCCAAATCTAGGGGTCAAAGTGGGCCCGGCTGCCCACGCGTCGTCGGCGGGCCTTTCGGCCCTTTCCGCATTAACCCACGCCTTCCCCCTTCAGCACGCGGATCTCAAATGCCCCCGGTTTTACCAAAAAAAAAAAAAAACCGGAATATGCTATCTCATATTCCGCCCATTCGCTGCACCTTTTTCTTATTCTTTTTCTTTTTTTTTTTTGCTTTTCATAAGTATGCACGATCATTTACTCCTCGTTTAATTTAGCATAAAAATTGTTATAAATATGAGATAGCATTACATAGGTCTTAAGTAAATGTTGCATTTCCGTTCTCATGATGGATATCTGGTTGGCACTAGCATGGGTTCCAGGACGGCATAACGCCTGTAGTTCTCCTCTTTTTATCCTAACCCCTTATTTTGTTCGGGGGACATGGAGACCACCTTTAAGGCATATCATGGCCAAGAAAAAAAAGGGTTAGATCTTGCTTAAAGATTAACATAATTTATTTAGATCCAAATTTAGCTTCTTCTGGCTTTTGGGCCTACCCTTCAGGCTCAAGCCTAGCTCGAGCTTCAAATTTCAAGCATGATCTTTAGATTCATGATCCATTTTAGATTTTTGAAAAAAATACTTGAAAATATTTTAAAAAATACTAAATATATAGTCAACAAACTACACTAGATTCATATATATCAACAAGAATTATTAATTAAAACTACAAATGTATAAAACATAAATAACTAGTAAAAAAAATTTATTTCATATGCTGGTTTGTATTATGGAGCATCAAGATACATCCTGGATGAATGAAACCTACATAAATGAGCTGTCATTATTGGCTATGTGCACCACCATGGTGCATACGATGTAGACAATAATTTCTAGGTGGACCACCGTCAGAGATCCACTTTGGACTAATGGGTGGAGATTAATCAGCAGAGCCACGTCACTTGTTGGTCCCCTTCAATTTAGGTAAGGAACTAAGAAACTAGGCACTCAAATTTTAGGCCTTTTGGTTGTCTTGATTTATATATATTTTTTTTAAAAGATCATTGGCCCTAGTAGAAAACATAATCATACGCAGTGCTGAAAGTTTGGTTACCAGTTAAGACTTCAATGAGCTGTCCCATCTGTTATTCTTTTGGAATCAATTTTGAGAATTATATTTTCGGATCACTATTTCCATCTCATCATTATTAATCATATCTAAACCGCATAATTAAAGAATTTCATTACCATTAGCAATCACTTCAGCTGAAAGTTCAATTTCATTACGCAAGAGTATGCTAATGAGATTTTATCAACTGCCATCTCTTAGTCAAAGAAAAACTTTTTGATGGAGCAATTGGCTGATAGCTTTCATAATCTTGAAACAGAAAAATATTTTCACTATAACAATATGAGTGATATATTTTTTTTATCTGCTGGCATCAACCGCTTTTTTTTTAAAAAGAAAAATTGATGAACAATGCTACATAAACAATTCATCAAAGAGTATGATAAAGTTGTCCTGATAAAAGGAAAAGGGGGTCAAGTCCTCACTTCAATCGAAAATTTATTGCATGGGTGACCAAGACCTAAACATGTGCTCCTTCATGCCATATGTGAAATATGAGGAATTAAATAAGCATGCATTTGACCAGAAATTCATCAAATGTGTGGTGCGTGACGCCAATGTCATAGCCGATCAACTAACCTTATATTTTTCTATGATGCATGGAAATTCTTTGCAAGGTTAGCATATTATTTACATTTTCATTTTGCACACCTTTGCTTCAATTTTCTTATCGTTATTACGTAACTATGTGACAATTGCATGGTACGGAGCTTTAAGCTGAGGTGGACAAAATGAGCAAAATTCAGTTGAACGAGACATCAACGAAGCAACATGCATGCATGGCATCAAACATCTTTGGGTTGGCCTGGCACGGGGGAGGGCCCTTGTAACAAACACATGCATGTGGATGTGGGCGACGGGGGCAGAGTACCTTTGTTTGCTGGTGGCGTGGGGTTGCCTTTTTTTTCTTTCTTTCTTTCTTTCTTTTTCTTTTTTTTTTTACATGGGCACCTCACATATAATGGGGGTAAGTGCAACCCATAAAGTCAAAAAACATAAAAAAAATATATATCAAAGACGGTACCGATGCTTGAGTGTCCCAAACAAAATCCTCGGAGTAGTGAGCTGCAAAAGATACTATCTAGTCTGCCGCACTATTGGTCTCTCGAAAGACATGGATGGCCCTCTGGAAGGCGCACTTCCCCAACATACTGTGGATGTCGTGTATCAGCCACGACCAACCTGCTGCATGACCTGCACCCTGGATCTACTCGATCATTGTGGCTAAATCTTCCTTCAGAATAATACGATCCACACCCAGCACTCTTCTCGCATAGAAAACACCCTCCCATGCGGCCCTGACCTTGGCACTGATCACAGACTAATTGAAGATTCGTCGGCTCCTAGCCGTCACAAATCTGGTCTCTTGATCCCTGATAACAAATCCGGCACCTCTTCTATCACCCTTGTTGCTGCTGTTGAAGTTTAAGTCAGAAGGTGGGGTTGCCTTTTACTTAGGCCTTTCGGATGAATGAGAAATGAGATCAAGGATCTATCAAAATTTTGGACCCATGTCATCACTAATGCATCAGATCCAATGAGAGCGCTGCAAACAAGCATGGGCAGGAATAGTATTAGAATGGCTGACCCTGGAAGGGTCCTTGTGTCCACCCTGGAAGGGTCCTTGTGTCCTTAAGAAAATAAGAGAGAGAAATGAGATCAAGGACCTTTGTGTCCTATTTTTAAGCCCACCTACGACCAATAGGGACCTCTCAAAATGCACTCACGAGTTCCCCGCTGCCCTTGGGCCCATGGAAAGCCAACTCGTTTCGTGGGTCCACTCAGAACCCATCCTACCGGCAATTAAAGTGCCTCAGATATCGGGCAAAGTAGCATCAAATCCATTGTAGCTTGGAATCGACCGTTTGGAAAGCTCGTTTATGGATGCGACTTGGTTGCCGTGGGCCCATCTTCCAAAAATGGTTGATGCGCCGCTTTTAAACTCAGACCACTCCCCCACAAATAAATTGTAGGCCGGCCCAGCATCAGAACGCAGCTCGAAGGCCCGTCCAACTCAAAACGAAAGCAGAGCTCTGATTGACGACGGCGGAGAAGAATCTCCTCCATTTCGAACTATGCCGGAGATTAGGTCTATTCACTAGCTGATCTTTAAAACAATATTTTGTTCCTAGGGTCCTGCACTTGTGATTGGCTTACAAGCTCCAGCCTTAAGCTGATAGCTTGGTTGACTTTTTATAGTTTATTAAGAGGAACCTCGATAAAATTGCAGGAATTTGGCAGACACCAGTTTATATGGAAGCAAATCAGGATTGATCTTACACTGATAGAATACAACACTGCAATGCCATGCTTCATAAGGGGATGTACGAACTAGTTTTGTGCCAAGAGTTTCTTGCTTGATAGATTATTTATAATAGCTTTTCTACTTGTGTGATATAAAAAAATTTGTTGGATAATGAAGCATTAAGCTACAAGTAATAGTCCTGGTAGAGATTAATAATATCTAAGTAAAGATGAGGCTAGCCAAAATATATTATTTTGGCTTTTTTATCGTATATAAGTATCCAAATCTATCCTATGTTTGGATAGGATTTGGAAATAAGATTTGTAACATCCAAATCTCGATCATCAACTAAAGTTGGGGGGCCTATAAATTTTAACATGAAAGAAATTGACAATGCGATAGAAGGAGAAGTTAATATAGGAGTTAAGATCTGTCTTCAATCCCCCCAAAAAAATTATTGTAATTTCTACTTTACAAAATCTGGTTTTAATTAGGAAAGGAGTTCAATTGATATTGTGAAATGGCGAACCTTGCTGATATAAATTGAGGCTTTGTATTGGATTTATAAGTATTGGCGGGTTTTTCTTGCTTTCCATCCTATTTTCCTTTCATCTTGAATCTCACTAATATAAGTAGAGAACTTGTATAATGATTCTATTTATTTTTAGTAAACAATGGCTTGAGCTCTACTGTAAAATATTTTCTTACTTTATATTTATCGTGGAGTGGTATAAATTGAGCAAGTTAAAAAAAAAAAATTCTACTACTTAATCATATCAAGTTGGTATCGAAGAACAGAAAAAAAGCTCCCATGTTTAAAGTACATCAAAATATAAAGACGACGATTACTTTTACTTTTGCAAATGATAATGTGAAAGAACGTCTATTCAATTGAAAGAGAAGGTCATGATCTTGTAACTAGGGTACTCAAAATCCAAATGAAGATTCCAAAGTTTCTTGTTCTTTAATTTTAATTTAGCAGCGTCTAAATTTGCAAACAAAGGGAGTCCCTATCTAGAAAAATTACTAAACTATTATGGTCTTATTTAGTCATTTTAAGTAGGTTTGGATGAGGTTTCAGATAAGATCCACCATATTGAGATCCCGATGGCCGACCAAAACTTTCTAAAGCCATAACAGATTTAACCACAAGCCAAACTTATAATTTTTAAAATATTATTTTATTTTGCAAAAATACAACCCCAATTAGAAGACTACTCTGACCAGCATTATGAAAGGTACACCTCATGAGCCTTTGGACCATCGTTATACCTATATTATAATGTAAAAAAAATCAATTAAGACTCGAACATGGTATAAATAAAATATCAATGTAATAGTATTATTTATTTTTAATAAGAATAAAAATACATTTTTATTTTTAATTATATTATTAGATTATTTTAATGGATTCCAATAGAGCGGGCCCCGGTCGGAAGTGGAGAGCATTGAATGGGCATCGGAATCACCGTCCAACTAAACAGAGGACATTGAATGCGGTCTCTTTCTGGAGCCTCGAACATGAGCACGCGAATCATTTCCCATCACTCCCCTCGCACGCGCCCGACCACGTCACTTAAAACGGATAAGAACAGTGACGCGTCCCGGATAACAACAAATCGCTTTCCCCCATGTCTCTTCGCTCTGGTTTCGAACGAACCCACCTACGGTTTTCCCCAGTACACAGTTTCATCCTTCTTCCGTCCGTTCTACCTCAATCACCACCGTCCAATTTCAATCCTCCCTAGGATTCTCCGCCAATCACGCGGATGATATCGCGCGGCTGGCTGGGGTACCGGATAAGGTCCAAATTACCCCTGTATTTCATAAAAATAGCAGGAAGCTCATCCATCAGGTAACCTGTCTCAAGAGTAACATAGTGTCATTTTAGTTATTTTCTTTCATCTTGAAGGTCTTATTATTTCCGAGAGGTGTATATATCGACGGCTTATCCCAGGTATCCGAACTCGTATCAGGCGCTCGAAAGGGGAAGGGGATTTACCTGTCTGTCTATCTATCTATCTACCGTGTATTGGGCGGCGATGGCTGTAATTTCGGGGAGAATGGGGTCGGTTTTGAATCCGGAGGCGGCGCCGTACGTGCCGGGGGCGTACCGGGCGGTGGAGGACTTCTCGGCGGAGTGGTGGGAGCTCGTCCACTTCTCCCCCTGGTTCCGCGACTACTGGCTCCGCGAGTGCTTCCACGAGCCCCAGAATGACCCCGACTCTTCCGACATTTACGACCCTGCCCTCCCCGACGACATCGACTCCCTCTTCTACCCTCCCCACCGTAAGTACCCCTTCCCTTTCCCACTTTAGCACCAAATCTTCATCATTTCATCTAAATCAAACGGCCGATGGATGCTCTGCAGAGGAGGAGGAGGAGGAGGAGGAGGAGAGGGAAGAGAAGCGTCGTGATGATAAGATGAAGTGGGAGGTGATGACTTGGGGAGCGGAGAAGTGGAAGGGGCGGCGTGGCTTGTGGGAGGAATCGAAGTATGCGGAGAAGGCGCCTAAGATTGTGAAGGTTAAGGTGAGTCCGAGGACGATCCAGCAGCCGACGAGGTAAGAGCGTGGCCGTGCAAGAAAGGAAAGGATGGGAAGTTGGGAGCTGAGGACTGCGTTGCTTGTGTGCATTTGTGTTGGATTTGGTCTGTACATACGTTTTCTAATTGCTTACTCGCAAATAAAAGATCAAGGAAAGAAGTCGATTCTTGTCCCTGGCCAATCTTCTTTCCCCCTATCGCCCTTTTCTACGGCTGCTTACCCAGCCTTCTGTGGCCATGTTTTGTTTACTTGTTAGTCTCTAATGTATAAATTATATAAAACACTTGTTTTGGACATCCTAATACTGTCTTCAGAAGATGAATGGCTATTGAAACGAGAGATCACGAAGAAAGTTTTCAATCAACGGATAACGATCGCCAAATGAGTCAAACCAGAAGCCAAAGCTTTTTTTTTATTATTGATATTTCAAAGCAATGTGGATGGATTTGGATTAAAGAAGTGTAACAGATCCAATCTGGAAGGTGCGCCCTCAGGCATGAATCGCATCCACATGGGCTGATGCAATGGCGTGCTTGATCTGCTCCATCAGATTCATGGGCTGTCATCGACGAATTGGGCCCATTCAGTTTAACTTCGAATCGGAGAGGATGTTTTGGAGCATCTACAAGAAAAATTGGTGTTAGACCGAAGCATTAATATTTCAAGCATGGACTGGTCGGTCTGATCAGAAACCTTGCTAGTTTCAAGAAGATGTTTTCGGGGTAGAGTTAGTTTCGGTTGCTGTAGGCATTAGGTTTCAATCGGGGGCTCAAATGTGATCCTCGTTGTAGGTGTTACGGGGGAACTTAGCCACTATGCCCCACGTGACCGGCACGCGCGCCCAGGAAGACTACGGCAGCCCCTTGATCCAGCAATCCGACCTCGAGTTGGACATCTTCGGCTCCGCAGCCCGACCCCGAGTCGGCAGCCCCTTGATCCAGCAATCCGACCCCGAGTCGGACATCTTCGGCTCCGCAGCCCGACCCCGAGTTGGCAGCCCCTTGATCCAGCAATCCGACCCCGAGTCAGATATCTTCGGCTCCGCAGCCCGACCCCGAGTTGGCAGCCCCTTGATCCAGCAATCCGACCCCGAGTCGGACATCTTCGTCTCCGCAGCCCGACCCCGAGTCGGACATCTCTCGACAACGACAGGCTATTCCCCAGAGGCACGCCGCGGCCCTCTGCTCCGCTACACCCAGCAACGGTCGTATCCGGCGCTGCTCCACGATCCCCTGTAACAGCCGTACAAAGCGGAGCTCCACTACGCCCTGTCATGGCCGTACCCAGCGCTGCCCCACGACGCCCTGTAACGGCCATGTCAGTGGCAGCTCCATCGTGCCCCACGATGACGAACCCCCCTGAAAGACCCCCCAGCCTGGTATATATGCGGCTGGGAGGAGAAGGGGGGTAAGCAAGAACTTCCAGAGCATTCTCTTACTTGCTACTATTATCTCTCCTTCTCCTCCAATCTCCTCTGACTTGATCGTCGGAGGGCCCCCACTACCCCAGTGGTGGTGCGAGGCTTGCTTGCAGGTTTTCCGGTGGAAGGTGGAGCGCAATCAACATCAACCGAGGCAACTCAAACGGAACCCCGTTCACACCGCTGTGCCAATCGTTCTCGGTTTGGACCACCAGCAACAGTTGGCGCTAGAAGGAGGGCCGAATCTCAGAGCGATCGTAATGGCACGGCGAGGTGGTCGTGGAGCTTCCAATGCCTCCGGTCGCGGGGCCTCTCGCGCCTCCGGCCGGGAGGCCGCTGCGTCTCCAACACATTCTCAGCAACACTCCACCGCTCCACCTCCCATTCAGATGGTCGAAGCCGCTCAGTTCGACCAGTTAGCCCAGCAGGTTCGCACCCTCGCGGAGGCAGTGCAGAACCTGCAGAGTGTGATGTCTCGGGCGCCGCAGCGGGCCCAGGAGCCGCTGCTCCCTGAGCGCTCACCTGTTCTCCTCAACCCGCGCTCCTTCCTCTCCCATGGGGAGGAGCGCCGGTGCGAGGAAGATTCTCGAGCACGGTCCATTCTGCCGGGACCTTCCCATCGGAGCTGCGCGGGGTACGAGAGGCGGGCCCGGGCGCGTTCCTAGACCCCCCAGTCCTCAAGGAACCCGCGCTCCAGTCGGTCCCCCTCTCGGTGCTCCTTGTCTCCCACCCATCGGTCGCGCTCCCTGGACCGGCGGGTGGACGATCTCCACCGACAACTCCAGGTCCTGAAGGGCCACTCCAAAGATCCCTTCGCCGACTTAGAGATCTCCTCCCAGCCGGCGCTTGCCTCGAGGATCCTGCGGACCCCGAATCCGCCGGGGTTTAAAATGCCGGCGATCGAGCCCTATGACGGGGCGGCGGACCCGCGGGATCACGTCTAGAGTTTCAGGACCCTTATGCTCCTCCACGGAGCATCAGATCCTCTCCTCTGCAAGGCCTTCCCGGCGACCCTCCGTGGCCCGGCAAGGGCGTGGTTCGCCGGCTTGGAGGCTAACTCAATCCAGTCCTTCGACCAGTTTACTCGCCTCTTCATCACCCATTTCGCCGTCAGTAGCCGGCGGCGACTGGTCTCCGACTCCCTCTTTGATGTCCGGCAAAACGAGGGAGAAAGCTTGCGGGATTATCTTACCCGCTTCAACAAGGCTATGCTGGAAGTCCGGAACCTGAGCCAGGAGGTGGCTCTTTCAGCCCTGAAGCGTGGCTTCCGAAAGGGCAGACTCACCTTCTCCCTGGACAAACGCCTGCCGCGGAGCTTCCCGGAGCTGTTGTCCCGGGCGAACCAGTATGCGGACGCCGAGGAGGCGGCCGCCCACCGGAGCAAGGAGGCCGCCGAGATCCCTCCAAAGCTCGGGAAGAAAAGGCGAAAAGAGGCACGCCAGAGGAGGAGCCCGACGCCTCAACGTCGGCGCAGAAGCCTGTCGCCAGCGAGGAACCACGGCGCCCTACGCCCTCGTTCTCCGCCCCGACGTTTCAACCGGTACACTCCTCTCCTGACTCCCCGGGCCCAGATCCTCATGGAAATCAAGGGGCGGGAGGACCTCCCGGTCCTGAGACAGATGAAGAAGATTCCTGGGAGGAGGCCCTCTCGGGCGTACTGTGAGTACCACCGGGACCACGGCCACGACACCGAAGACTGCTTCCAGCTTCGGGACGAGATCGAGGCTCTCATCCGCCGAGGGCGTCTCGGTCGATATGTGAACGACCGACGTCCCCCCGCAGACCCGCGTCCGGCCGACCCGGCTCCTCAGGAGCCTCGGGAGCAGAATCGACCCGTCGCGGGCGTGATCCACACTATCACTGGGGGCTGCCCCCGGCCCGAGAGGAACGCAGGGGGCTCGACTGAAGCGTCAGGGGCAGCCGTCGCAAAGAGGCAGAGGGTCGGTAATGTAATCACTTTTTGTGATGAAGATGTAAAGAGGGTTCAGACCCCCCACGATGACGCCATGGTGATCTCCCTCACTATGGCAAACTATGATGTAAGGCGTGTTCTTGTGGATAGTGGAAGCTCAGCTGATATTTTGTTTTACGAGGCCTTCCAAAAGATGAGCTTGTCCAGACAATTGTTGCACAAAACATCCACCCCCCTCATAGGATTTACTGGTGACGCTATCTCGGCAGAAGGTGTCGTTGAGCTGCCTGTGACTGCGGGCGTTGCACCCGCAGAAGCCACGGTGCGGCTCGGGTTCTTGGTCGTCCGTGTTCCCTCGGCCTACAACGCTATCCTCGGACGACCCGGACTGAACGCCCTTCGCGCGGTGGTCTCTACGTACCACTTGCTCATGCGGTTCCCCACGGCGGCCGGGATTGGAGAGGTCCGAGGTGACCAACCGACCGCAAGGCAATGTTTCCTAGCAACTCTCAAAGGGAAGAAGCCCGTAGAAGCCTTAAGCGTCGAGTCCCTCGACGCCAGAGACGAGGTGGCCTTGCGGCACGGGGAGCCGGCCGAGGGTGTGATCGAAGTTCCCCTCGAGGAAGGTCGCCCGGACAGGACGATCCGGGTCGGCGCCAATCTCGACCCGGGAGCGCGGGCCCGGTTGGTGGAATTCCTCCGAGCCAATGTCGATGTGTTTGCCTGGTCGGCGGCCGATGTACCTGGGATTGACCCGGAGGTCATTTCTCACGCCCTCAACGTCGACCCGACCCACCGACCGGTAAAACAGAAGAAGAGACACTGTGCCCCGGATCGGATCCGAGTGGTCGACCAGGAGGTAGACAAGCTCTTGGAGGCAGGATTCATAAGGGAGGTCAGCTACCCCGAATGGCTGGCAAATGTCGTACTTGTCCGGAAGGCGAGCGGAAAGTGGAGGATGTGCGTCGACTACACCGATCTGAACAAGGCATGCCCCAAGGATAACTTTCCGCTTCCGCGGATAGACCAACTGGTCGACGCGACTTCCGGATATCAGCTGCTGTCTTTCATGGACGCCTTCTCCGGCTACAACCAGATAATGATGGCTCCACAGGACGAGGAGAAAACTGCCTTTATAACAGACCGGGGGCTGTACTGTTACAAGGTAATGCCCTTCGGTCTGAAGAATGCTGGCGCCACTTACCAGCGCCTCGTCAACAAAATCTTCAAAGAGCAAATCGGCCGGAACATGGAGGTGTACGTGGACGATATGCTGGTGAAGAGCCGCCATGCAGACCAGCACATCGCGGATCTGGAGGAGACTTTCGCCACCTTGCGGAAGTTTCGCATGAAGCTGAACCCAGCGAAGTGCGCCTTTGGCGCTTCGGCCGGAAGGTTCCTCGGTTTCATTGTCAACCAGCGGGGGATTGAAGCCAACCCGGACAAAATCAAGGCCATCCAAGATATGTCCCCTCCGACCAAAGTGAAGGAGGTTCAGGAGCTCGCTGGGAGGGTCGCCGCGCTCGGACGATTTGTGGCAAAATCGGCCGAACGCTGCCAACCTTTCTTCAAGGTGTTGAAACGCCCGAAAGACTTCCTCTGGACGGCCGAATGTTAAGCAGCATTCGACCAGCTCAAGGAATACTTGGCGTCTCCTCCCCTGCTGTCCAAGCCGCAAGAAGGGGAGATGCTCTACCTCTATCTGGCGGTCTCCCCAACCGCAGTCAGTGCGGTACTGGTTCGGAAAGAGGCAAAGCTCCAGAAGCCTGTGTACTACATCAGCCGGGTCCTACGGAATGCCGAGACGCGGTATACGAAGGCTGAAAAGATCGCCTTCGCGCTGCTGACCGCGACCAGGAGGCTTCGCCCCTATTTCCAGGCCCATTCTGTCACCCTCTTGACCGATCAACCGCTGCGGCAGATCCTCAGCAATCCTGAGAATGCGGGACGGCTGGTGAAGTGGGCAGTAGAACTTGGTGAGTTCGACATCCGCTACCAGCCCCGACCCGCCATCAAGGCCCAGGCGCTCGCGGATTTCCTCGCTAAGTGCACGGTGCAGGAGGCGGAACCTAGGTCGCCGGAAACACCCAGCCTCGACCTCCCGATTTGGACGCTTCACATCGATGGGTCGTCGAACCCCGAAGGTGGAGGGGCCGGGCTGGTCCTTACCAGTCCTGATGGAGTGATAGCCGAGTACGCCTTGAGGTTCGGATTTCCAGTGACCAACAACGAGGCGGAGTACGAGGCCCTAGTCACGGGACTCAAACTCACCAAGGAGCTCGGCATCCGGCGCCTGAAGGTCTTCACCGACTCCCAGCTGGTGGTCGGGCAGGTCCGTGGGGAGTTCGAGGCCCGGAACCCGACCATGCAGAATTACGTCCGGAAGGTGCAAGCACTCATTCCCGACCTCGGCAGTGTCGACATCCAGCAGGTCCCAAGAAGTGAAAATGCCAGGGCCGACAGGTTGTCCCGCTTAGTGGGCGCAGACGCGCACAACTTGTCAAGGGCGATCTACCTGGAGACCCTGGATGCCCCGAGCATCGGCGAGGCTGGAGCGGTGATGGCGATTGATCCGGAACCGTCTTGGATGGACCCGCTTGTCGCCTACCTCGCCGAAGGGATCCTCCCTGAAGACGAAGATCAAGCTCGGCGACTTGTTATAAAGTCCGCCCACTACGTACTTTATGAAGGGAGGCTGTATCGGACCTCGTTCACCGCCCCTCTCTTAAAGTGCCTCCGCCCCTCGGAAGCGGCCTACGTCCTCGGCGAAGTCCACGAAGGTGTTTGCGGATCACACTTGGGGGCTAGGTCCTTGGCGCACAAGATCATGAGGCAAGGCTATTATTGGCCTACCTTGTTGGAGGACTCAAAGGATCATGTACGGAAATGCGACGCCTGCCAGCGCCACGCCAACGTCCAGAGAGTCCCTTCTGTCCCCTTGGCACCAATCACTGCACCCTGGCCCTTCGTCCAGTGGGGAATGGATATCCTCGGACCATTCCCCGTCGCTTCAGCTCAGCGGAAATTTTTGATTGTTGCAATCGACTACTTCACCAAGTGGGTGGAGGCAGAGCCGCTGGCCACTATCACGGAGGCGCAAGTCCGGAAGTTCGTGAAGAAGAACATTATTGTCCGATTTGGGGTACCTCGGGTCCTCATCTCGGATAATGGTCGACAGTTCGACAACAAGCATTTCCGTGACTTCTGCGAGGAGTTCGGGATCGAGCATCGATTCACATCTGTGTCGCATCCCCAAACCAACGGCGAGGCCGAGGTCACAAATCGGACAATCCTCCAAGGAATCAAAGCGCGAATCGGTCGGACGGGGCAAGCTTGGGTCGAAGAACTCGAGAATGTCCTTTGGGCGTATCGGACCACACATCGGACCCCTACCGGAGAAACGCCTTTCAGCCTAACCTATGGCACGGAAGCCGTTGTCCCCGTGGAGCTCGGACTCCCCTCACCTCGGGTGGCCGCGCACCGACCCGAGGCCAATTCGGAGCAACTCCGAGGGAACCTGGATCTCTTGGAAGAAGCGAGGGAAATGGCGCAGGTTCGGATGGCGATGTATCAGCGGAGGGTGGCCCGATATTACAACTCCAAGGTCCGACCGAAGCTTTTCAGAATCGGAGATCTGGTGCTAAGGCGAGCTAAAGCATCTCAACCTGCGGAAGGTGGGAAGCTAGCGCCAAATTGGGAAGGCCCGTATAGGGTTCGCTGGGTAAACCGACCTGGCTCCTACCAGTTGGAGGCCCTAGATGGTCGAGAAATTCCAAGGAGCTGGAATTCCGCTAACCTGCGGATGTATTACCAGTAGAACAACAATGCTAGAAAGACAGTTCAAAAATGTATAACACTTTTCATTTCAATAATTTCTGGTTACAATGGCGTGCTCGTGTGATTACAAGGAATTCCCAGAGGGGAATTAGGGTGTAAAGAAAGTAAAGAAGAGGTGGAGACTCCGAGGAGCTGAAGATCTGGGATCCCGAAACCTCCATCCGAAGCGGCTGCAATCCCACCGGAAGTGGGTGCTTCCAACCGAAGGCGCCATCGACGTCTCACGAAAAAGACGAAGAGCCGGCGCGGATGAAAAAGAAGTGGACGAAGGAGAAGTCCACACTGCTCCTACCCAGAGGCGCCATCCACGCCTCACGAAAAAGACGAGGAGCCGCCGCAGAAGAAGCTCCCGCTGCCTCCAGGGGAACGCCACCTCCAAGGGATATTCCGGTCCTCCCCAGTGTTAGGGGAGAGAAGGGATACAAGGGAGAAGAGCATATGGAGGCGCGGTCCCGGATCAAGCGTCTGGTGCGGAGCTCAATCGGGAGGCTGAACTTCAAGGAGGGGAGACGTGATCCCGGATGAAACGCCTAGAGCGGAGTTCCGCCGGGGAGAACCTCCTTGTTGATCCCAGATGAAACGGCTAGTTGGCGGAAGTCGCGAAGGGCGCGCCTCCCGTTCCTTCGGTAGGGGTCTCTCAACCATGCGCCGGAGAGGAGGCCCACGATCCATGGCAACCTGAACAGCTCCGACTTGGCAGGCTCCATCGCACCTGCACCTATATTTATAGCCAAACTGCGACCCCCCCGGTCGTTCCGATGCGGGTGGCTCCAATAAATGCGGGCGCATTGAATCCGGAGCCGATCCGGCTCTCGAGGCGTATCTTTCCGCGATTTTCTAAGCGTTATTCTCCTTAATCGCATTCTTTGTGCAGGACACTCCGGGTGGCCTGTACCCCTAGGTCCACATATCTCTGCTCGCGCCCAGGCCGCATCCGCCTCGAAGAACGCGCGTATCGCGGCCGCTTAACTGACACTCCTCGCAAGCAGCAACTGGCGATCCGATTTCCCAGGTAACCCCTCAATTAGCATTTAATGCCCATCTGGTGTTCCCCAGGCGACGCTTGGAGAGGAGGAGAAACACGATCGCAGCTGGCCACGGAGAAATCCCGTCGGGCGGCAAGCGACAGGCGCACGACCAGCGAGCGGAATTTCCCGAGGCTCGGCCCTCGGATGCCAGGCTAACCCGATGATCATCCCGGGAGCAGACTAGCCTGAAGCCCCGACCGGTCGCCTCGGCTTGCGCCAGCCTTGGCCGACCAACGAGCGGAATTTCTCGAGGCTCGGTCCTCGGATGCCAGGCTAACCCGATGATCATCCCGGGAGCAGACTAGTCTGAAGCCCCGACCGGTCGCCTCGGCTTGCGCCAGCCTTGGCCGACCAACGAGCGGAATTTCTCGAGGCTCGGCCCTCGGATGCCAGGCTAACCCGATGATCATCCCGGGAGCAGACTAGCCTGAAGCCCCGACCGGTCGCCTCGGCTTGCGCCAGCCTTGGCCGACCAACGAGCGAAATTTTCTGAGGCTCGGCCCTCGGATGCCAGGCTAACCCGATGACCATCCCGGGAGCAGACTAGCCTGAAGCCCCGACCGGTCGCCTCGGCTTGCGCCAGCCTTGGCCGACCAACGAGCGGAATTTCCCGAGGCTCGGCCCTCGGATGCCAGGCTAACCCGATGATCATCCCGGGAGCAGACTAGCCTGAAGCCCCGACCGGTCACCTCGGCTTGCGCCAGCCTTGGCCGACCAACGAGCGGAATTTTCCGAGGCTCGGCCCTCGGATGCCAGGCTAACCCGATGACCATCCCGGGAGCAGACTAGCCTGAAGCCCCGACCGGTCGCCTCGGCTTGCGCCAACCTTGGCCGACCAACGAGCGGAATTTTCCGAGGCTCGGCCCTCGGATGCCAGGCTAACCCGATGATCATCCCGGGAGCAGACTAGCCTGAAGCCCCGACCGGTCGCCTCGGCTTGCGCCAGCCTTGGCCGACCAACGAGCGGAATTTCCCGAGGCTCGGCCCTCGGATGCCAGGCTAACCCGATGATCATCCCGGGAGCAGACTAGCCTGAAGCCCCGACCGGTCGCCTCGGCTTGCGCCAGCCTTGGCCGACCAACGAGCGGAATTTCCCGAGGCTCGGCCCTCGCATGCCAGGCTAACCCGATAATCATCCCGGGAGCAGACTAGCCTGAAGCCCCGACCGGTCGCCTCGGCTTACGCCAGCCTTGGCCGACCAACGAGCGGAATTTCCCGAGGCTCGGCCCTCGGATGCCAGGCTAACCCGATGATCATCCCGGGAGCAGACTAGCCTGAAGCCCCGACCGGTCGCCTCGGCTTGCGCCAGCCTTGGCCGACCAACGAGCGGAATTTCCCGAGGCTCGGCCCTCGGATGCCAGGCTAACCCGATGACCATCCCGGGAGCAGACTAGCCT
Source organism: Phoenix dactylifera (assembly GCF_051530095.1). Lineage (NCBI taxonomy): Eukaryota > Viridiplantae > Streptophyta > Magnoliopsida > Arecales > Arecaceae > Phoenix > Phoenix dactylifera. The sequence goes on along the minus strand of NC_143206.1, from coordinate 16,667,136 downwards.
GAAGCCCCGACCGGTCGCCTCGGCTTGCGCCAGCCTTGGCCGACCAACGAGCGGAATTTCCCGAGGCTCGGCCCTCGGATGCCAGGCTAACCCGATGACCATCCCAGGAGCAGACTAGCCTGAAGCCCCGACCGGTCGCCTCGGCTTGCGCCAGCCTTGGCCGACCAACGAGCGGAATTTCCCGAGGCTCGGCCCTCGGATGCCAGGCTAACCCGATGATCATCCCGGGAGCAGACTAGCCTGAAGCCCCGACCGGTCGCCTCGGCTTGCGCCAGCCTTGGCCGACCAACGAGCGGAATTTCCTGAGGCCTGACAACCCTCAGATGCCAGGCTAACCCGATGATCATCCCGGGAGCAGACTAGCCTGAAGCCCCGACCGGTCGCCTCGGCTTGCGCCAGCCTTGGCCGACCAACGAGCGGAATTTCCCGAGGCTCGGCCCTCGGATGCCAGGCTAACCCGATGACCATCCCGGGAGCAGACTAGCCTGAAGCCCCGACCGGTCGCCTCGGCTTGCGCCAGCCTTGGCCGACCAACGAGCGGAATTTTCCTTGGCTCGGCCCTCGGATGCCAGGCTAACCCGATGATCATCCCGGGAGCAGACTAGCCTGAAGCCCCGACCGGTCGCCTCGGCTTGCGCCAGCCTTGGCCGACCAACGAGCGGAATTCTCCTGAGGCCTAACAACCCTCAGATGCCAGGCTAACCCGATGATCATCCCGGGAGCAGACTAGCCTGAAGCCCCGACCGGTCGCCTCGGCTTGCGCCAGCCTTGGCCGACCAACGAGCGGAATTTCCCTGAGGCCTAACAACGCTCAGATGCCAGGCTAACCCGATGATCATCCCGGGAGCAGACTAGCCTGAAGCCCCGACCGGTCGCCTCGGCTTGCGCCAGCCTTGGCCGACCAACGTGCGGAATTTCCCGAGGCTCGGCCCTCGGATGCCAGGCTAACCCGATGATCATCCCGGGAGCAGACTAGCCTGAAGCCCCGACCGGTCGCCTCGGCTTGCGCCAGCCTTGGCCGACCAACGAGCGGAATTCCCTGAGGCCTAACCCTCGGATGCCTGGCTTAGCGCCGGAAGAATTTCCTGAGGCCTAACCCTCGGATGCCTGGCCTAGCGCCGGACGAATTTCCTGAGGCCTAACCCTCGGATGCCTGGCCTAGCGCCGGAAGAATTTCTTGAGGCCTAACCCTCGGATGCCTGGCTTAGCGCCGGAAGAATTTCCTGAGGCCTAACCCTCGGATGCCTGGCTTAGCGTCGGAAGAATTTCCTGAGGCCTAACCCTCGGATGCCTGCTCCACGATCCCCTGTAACAGTCGTACAAAGCGGAGCTCCACTACGCCCTGTCATGGCCGTACCCAGCGCTGCCCCACGACGCCCTGTAACGGCCATGTCAGTGGCAGCTCTATCGTGCCCCACGATGACGAACCCCCCTGAAAGACCCCCCAGCCTGGTATATATGCGGCTGGGAGGAGAAGGGGGGGTAAGCAAGAACTTCCAGAGCATTCTCTTACTTGCTACTATTATCTCTCCTTCTCCTCCAATCTCCTCTGACTTGATCGTCGGAGGGCCCCCACTACCCCAGTGGTGGTGCGAGGCTTGCTTGCAGGTTTCCCGGTGGAAGGTGGAGCGCAATCAACATCAACCGAGGCAACTCAAACGGAACCCCGTTCACACCGCTGTGCCAATCGTTCTCGGTTTGGACCACCAGCAACAGTAGGCATTATGTTTCAATTGTGGCTCAAATATGATCCTTTGCAGTGCATAGGCTGCTCGTTGGTCATCATCAGAAGATGGATAATCATTAACAAAATAGGATGTCATATGTGGAATGTGTTGTTTGATAGCATAGATGGTGGTTATCGAGAGCTGCACAACACTTTTGATAGTAGCTATCAAGAGCTGTATAGCACTCTGTGGCACGGCCCCGGGCACCGTAGAAGAGCTTTCTTGCCGAAGTTTCAGCTTGGTCTAGAACCTTACCTTTTTTGAGTAGTTGGGTTGGGTTGGGTTGTGCTCGGGTCCACCACACTTGTTTTCGACCACGTTGATTCAATTGCTATAGCGGATTCCGGCTTAGACCTGACCCGGTCCATGGACACCGACGGATGGTATATAGGGTAAAAGGGGTCCATCCGCTATCCGGTTGTTGGGAATTAGGTTCCAGAGTTCGCAGCACGCCAAGCTAAATGAGATAAGTGGACTGAGCTTATAGAATCATCAAATCAAAACATACCTTATGGTTACGTGAAGTCAAAGATATGTGGGAACTAGATTTTTGAGAACCGATCACGACAATGATTCATATACAAATCTGTACCCACTGGTCCACATTTGAATCATTCGATCGGTAGTCAATAACAAGGGCATAATATTATTTAACTTGGTTGTGGACACAATTTTATGCAAGATTTAGCACATCCTAGGAAAGTGAACTTAAGATGTAGCCTGGTCGCTCTTGTATAAACCACAAAAGTTTTGGCTAATTGTTTATGTAATCTTAAGTAATGACCCTTGACCTTGTTGTTTAGTCCAAACTTATTGACTTGACCAGGTACATCAGGTTTTGATAATGAATTGCATAGGTCAGATGGTTTTAAGACATTGTCCTGCTGGTTTCTTGGGTGGAATTGAGAACATCACTAGTTCCTGTCAAACTCTGTTCAACTGGGTAGTCTAGTCTAGCTTTTTTTTTTTTTTTTTTTTTTTTGATACTAAGGGAGGCAAAAGTCTTCCAAGACTTTATTAAAAGAATTGGTAATTACAGAGAGGATGAGTTACAGAAAGTAAAGAGTCTGTCAGATCAGTACTGCATGTATCAGTTGTAACCAAACAAATCTATAAGAAAGCAAAGAAGATAGCTATTTGTTAGCTATATATAAGTCAAAATAGAAACAAAAAGAAAGGACTGTATTATCTTTTGAAGAGCAGACACTATATAGTAATGGCTGAAGCTCGAGGCTTGGCAAATGACAGTAAGCAGGGATCGAGTACTCTAGTCTAGCTTGCTTGTTATTTGTTTTGATGTCATGCATCCTCGTGTGCAAATTTGTGTATGGCAATAATTTGAATTTTGGCCGACATTTTTATAGGAATAAACTTTGAATCCAAATCCAATAAGAGGTTCAAGTGCTGGAGTACTCGATGCTTTCATGGAGTGTGCACCCACAAAAAAAAAAAAAAAGATATAATTTTTTAACGATCATCTCTTTCTTTCTTCGTGCCTGTTTGTGCTCTGGGTATTGTTTAGATTTCAAGCACTAGCATTTTCTTCCATGATTTTATTAGCCTTTTAATAGACATTGGATCAATACATGAATGTTTCCATCTGATCTGTTCATTCACACACCAAAAGCCGAAATGACGCTGCTCTGGACAGCAAGTAATGACATTTGACGACATTTAACTTGTAGAGCTAACTATCATTTAACTTGAAATTGAGGCATGTTCCATTTTTTTCCAATCCAACCATAAATTACATGTAGTTGGTTAATTCAAGTTAAGTTACATGTCATTTTTCCCTTTTGCTTGAGATAATAAGACAATGCCTCACATACTTTTATGAGGATGAAAGCTTAGCTTTAAACCCAGGACACTGGCACGCAACCTGCAACTCCTGGTAACTTCACCAACTTTGTCCTTAGTGCCTTCTAATTAAATGTCAGATTTGAGTTAATGCAGCCCATATCACATTAAATGTGTAATTTGAGTTATTTTTATTCATCGACAAGGACACTTTGGTTCTGTTTTTCCTCCCAACGATGGCACTTTGATGCACCTCTCAGCCTATCCATTTGCATCTTTAGGCCTTCCATTTCGACATGATGGTTTGGTGTATCTCCGCACACAGGAGACACCTTCCATATCAAACAGCAGTTTGGACCTGGTCATATGCTTGACCTGAAACATCCCTAGGTAAAACGACGCTTTCAGCTATTCTACAAAATTATCATGAGGATCCTTGGAAAAGGACCCCTGTGAGAAATGTCCATGCTCTCAACAACAATCTGGCTTTTATTGATCAATCCAAATCACCAGCTCTAATTGCTGTAGCATAATAAGCTAAATGAACAAACTTTGAGCTACTTCTCCGATGTTTCGAGAGAAAGCAGCAGCAGCAGCAGCAGCAGCAGCAGCTTCTTTCACACAATCTCGATAAAATGGTGGATGATTCGGGCCACCTAAACCCGTCGACCAACCAAGACCACAAAACGTGCCCCGCAAGACATATCTTGTAACATTAAAAAAAGGCATATTTTGATAAACTAAGATTCTTTGAAGGAAAGATATGATCAAAATGTCATCAAACATGTCGCCAGGCCTATCAAGATATGCATAGTTGATCTGAAAGTTATTTCAGCTCTTAATTTCTTACATACCTCTTTAGAAAAGGTCGTACTCTTGATCCTCTTTAATCCCTCCAATAGGAGTCGCTTATCTTTTTAAGGGACAGGGAAATTTGATCAACTGGATGGTGGTATTTTGGCAGCAAAAAGCTAAAAACATGAAAGTTATAGCAGAAGCTTCTCATGGGTCAGAAATAGGACTAGTTGACCGAATAGAATTGCGAAGTAAGAAGACCGTAAAGAGGTGCAGGATCTATAGCCCACGATCTTTGACCTTTCAGAGTCTTGTATTCAAATGAGAGTTGGTTGCAGCTGTTTATTTAAAATGTCTCACTAACCATACCAATAAATATAATCAACTGTGACTTGGACGCATCATTCAATTTCGTGTGTCGCCTAGCAAGGAAACCTCCAAGGTGATAATAACATAACATCTGATCCATGGTTATGATAGAAGTAATTTATTCGGTCGTTTTCTGTTTTTTATTTGGCGAACTTGTTTCACACGGCTTGCTCTTTTCTATTGACTCTTCTTCCCTCTCCTTACTAGCTCTACAGTCTTTTATTTGCATCTTCTGCTTCTGATCTCCAAGAAAAGCAGAATAGGATTTAAATGCGAATTCATGTTTTTCTGAGTTTAAAATTACGTGAACAGAAGTAAAGTGAAGTTTGTCAGCAGATATTACGCCAAAATTTAGAGATATTTGACTCCAGAGTACATGACTGACAAAATTTACCATTTCAAAACAGAATATGCATGGATCTACAGATACTTGATTCTAGTTATCAGAAAGCAGCAAAACGAAACAAATTCATCAAACTAAACTACATGCTGATTCTAATGCCAATTCCCCGCCTCATGGGATATATTTAGGTTTTGCATGAAGTAATTTAGTATTCTTTTTTTATCTATTTAACAATTTCCACAGATCGATATTGATATTATCTTATACTTGTACTGTATGAGACTGAGGGCAAACGCTTTCTTCGGTCTATATTTTAAATGGTGGAGGTCTTGCTTTCTCTCAATACTGTGTCTTAGATCTCCTTTACGGGGACAATTTAAATAGGATGGACCCCATATAACATATTCAAATTGCTCGTGGTCTCCTTCCTTCTGTTTTAGAAAATAGTGATACAGAAATGTTACCAGAGTATCAGAGGCCCGGTCTCTAGTGCAAAAGGGCCTCAAACAAATGAACAAATGAAACTTTCACTATATCACTGGAAATTTACACCAACCATGCGATATACAGCATTATTCGAATCACCAGAAACCGATCCTTTTCAGAACAGCAGTGACTCCAGGAACAAGTCCTCTCTTGGTTCTTCTTTAGTTTTAGGGAGCATTCTCTCCATGTGTCTCTGCTGCTGATGCTGCGGCTGATTCATGAAGGAATTCATCGAATTCTCATATCCAGAGCAAAAGAAGCTCGGCGGGGACTGCAGCATCTCTAGTGTAAATGGAGCCTGGCTTTCCGATGCATGGAGCCGTCCCCCGAAGAGAGAGTTAGCAGTGCCGTGGTTTGCATGGTTGGCTATGGCTGAAGGCCTTATTGCCATGCTGATGCTGCTGTTGGTATCTGTTAATGGCCTGTTCATTGCGTGCCCCCCACTTCCCCGAGCTGCAGGAACATCATGGTTGTGCTTGCCCTCGTACGTTGTGATGACCGCCCTTGGATCATTCGATGCCCTCTCCACGTGTTTCCTCACCGGGCAACCCACAGTCGTGCATTTGTAGTAGCTCCTGTTGATCGTAACAGAGGCATTTAAATGATAAGAAAACAGAACCAGCTTAGGTAAAACTTCATACGAATCTGAAGATTTGACTAGCTTGCACGGTGGCCACAGGGGCTAGTTTGCGCCAAACATTTCGCATGCTAATAGCTAGATTCTAAGTGCTTCCTCACCTTGGATTTGGATTGCCCTTCACCACCTTCTGCCCATATTTTCTCCACCGATACCCGTCATCGAGGATATCGATATCACTTGTGGTCTGAACCACCACCCTGGGTTCCCTCACTGTTCTATTTCCTGAAGCTGATGTCCCTTCATTCTCACCTTCTTTCTTCCTGGAAAGAATAAAGAGGACTGATTAATTTCGATTCAAATTTACAAGACTTCAAGTGACTTTACCATCAGAGTAATTCGCATGGAGAAGCTTACCAACGCTTGGCATCAGGTTCGTCTTCATCAAAGTCAACACCCCCGGGGTTGCTCCTCTGAGAGCTCATATCAGCATCGTCCTCACCAAAGGAAGCTGAGGAATTGTCGGGCGTCATGACGGAGTCGATCACGGTGCCCGATCGCCCACCGAACGAATGATCGGATGCTTCAGAAGGGAGACAACCCTGAATTGCCTGAGAAGAGGCAGAGTTTCTTCTATTGGGTGGAGGCTTTGGGTGGTTGTGGGTTCCCTTGTACACAATCTCAGTGATCTGCCCGTCGAAGTTCTTCTCCACCTTCTTCTTTGTTGGGCAATTCGGGTAGGTGCACTTGTAGTAGCTCCGTGGATTCTCGCTTCCTTTCACCTGTTTCTGCCCATACTTCCTCCAATTGTAGCCATCATCTGACTTTCTCTGCTCTCTCAGGGTCTGAGCAGCTTGGTTGGAATGGTTGTAATCCGGTTGGTACCCACCGTTGTTGTTGCTTTGTGAATTGGCCTGCAGAGTTGGAATCTCTGAAGAACTAGTTCGGATTGGTGCCATGTCCACAGCGCTGATGTTGGTCTTTTGTGAAGCTAGTTCGGAATTATTGTTGCCGATCTCATGGTAACTCCATGGTTGAAGTCCTTTGAAGGCCTCTTCCTGTAACGTTAAAAACCAAGACATCATTAATAACACAAACATAGGGAATTAGATATGGAAATCACTTAAGAAGTTCAGAATTTTTGAAGCATTGTGTGCAACTAATCATGAATAAATTGAGAATTTTGGTATGGAGAAATCAGAACAAGTACCGTAGAGACTGCAGCTGAAGAAGGCTGGAAGGATGCTAATTGGGAGATCATAGGCTTTGTGTGGGGCTGGAAAGAGAAATCAGAGTAGGCCCTGTCTTCCTCCTTGACGCCCTGTTGAGGATTACCAGAGGTGGACCTCCAATTGAAAGCCTGTGAAGGAAAAGTCCCAGTGGTTGGAGATGGAAAGATCTGTCCCCAACCAAATGAACTGGTCAGCACAACGGAGGAGCTCATATCCAACTATAGAAGGAAATTGGACAGTATACAGCTACAGAAAAAATATTGGATCCACTTATAAAGATCCATCAGCTAAAAAAAGAGAAGGCAAAAAGAACCCTGAAAGATCTCAAACAGATGAGAAGAAACATCTTCTTTTGCTCCATCTTTATCCAAACATGAAATAAAATAACAAAACAGCACCCCGAGATCCATCTTTATGAAACCCGAACCATTATTGGTATCAAAAGCTACCAACTTAATCACTATGATTACATCGAGGCTGAAGAATAGAAGACAACAGCTGACCCATCTGATATCAAGCAGAAAACTTCCAAACTATATGATAAAAGAAAGCGCTAGGTTCTTAAAATTAATTAATTTATACTTACGTAAGAAGAGAGGAGGACTGGAGAATCCAGGAGCTCAGCAGGGCTTAGACCATTCGGGATGGCAAAGTAGGAAGAGGGAGAGATAGGAGGAGGGGAGATGGGCAATGAGGGAGGAGGTATAGACTTGAACTTGGGTATACCTCCCCTGCCCTGACCTGCCAGATCTGAAAGCCCCTCGCTCGCCGGTTTTCTCGGGCGGTCCACGCTGTTATCATCGCCGACTCCAGCGAGGAGCTCAGTGAAGGAGGTTGGAAACGGGGAGGAGAAGGACAAAGAGGTCGAGGTCAGGTGAGAATTGGCTGAGGTCTCTAAACTCCCTGTGGAAGAATCCATAAGGAGAGAGAGAAAAGATCAGACTAAGGGAGAGCAAGAGGGGAAGGCAAAGGAGTTTAAAGAAGTTGAGAAAGGGTGGGGAGGGGTTGATTTAAAGAAAGTGTTACTATGTATGCATGGGCTTATGAGGGAAGAAGAGAGGAAAGGGGAGGCAAGGGAGAGGGCTCTACGTATTGGACGGGCTGGTGGAGGAGGATGTGAGGCATCTACTGAGAAGGGGTGTGCGCGCGGAGTGTTTGACCGTGGAGGGCAGTCAAAGCTTGTGGGTTTGACTTGACTGAAGGCGGCTGAGCCCTTCACAATACGAGACCGGAGGAGCCGGGGCCGCGTGTCTCCACGACGATTTCATTATCTTCGTGATAAAAAGACTTAGACTGCCCGGGCCTTTTGTTTTATGACATTCCTGTCGTCTGACTTTGTCCGGCTGCGTTTAAGTTGCTCGTAAAAATCTAGAGAAACTACATAAAATTTAGTAATAAAGAAACAAAACCGCTAACGATTGTTAACTCTGTTAGTTAGCACCTTTTTCATAAATACTTATCCTTGAAGGAGATTTGAGGTTTAAACCTCATCGACCTTATATAAGGTTTCCATCTATCCTCGTCTTGTCTCAAGTAATTTATAATAGATACAAATATTTTATTTAACTTTGAAAGGAAGATTAGTATTAGAACCCTCTTACGCTTGCTGAGCTTTTTCTCTTTAAAATATGCTTAAAAAGCATCAATCCCTTGTCTTTATCCAACATGGCGAAAGAGTAATATTATAGTGGTGTTCCATGAATTGCTCGGCTCCTCTGGAAACTCTTTTCTGAGATTGTTATAGCAAGAGGGAGTAGAAAGTGCTTTCACAGTAAGTGTAATTAGAAAGGTCTTCGTATTATAGTCTTTAATTGATGAGAAGAAATTTAAAAAAAATAAACAGAAAAATAACCATAATGATCGCTATTAAACCTTTTCTCAACTATATAGCATTGGTTTTATAAACCTTTATTTATTTTGCATTTTTATTTAAAACTGTTTTTGTTGTTGTTGCAAAAGAAAGATTATTACAGCAGACAGATGCGTCTAATGTAATTGTTCCATTGTTGACTTCCTATTTTCTTTTTGGTAGGCGTTCTTGATTATGGAACCTCCTCTAAGCCACTTGATTTTGTTTCTTGATCTTTTCGGGAAAACAAACTTGTTTTCTTCTAAAATATGTATTTGATTCCGCACATGCACCATATGCATCAAAAACATATAAGATGCTGTAAGAGTCGGTCATTCAGGATGCAGTACATTATGCCATGCTATATTTTCTTCCATCTGACGGCAGTGATTTGCAGCCGATCCTCTACACGATGACTCATCCCGGGAAGGTTGTATCCTTTCCTGATAAGAAACGTATTGGTCCTTGCCACCTTATTTTTTCAGGTCACAAAGTCAGCATATTCTTCTGGAAGATGACCTCCATGCTAGGCCGGAGGACAGCCATTCGAGAGGACAAGGCTGCTCCTACGGGGCCCAAGGTCGGGTTGTATCTTGGGCTCAAAAGAGCCCATCGATGTTCTTTCGCGATATGAACCATTGGATCTCAACTAGCACATATCTAAAAGCACTCCAAATTTTTTCATTTGCCTGCATATGGCTGGAAAGCAACCATTGCGTGATCCAGCGGTGGGTTCGCGCGAGGAAGGAGAGTTTTTTTTTTTTTTTTTGGGTATATCGGTAGCTCATACATAACGGGTGTATCATCTAATAAGTTAGAAAATAAGACAGACTATAGGGCAGACGGAATAGAAGTCTGGTCTATTTAGATAAAATCTTCTAAATGATAAGCCGTATAGGAAGCCACTCAATCTGCTTCACTGTTGGCCTCTCTATAGATATGTGAGGCTCAGTAGGAGATGCATTCGCCTAGCAGACGGTGAATATCGTAGATCAACCTCATGCTCCCATCAGTGCCCCCAGTCTTCTGGATCTCCTGAATCACCATGGCAGAATCCTCTTCGATGATGATGCGATCTGCCCTCAATACCTAACTTACAGAGAAAATTTCTATCTATGCTACTCTCAATTCAGTGTTGTCAATAGACTGGTTGAAGACGTGTCTATCCTCGGCCGCCACTAATTTAGCCTGCTGATCATGGATGACAAAACCAACACTGCAGCAACTATCCACGTAAGTGCCGCGGTCGAAGTTTATTTTGAGAAAACGGGGGATTGGGGGCTCTCAGGAGACGAGAACAACGCCATTAGCCCTTGCCGCACTACTCCTCCTCCCTTGGACTAGGTCCTCTTCAACTTCGTCCCTTATTAAATCAATCACGTCGCCCCGCGCGTCAGTGTACCGTGTGGATTCCTCTGCCTCATCGGAGCCGCAACCATTGCCTTCTCCTAGCTGGCTGTGGAGCTCGCTGCAAGAGCAAGCAAGTCGAGCTCGAGAAGCTCGCTCCCGACTGAAACCAAGCAAAGCCCATGCAGCTCGCCGCGCTACCTGTTTGGGCGCCATTCTCGCATCCATTGCCTACCACCCCCACGAGACCCAATAAGCCTTGCCTTAGATCTTCAAGGCCAACCAGCTCGGAGCCTCTTGGGGCCATCGAGGCGAGTTGATGGTCCAGGGGTGCAATGTCGTTGTCGTCCTCGAGCTCCAGTGGCTCGCACTGCTCGAACCCCTCTACCAGAAGCTGGTACTTGCTCTCGATCGGCCACTCCCCCATGACTGCTCCGCCAAACATCGATCCAAAATGCGACTATATCTCTGTGTGGCTGGATAAGTGGGAAGCTGGCATGATGATGTACATGGCCTTGGCGTTCGGTTAGTCTGAATAGAGAGAAAAGAGATTGTCCATGGCCTGGAGCTCTCCGACCTACCCTTCCTATGGGCAGGTAAGAAAAGGATCTTGGTGGAATTCTTAGGAACAAGGAGGTGCAGGATGGGTATTTGAGAAATTTCTTCGAGCACCTTTAAGGCAGCAGTTACAGCGAGATGCCTTCGAGTCGTCATCTTCTCTCTCTCTCTTCCTTTCTTGGCCTTATTCTCTCTCCCTCGCTTTCTTTTTTTTAAAAGAAATGAACAGCCCTTCAGCTTCTCTGAAAAATACTTACATCCTAAAATTTCTTAATTTTTTTAACAAAATTCAAAATTTAATTTTTAATAATAATATGGACGAACCATCCATCCAAGCTTTAACATCGCCAATGATGTATATGAAATTGGTAATTTGCTTTAGAGAAGTATCGGTGGAATGAAATAATTAATTTTTCTAAATTTGATTCTATTCTTTGGATAACTTCTAAGGATAAATAGTTAATTTATATATACCATTAAATTCCAACTAAAAATTAAAATTTGTAATTTAATTGTAAAAATTAAAAATTTTAAGGTATAATTTTTTTCGTGGAAAGTAATAAAAAAAAAAAAGTGTTGCTGTATCTTTTTTAATAAACACCTGCAGAAAAAGGTCAACCGATGAGAACACGATCCTCTCAGCAAAGACTATTTTGGAAGAAAATAAAGGCACGTGATAGTCCCTTACACAAGGGGATGGATGGGTGATGTTTACTCAAACTGAAAGTTAAGAAGAAAAAATAACTAGGAAAATGATATCGTAACAATAAGCAGACTATATTGTAAAAATATCTGTCTTTGAAGCATTCGTCCGGAATCCTGGTTGGTGGTTAGCGGGGCGAGAGCGATCTGGTGCGACCCAAGGAGGCAAAATTCGCCAAACCGGAGTCAACGATAGGAGCCAATTCGCAGTCTAATCGATGCACTAATGCACTCGCCTGCGATGCACTTCATCTATCAGTTGCTACCCGTGGTCCTTTGATCAGAGCCATTGATGACCTGATACGGGATAAGGTCGACCGATCTACGGCTCAGATCTAGAGAAATCTGGCCCGCGAGTGGCTCCAAGGATGGCGATACGGGAGCTGGCCTCAGATGCTACGTCAAGGGAATCCGGTTCCTCTAGGCACAAAGTCGTAGAAGTAACTTCATGGCGTTGTTTGGGTCAATTCGGAGATGGTCCCAGTTCCTTGCGTGTTAGGCCGGCGGGCGTCACGGCACGGGTGAGCTGTAGACTTAATTTGCGTCCTTATCTATCTTTATCTTTATGTCCCAGTGTTCACGGCACTGCCCAAGGTTTAGCTTGCCAGGATGGGAAACGTTACGAGGATGGACGGTGATCCAGAGGGCCACGCATATCGTACCGATGAGTGCGAAACAGAGGAGTCGATGGATGCCAAACGTAGCCATCCTCATGAGGATTTACTTGAGACTTGAGGTAGGGATTTATGGGGGAATAAAAAAAGGACTCGGCTAATTAGTGCTCCACACGTCACCGATGCGGTACCTTGGACTCGTGATGGTTTGGAGACTTTTTTTTTTTTTTTTTTTCTCGATAAAATGGTCGTTAATCTGGCATAAGTGCAACCGAGTTAAAAAACAATATGTAGCATAAAAATGAAGATACAATCTCAGATCATGTCCATGAGACCTCTTCAAAATGATGGGCAGCAAAAGAATCAATCTAATCAGCCGTCCTGTTCGTCTTTCGATACACATGAGTAATCTGAATAGAGTCAAAGTCTCTCACCGTCAGCTATATATCGCTGTTTGGAGACTGTTTTAATGGCTATTAATGAGTCCTAAAATGACTTGGAGTTGGGGCCAACAAGTTTGCTTCCATTCCGGCAGAGCAGAACTAATTGGCGCCTGTTTTCATGACTGGTAAATTGGGACCACCAAGTTTGCTTCCCTTCCGGCAAAGCAAGACAAATTGACACCAAGGCTGCCTATAATTGGATGTGAGAGTCCATGAGAGGAATTCAAGTTGACAACACAAAGCCTCCCTGTTCTACAGGGTTTCCAGCAATTACATTAAATTTTTCAGAGTTTTTGACATGGAAAAAGAAAGAGAACTGTTAGATGAAAAAGCCATGCATGCGAAATTAGTAGTCGATGGATCCAAAAGTTTGTAATGGCTGCTTTAATTCTCAGCAACAAATATGATTTGTCGACAGAAAGGTCATGTCATTCGTTTATCGATAAGCCTGAACTTGGAATTGGCTTAGATTTCTTTATATTATACTGAACCATTGGAAGATAAACTAACAGCGGCTAAGCAGATGAGAAGGAGCAATCCTCCTGTCATTAATCAGGATAGTGGAAAAGTTAGACCATGGTATTGCCGATATAGCTTGATTCTTACTCAAGGGAGAATTCGTTACGAAAAGAACTGCAATGGCCACCAAGGTGGTAGCACGGTTGGAATAGAGCTAAGATTCTACCGGAGTGGCCTAGGTTCGAAATGCGCATGCGTCGATTAAATGTGGAGACTAGATGCCCCATGCCTGGTCTATCCGGTGGAGTCGCTATCTGGTCCGCCGGTATTGAGGTGGCACTGGGGTGACGTACTCATACGTGGGGCAACCCACTGGTCGGAGAGAATATGAGTAAAGGATGGCCATCCCGTCTACTCTCATTGAACATTCCCTGATGGAAGGAGGGCATAGCGGGGGCTGCTACGCAGGCAGGATTTCACCTCTCCCCCTCCTATTTTTTAGCAAAAAAAAAAAAGGACTGCAGTGAGGGCAACCATGCAATTGGCATACTTGCAAGTGGGGAAGGAGGGGAAATAACCTTTGGCTATGCTTGATCTGTCTTATTGTGAGATGCTGCAGTGTCCATTTGTTTATTCGGCATATCCAGTGGCTTCCGGTCCACAGCCTTGCAGATTTCAAAAAAATCTAGTTAAAATATCCTGAAGCACATGATTTCCACTCTGAAGTCGATGACTAAGATAGTTCAACTAAGAATAGGAACCGCTGGAAGAAATCATGAGAGTCAAATGGTATCGAACATTATGAAGTTTTTGTAAGGTCCATTTGTTTATATTTATTTATTTTTGTATCAGTGGAACTTTGACATTTGATCAGAGATACATTGACCCAACTCCCAACAGGGTTACATTCCTACCTCTTCTGATAAGGTTCCTCACCTTCTTTCTCGACAAGGTATTAATGGATTCTAAATCCTTAAAACACCTTCTGTGATGCACATATTATTCCATGAACAAAATTTCTTTTTGATCCAGTACATAATTTAAGTTGTATATCTCCTCATCGGTACAAATTTCTAGTCATTTTCGATACATTTGGCTGTAAAATTCTCATTCGCAGCACCTTTTTAACACCAATGTGTTCCTAGGCTTCCTTGTCGATCAGTATTATGATACAAACTGCACTTCCGACCTTAGCTCATTGTACCCACCTGCAATCTTGCCAATATGATGCAATAACAGAACACAACAAAAGCAGCCAATTCAAATTAATTTTATTTGGCACAGCCTATTGCTACACAATGGAATGTTGAGTTACCAGGCATCATGGATATCAAACCTAATATGAACATCTGAAACATTTTAAGAGTCGTGGGGTCATAGCAGATAGAAGAAAAGGATGACTTGAGTCTCACATAGAAGAGGGAATTATTAAAACAGAGCACAAGTTCCAAGGTATAATAATGCATTCCCATTGAACCAATCAGCAAGCTGCTTTAGCTATCTTAGGATAACAAAGCCTTCTTTTTGGATCTTTCACAATATCTTTTTCCCAGTTATCTGATGATTAAAAGAGCCTCTTAATTTTCCAAAAAGCAATGACCGATTGAAGTGGTGCCCAGATGATGGAGATTTTAGATAGAAACGAAGCAATTATTTCTCACTTTAAGATCAATTTAAAGTTTGACTTGCTTAAATTGTCACCTAAGCCTTTCTCTGGTACCTGGAACCTGTTCATGCCTGAAAAACATTGTCTAACATGCTGTACCTGCTTTTTAATTGCTGATTTGCATGCGAATCATGGAAATTATCCAGTTCATGCAGGCAAGAACATGCCCATCTTCCAACAGAAAAGCATACAAATATTAATGACAAACTTTGACAGATGAGAGAAAGTTTGTTTATTTGATAAAAATGAGATAGAATTATAACATCCAGTATCCCAAAAGGGATGTCAGAAGATGATCCCAAGGCACATGTTGATTAAGGACTGCGAAAAAGGCACACGTTGATTAAGGACTGCAGAAAAAAAAAATCTTGATTACTTAATGGGAGCATGCTGACTGATACACAGTGGATTAAGATCTGGAATTGTGTGGCCACAGAACAGGCGTGCATTTGCTGCTGGCAATAAGCAGGCACTGAAAAAGAAGTATAAAAGAGAATTAACTGTCACATAATATGATAAAACCTTAAAAATAAGCAGAAATGAATTAAACAACATAAATACAAATTACACAGATGAATATATGATTAAGTATAAAAAATTGACATTCTTTAATTACTAAAACATACATAATGTCAAAATTGAAAATTTTTTATTACTAAAAAAATAGCGCAGTCAAATTTTCCCCCAAAGCCAGATGAGATGACATGACAGCATAACACTAAGACAAAAAATCCAGCATACATGACAATGTCAAACAATCGATATTGGCAGACAATGCGGTCTCTAATCCACATAGGGCACTTCGCCAATTCCAGCAGTCGGTACTGTTGTGTTCAGGTTTCGGTTTCAGCTTGTGGTTTTCACATCCCGGATGGCCCAGGTACATTTTGGGCAACAATGATGTTTTTCTGTTCCATCTCATCCATGGTTCACTATCACATGGTATTTGGTAATACAAAAGTCATGAGACATTAACAAGGCTCTAGGAAAAAGCAAACCTAGGACCTAACATATAGTAACTAGTTTGGAGAGACCCAGAGAGGACAAATTTAAGTAGTTTAAGACACTACAGTGGATAATATCTGAATGATTTGCTTCAAACCAATATGCGGGGCGCCATAGGTCCCACAAGTAGGTTATTATGTGAAATATTCTATCTTTTCTTGATGAACTGCACAAAAGAATTTTCACCATTTTCAAAGGAAAGTGAAAGGAGTGGTGGAGGTATTACTTTATTGAACCAAAATCTAAGATTACTGACTCAGACTGGCAATCCTCATGTTCTTCTAAGGTAACAGGAAAAATCGCCTGCATAGAACAACAATGAATTGGCTAATATTGCTGCTAGATAGTTTCCTACAGGGAAAACAAAGCATATGCAGTTTACCAGAAATCTTGAGCCTCCCACACAATGCAGAATGGCAGTCCACTTCCGCCTACGTTGCAAAATGAAGTTTGAGCAGATAAACCGAAGGATGAATACCTGATCTGCCAATTATGGTATGCCGGTTTAAGTGCCTATGGACAACGACTCCACTAATCAATAGTGCTTCTTTCAGAGAATAGAAGGCAAGTGCTTTCTTCTATGAAGATAGGCAAGGATATCTTCACCATCGCTATCATTGCTAATAATAATTTGTGGTAGGTAAGCGTAAGATAGATGGAAGAAATTTCATTCTTCACAAAGATCTCTTGATGTCCGTCCGTAACCTCCCTTTTCATTTCCACTTGATGAGCTTCAACAAAACAGAGGGTCCGAGTTTTCAAGAACTAAAAGGGTCAATGTCTGACCTAGGTAGTCACCATTGTGGTAGGTCATAGAAATTTTTCATGCACAATTTAAGTGTTTGTATTGGCAAAACTCTGACAATGGTTACACAAGAGCTATAGTTAATATGAATATCACTATAAGTTTCTAATATGGCAGTCATCCTCAATTGATGGAATCCACAAAATTATTGTCAGTGATGATATCCCCCATTGGTACCCAGTTCGGGTAAAATCTCCAACTCTATTTTGCACAGGAAGATATCTTATCGACAAGGTATTTTATTATTTCAAGGGAGGGATGCACCCATAAATTAAATGAATAGCTAGATCTTATGCACCTTCACTACCTTGTTCTTGAGGGTACTTGTAACAACAAGAGGCACTAGTCATTAGTAAGCAAGCTGTTGGTACATAAAGGTTTATATCATATTGCATATAGTCTGCCAGCCAAGTCTGGACAGAATATACAAGGGCATAAACTGCTGTATCATGCACATCAGTCCATGCTAGTGTGTATAAGTCAGCATGTGCCAGCATGGATTTATGGATTCCAATGTGGTCATATTTATAATGCTATGAGCTCAGACATCTGACTGGCATGATCGGCACAGTACCATGCTATGCTACCTTGTGACTGGCACAACTGCAACATTCGATACTCTGATCCTTGCATGTAATTTCTTTATGTTCATTAACAACAAAACTAGTAATAAAGCATTGTCTAAAGTTTCATCACAGAAAATGCAATCTCCTCTCATAGCCCAGCAAGCATCATTAGTTTGCAGGCAATCTTTACAAGTAGATAATCTCTAGGCCAACACTGCAGATCTCCTCCAGGTTATCATGGTTGGGCTCCAAGGCAATACCCAGGGGAAATAATAAAACTCCAGACATGCCAACTTCTGCTCTCCTAGACAAATAAACAGTTGGTCATATAAAATTCCTGGTTGAGGCCTTCTTGTGATTCTACAATCAATCTAGAACTCCTTTGAGATTTGGTCACTTAAAATTTTCTAAGAAGATTCCTAAGTGACAGATTCTAAAAACAAAGATGCTAGGAGGTGCTCATTTTGTACACACAAAATTCATCCTGCGACATGGCATAAAGAGACTGGTGTGACTTGAAAGAGTTGGTTAAATGCATAGGGTGGTTGAATACTGAGTTGCCAAACCAGCAGGTGGCCCAATAACATGTACTACATGCATTTCCCTTCGTAAAAAGATCTAAATATTAACCAAATAAGATTACTTGCCTCTCATGCGAAGGGCCAGTCAAAGCCATTTTTGACTAATGACTATAGTGATAAGGGAGCCAGCAAGGGCTTGATTGAACTAGTTCTTTCCTTCTTTTGGATGCACCACTAGAGATAATATTGGAAATGAAAAGGGTTTAGTAAGTAAGAGACCTTAACAAAAATATGTAGTGAGAGGGAAATCATGACTGACCATGCAATATATTTTGCTCTTATTTTGACTAAGCAAAAAATTAATTAAATGATAAAGACCAAAAGAGAATCTTCTCAACTAAGAAACAAATACACATTGAGGCAGTAGTAGTAAAATATCAACCAAACCAATTTTAACCCTTCTCATTCATGGAAGGGATTACAAATGACCTGGGTAGCATGATTAGGTGCTAGTGCCCTCCTCCAAATGCTAACAACTGGATTATGTGTTGGCTCTGAACATTGACATGTGTCTACTAAAATTTAGGAAATTAATGAACAGATGGTAGCCTATAATGTAAAGGACATGTCACTCGTGGAGGCATCTCTTTTCAGAACGATTGCAACAAATGGGGCATAGTATCATGATGGTGCTATCTAAGTAGTATCATAAAGCAGTTCAATTATTTCTATAGGATGATCGGCATAATTATTGGCATCGGTAGACATGGAAATTATTCATGTCTCATCCTCTTAAGGTAGTAGCTCCAATTTCCTCAAATTAAAAGGTAACACCATCACCAAGCATTTCCAATTGAATCCCAAATGATGGTAAGTTCAGTCCATTCATTATTATGATTAATGTCACCTACAGTCAATTGAAACACATTCTTAAAAATGTTTCCATTTCATTCCAAGTTTAAAAAACCACAGAATTTGGCAAGATAGCAAATCATATTAAGCCACGAGCATTTTTAACAAAACCTCCAACACTAACACTGAACAAGCTTCCAAGACAAAATCAGAACCAACATTAACCCAATTGAGTACTCTAGGCAACCATTTCAGCCTAGAAACAACTTTGCATGAGTGAGAGAGAGAGAGAGAGAGAGAGAGAGAGAGAGAGAGAAAGGGAGAGAGAGAGAGAATATTCATATTCTATAGCCACTGGCAAAGAATAAGGCTACGTTAGAAAATAACCAAATCAAAGATAATCATGTCTTTTTATCTTCTCATAATTTCCACCACTGAGTCAAAGCAGCATCTATCTCTTCTATGTTTCTTCCAAACCATCTTGGTTAGACTAGCAGCTCATCAGTGACAATGCATGTTTGAAGAAAAAATATGATGATTAAATTTTAAATTATAGAATATCCAAATTATGAAAAATGTTATTATTATATAAACATGATTGTCATGACTTATGGGACGCACACAACTTTTTTGGTTCATCCTAACATTACACACTTGTCCAATTATTGCTAAGCAGTTTTTGGATATCAAACACACAAGGGGGGAGAGAGAGAGAGAGACTTAAATGGGAAAGGTAACCATATTGGGATGGAATATTTTAAATTCAATAGTTCTAAAAATCAAAAATTTAGAACTTAAATGTTGATTAATCTTGAATGGTTTAATTGAATCAGAGGAGACTTTATTGAACTGCTGATCAAGAAAAAAGGAATACAGTATGGGTATCCATATCATATCCATATCAACACCCTACTAGTACGACACAGATTAATATAGTATGGGTACCAACAACATACTCCTCTTGCTGTTGGACTAGCAAAATAGAGGCGCAAACCATGTATCAGTAATGGTACCTATACAGACATAGACTAGTACTAGTATCCTACAATACGATCCAGTAGGGTTGACAAGGACTGACAAGCACCAGTATTTAAATCCTTGATTGATCTGCTACCCAGCTATTCCTCCAAAAAGGAAGGAATTTATTGATTGGCGAAGTCTCCATTTTAGCTAAAATACAATTGAAGAAAGACTAATAACTTGACAGAATTCTAAGGATATTTTGATCTGAAATTTTGGCATAAAGAATCTAGAGATAAGTATGCTGAAATTCAAAACTCTCATTTTTAATAGTAGTACAAATAGACATCTAGCATTGACTCATTTTTCATTACTAACCTCCAAAAGAATGCATCATGGCAACTTCACACCTCAAAAGCAATGTTAATTTTTTTATTGCATGGCTTGATCATCTGTGGTTTTTAATAAATAATGAAAAACCTCCAGACATTTAGAAATAAACTCTACATACATTATAACAATTCACCATAGAAACATGTTGCCACTAGAACCTAGACAACAAGTAACAAAAT
This sequence comes from Phoenix dactylifera, assembly GCF_051530095.1. Classification (NCBI taxonomy): domain Eukaryota; kingdom Viridiplantae; phylum Streptophyta; class Magnoliopsida; order Arecales; family Arecaceae; genus Phoenix; species Phoenix dactylifera. Next base: position 16,646,891 of record NC_143206.1, on the reverse strand, counting down.
CAGAACATTAAGTCAAGAAATGAAACTCTCTCCCAAACTTTAATAGCTTCACATGAAACAAAACATGGCATATTTAAAACACCAATATACAGCTTGTTTTCTAGCTTGAAGAAATGAGAGTTCCATGATTCACCTTTACAAAAATAAAAAAAGAAAAAGTAGACCTCAGAATGCCAAATGGTTGTGGACCTTGAGATTTCAATGTAAGCCAAATGCAGCCCTAAGCTATTGGAAACCTCTGAGTATCACAGATGTGGCAGATTTTTTAAAACTCACTCTTCCATATTTTCGTAGATTCAAATTGGATGCATTCATCACTTCACATCATCCTTCGCCTCATCAGAATCCGAGTCACTAGCATTATAGCCTAAAGAAAATGTATTAGCGAGATCACAAGAAATTTTAAACCAGCAAGGAATTTTGAAAACTTTGATGATGAAGAATATCTCAGGCAAAGAAATTGGGAAGACTTTTCTTTAATTTCATACATTAACTTTTGCAGCACCTTCAAGGAAACCAAAATATAAAAATAAAATTATAATAAGAACAGTGACTACCTGGATGCTTGTAGCTAACCTTCCAAGCTGCTGAACGATACCTTGAAGCTTTTGCAATCCAAGCCTTTCCCTGAAAACCGAATGAAGATCCAACTCCTCAATGCAAAGTGGAATCCAGCAAAACAAAGAAAATTGTTGTATTATCAACCATGAACAATTAAACAACACTGAATCAGATACATCTAAGGCAGTAAGAATCAGATACATCTAAGGCAGTAACAATAAGAGAACATCAAAATAAAGCAAATTTTTAGTTCAAGATTTCAAAGACATCCATGTAAACCCAATCTCCGAAACAGTAGTCCATGTGGATCCCATGCAGTTTGGTGCATGGTGCATGGATAAGTTTTACAAGATGCACTTGAACAAGATTATAAAAGCAGGTAAGTAAGGTATATCAAAGGCCATGATGGATTCCCACATCTTCATGAAAGAAAGATCAAACCGTAGGGGTTATTTTTCCAGTGCAATGACCCCTTTGATTGATGAAGTAATGGGGGGCTAAGAAGAATCTTAAAAAATGGTAACAACAGAAGAAAAATGTTTGGAATAAGCATCATTTATCATTCACACACAGAAGACACGCACACACACACAGAGAATTATATGAGTATGGAAGAAGATTTCCCACCAAAGTGATCGTTTTCTTCCCTCATGGGCCTCATCCCATTATTATTTTATTACAAATCATAATTATTTCAGTGCAACGAATCAAACTCATTCCATAACAGAGGCAGATATTAGGTAAAGTAGGGCTTTTTATGCCTTATCTATTCTACTAAACGAAAATCGAAAGAAAAAGTCTTCCACCTAAATACTGCCTACAGGAACCCAAATTAATATCAAAATTCCTCTTTCTGCAGGTTCTCAGCTGCTGATAGCCTGTCTTCAAATCGCAACAGTTAAAACCACTGGAAACGTGAAAAAAAAGAACTAAAATAAAATCATCAGTGAAAGAATTCTTCAAACCATCCGCTGTCCCCAACATAAACCCTAACCATCAAACTTTTACAAACCGCACAAATTTCTGCCAAAAAGATAAAACTTGACGATCATAAATCCCATGACCAAAGGCCCATAACTTCACTAAACTCACATCTCCAGATACCTTAGAATCCAAAAAAAAATCCTAACAAGACAACTACGCCCACCAACGCAATGGCAAGAAACTCCCAAAAAGATCCCACCTTTTGCTCATTCCGCGGGCAGCCGTAGCCGCTGTGGTACATCTGGCCCACCAGCACCTGCATCCCCGGGTCCCCGGTCCTCGCCTCATTGAGCGCGTCCTGGAACCACCGCCTCACGCAGTCCGACACCACCTCCGATAGGGGCACGCGGCGCTCCTGCCGCTCCCCATCCTCCATGACCCGGCCCACCGGGCGCCGATCTTCGGCGCTCGCCCGGGCGGCGGCGGCGGCGGCGGCGGCTGCTGCTGCTGAGGCCTCCTCCTTCGAAGCCAGCGATCTGAGGCCAGGCTTCGAGTGCTTCGCCCTCCTTATTCTCTCGGTGGCGATGCGGGCAAACTCCACGAGGCTCGTCGCCAAGGGGAGCCGTTTGCCCATAAAAGGGAGAGACCAAGGCGGAGAGGAGAAGGAGCTCGACGAAATTTTGGAGACAGGATGGGGGTTAGCTGAGAAATTGAGGAGCGGTGAGGGACTTCGTAACGCTTCGGAAGCGAACGACCCCACGAAGAGAGAAGAACAACGGCGTTGAGAGAAGCCTAAATAAAGGCGGCGGAAGGGCGTCGGGGCCACGGCCGGAGAGGGTTTAGATTCTCAGATGGCCCTGGGACTTACGCTATTCGTTGATGGTGGTGGGCCCGATTTATAATAGCCATCCGATCGAGATGATGGGTGACAAGGATCCGACGCCTTTATCCTATGAGATTGGAGCAATCTTTGATAGGATTACTGCTTTCCGATTAAAGAACACCTGAACTTTTCTAGATATCCTTGGACACGAAGGAACTCAGGAAGTGGGGAGTCTCACGTATCCCGTCCCTAATGCTCGCTGGCTGATTTAGGCCAGCATGGTGGCTGAACGAGGATATATGGGTCTTAGATCAGTTGGCTTAATAAGACACAATATAGCTTAATATTATATATAAAATATTAAATTAATAATATATATCATAAATAAAAATATAGCGTGTGTGTATATATATTCGAGTAGGTTCATGAGCTTTTAAATCGAGTATTTTGCTACTCGAGCTCGATTGAAAAAATTATTCGAATTACTCGGGCTCGGTAGCCAAGTCGAGTCGGCCTCGAGGAGCTCGTGAGCTGCTCGGCTCATTTATACCCCTAAATAGATCAATGGGCTGGCTACAAGTTGGTTGTTCCCAATGCGTTGCATGATTAGGGAAAATTTGGATCAAGCCCTATGGGCCTTGGCATTAGAGATAAACGTGACCCGAACCCAATTTAACCTCCTGATTGCCACTCCTACTCCCTGTATACCATATTGGTCTTGTTTGATGACAGAATTTTCGCATCGAAATGCCAATGTTGTACAGGATATGTTAGCTCACATATCTATACAACAAGGTGTTTTCTTATTCTCACCTAATTTCATTGCGATCAATGTCAGATATTTGCAACCCACAGACATTGTTCTCTCTTTCTAGCTGAGCATTCTGATGCTTACTCGCTAAGTCACTCTAATAGTACCTGATGTTTTATGCCACTGATGTAATGTATCAAAACCTCCCTTGCATGGTCTTGGTACTACAGTAACATTTTTCTTTTTGGTGCACAAGCAATTCATATTATTGATCATGTCAGGCGGCTGCTGAAGTCTCATTTTCTTTTCCTTAATTTCATATTAACTAAACAGAACAACAAGAAAACATTAATATATAATGAGTGTTTATCTATGGAGACATTGCATCTAATCTCAGACATCTTACTGGTTGATGGGCTTGTGCACATCCATTATGAGTACTTATTTGTCTTGAATCAGTCCTATGTGTGTACGTGAGGGAAAGCATAACAGAGGTTGTCTTTTTTTACCTTAACTTATTTATGTAACTTTATCGATACAAGCTCACTCTTGGCCAAAGCATTTGTCCTGTTTCTTTGCCCTTCTCAAGCAAATGCTAAATGATGGAGACATTTTGTTTGAAGGATAGATGAATCCGTAGACATATAAAGAGGAACTGTAGAGAGTTGTGAACCATAGTTTGAGCAATAACAATTTGTCATGGTAGAAGAATCTAGGGTTGCGTATGGATCACATTGATTTAGGCCGGAAGCAAACCCAGGACCAACCCAATCTCAATTGGTTCTTAATTTTTGAAATTAGAACTGAACCAAATAATGCTGGAACCCACCTAATCCCACTCAAGCAAGATTAGGTTGGCACTACTTAAATGTTTTTCTAGAAACAACAAAAACAAACAATTTATTCAACACAATAATGAATAATAGAAGTTGAAACTACCAAAGGTAATGATACAATATATTCAAATGCATCTTATGATAAAAAAAATTCCAAATATTTATAAATCTAGAACATATTACAATTAACAACCATGGCAAATCAATATTCTTTTTAAGGAAGCAATAGTTAACAAAAGAATTTAACATTTACATCACTTGGGAGTTGCCCGTATAGAAGGTCTAAACTACATTTGAATTAGCCTCATTATTGGGAGTGCCAGGATTAGATCATATTTCAGATTGGACAGAAATTTAACGTTTACATTGCATAGGGAGATGGATGTAAAATTGTTTATCCAGTCGGTGCCCGCTTCCTGCTGGGACTGCCATAAATTTTACACGTTTGCTCGGATATATTTTCATTATATAGGAACGTATATGTAAAACTGTCAAGACGAAAAAATTACACATAAAATTTGCACGAGGAGTTCCATGTAATATTACACTATTTAGGAATTTTCGTAAATAAAGTGCTTAAACTTTAATTGAACTTGTTCCGGCAACAGTAAGTTACCGAAGGGGCCGAACCGAACCGGCGTAATTCGGGCATTTTTACATATAAGCCCTACAATATGTTAATATTCGCATCTGTATGGGTCGGGGCAATCTCCAGCGATAAACCACAACGCGGTTGGACGATCTGGCGCTTCGGCGAAGAAAGGACTGCGATCGATCTCTCTTCCTCGCCTCCGATGGCGTGTCGAGCCCTAGGATTTCTAGGTTTTCTCCGCTCCCTCCATGGAACCAGGTACCTTCTCTTCCCTTCTCTCCATCTTCCTTCCCTCGTTTTCTCTCCATAGATCTCCTCGACGACCCTTTTGAGTGCCCTATAACCGTCTTAGACCCACCGGAAACGGCCACCGCGCCATCCGAGCGATTCTTCGACGAAGAGCTCTCCGATCTCTTCTCTGTCGATTCTAAACCCTTGAATCCTCGCCCTTTTACTGAGAAACTAGCTGAAGAATTGACGCAAATTCGTGTTTTCGATCGTCTCTTCTCGCTTGGAGGGGTGCAGCGGAGAGGAAATCTTTGCGTATGTAGTGAGTAGGGGAAATTTAGGTGGTGCATTGATGGTAATGCCAACTTTGGGAGCAAGGAATCTTTTTTTGGTTTCTGGAAGAAATATTGTTCTGGATGAAGAACAATAGGATAGAAGTCAAATCAGAAACTTTGGAGATCCTAATGGATAGCTTCGTAAGGGCTGGTCAAGTTTTCCAAGCAATTCAATTTTTAAAAAAGATTGGAAGAGGCTGGGGCTAGTGTGATTTGGAGTCCCTCGATATTTTGTTGAAGTCTCTGGCGTTGGTCTCGTGTCAAGCCTGCAGGCTCTTTATTTAACACAATCAAAGGAAATTACCCATTCATAACATGTCAGATAGTGCAATCGTTGATTAAGTTGACGAGGCGGAGAGTTATTGGGGCTGCGATGATGACTGATTGGTTGAGCCCTGATCCTGTTACATGGGGTCACTGTATCGAGGAATTAGGAAATGATGGCTGGATAGATGATTCTGTTAATGTCTCTTAGAAGATGGAGGAGAAAGGCTGGATTCCTGATCTTGTGAATTACAATACTCTGGTTTCTGATTTTATTTCAGTTGGAGATTCAGAGAAGTGCTTTGAATATTATAAGGATATGTCCAAAAAGAACTGTTTGCTGAACATTGATACTTTTTAACAATTTGACGAATTCGTTTCTGAAAGTTTGAAGAGTGACAGTTGCTCTTGAAATGTTTGATGAGGTGTTGTGTTTAGGAGTTTTGCTGGTGCCGGGATGATTACTTCATTTGTTGAGCCTTTGTGTAGTTCTGGATCTCCTCATGCTGAAAAGTGGGATGTGGGTTCGCTGAAAGCTTATAAGCTTTTACTTATGAGGCTGAAGATCTGAGAGGAGATGCAAGAGCGTGGTTATTTTTCTGGTAAGGAGGTCTATGAGTATATTGCAATGGAGCTTGCAGTATAAGGCATGTTGACAATGGTGTGCTTTCGTTGGAGGAGTCAATGTGGAAAGGCTTTTGTCTTGGAAAGCTTGTTTGTAGAAAACTGAACAGCCAGTTGCTTGGAGATTTATAAGGTTGAGTGAATACAAGCTTCTTTTGATGGTCAAAGATGCATGCACAAATGCAAACACAGAACTTTTCCTGTGCTAATGGTTGGCATTTTTAAGCTTGTGGTTGAACTCAACTTGTTCTTCTGCGGTCATAAGTGGTTGGTATCTTCATTAGATATGAAGAAATGATTCACTATTCTCTAAAATTTCAGCTGCTTATGTTGGGTTTCATAGGTATGTTTCTTGAGAGATGTCTGCATCAGACATGTCAAATGTGAAACCATGATTTCAACAATTATCTGAAGACACATTTTCAATTTAAGAAGGAACTTTAGTGATAAATAAACTAGATGTACGCTTCAAGTTTAATTCATTAATTGCTTATCAAAACCTACCCCTAGCAACATTCAAGTAGGACAATTTAAAAAAGGGCCTAATTTCCCTTTTGGAATTTATGTTTAGTAAATTACATCTTTGGGTTGTCCATTTCAATGTTAACTGTGTGCCAAGATGCAAGCTTCTGAAGACCTGTTAAAGATAGTTCTCTTCTTCCTATACCTGCTTTTTTAGAATTTGCCCAATGTTTCTATGCCATCAAAATGACTTATTTTATAATATATACAAGAAATGCTGTCACTGGTTATCTCTGACAATCATGGATGCTGATATTGTATTTATGGTAATCCCTGCATCACCTTTATGACATGACAATGCCATGTGACAAGTCTTATCTAGTATTATCTTTTGGGATGCCAATTTTGTACAAGTAACATCTATTTAATGCAAACTGACACATATATTGGGATGCCAATTTTGTAAACCTTTTTTTTCTTAAGAAAATTATTGCATTCATGCTTTGAATGTTATCTTTATATATCTACTTTCCTATAATAAGATATACTTATGAGATATCTGTAACTTGTATGCATGTATTTCTTATGCGCACACACACACACACACTCTTCAGATAATTCTACTATTTCTGAAATGTGAAGTATTTTTTCCAAGCATATCCTATCCTGGAAGTATCATTGCATTTTATATTCAGGAATTTAACGGAAGCTTTGATGGGACAAGTATTTATGTTATATAAGTTTTAACCTGTCTTAATCTTTTGCAGGTTTTCCCTCTTGGTATCTATTTAAGCTAGAGGTAGCCTACTCCAGATCCATATTGACTGATATAGCATGCATCGGGGCTCGTTTTCTCATAAAAAATATAGTTATAGTCATCATAACCAAAAGGGTCCTTCTCAAGCTATTGATGTTCATGATATCTTTATGAAGAAGAGCAAAACACGGGTTATATTATCATATGTGGGCAATCTCGTGTTTCTTGCTAATACCTGTTACTCGTTGCTGGTGAAGGTATCTTGTAATTACTCTTTTGCCTTTTTGTTTTATTATTTTCTAATATCCTACAGCATTTTGTACTCTCACATTTTCCATACAACTATGTGGCTGGTGCCCTATGATTGGTATTGTCATTGTAGGATACCAAGATAAATTTAGTCTTCTAAAGGCATGGTTTCATGCGTGCGAGTATAATGTAGCTGTCATTGCCTGTGATGCCAATGTATAACATGACTTCTAATTAACAGGAAGAATTGTCTACCAGCTCTTTTTGGATTATTTTTGTTGGTGTTCTCTTTGCCAAATGTCTGCAGTACAAACCTGTT